>NC_140585.1:596971399-597323899 GCF_964204655.1 Triturus cristatus | reverse complement strand
AACGCGGTTTCTACACCCATGTCTGTTGTATAAATCATTTACATTTCATCAGCAAGATCCCCCACCACTTGCCGTCCTGGAATTATCACACAAACTAGAGACCATACAGACGCCTAGTCTTTCCTGAAACCTGCCAAAATTAACATGTCCACTCTCATTTACGGAATTTGACACATGCAGGAGATCTCTGTATTGTTGAGAAGAGCATTGGGTGAGTGGCATGAGTTGAGAACTTCTCATTTAGTCGTCACATATCAGAGAAACTGGAGCAGAATATGCTGCAGTAATTAAGAAAAATAAGAAATGCTATATAGAAAAGGTCTAATACTGATATTCAACCACTCGTCTAATGCTGGCTTCTGTTGAGACTTCCAATGGCTAGTGATAATGAAAGGAGCCGTCAAAGTAGAAATAAAAATAAATTCAGCACATTGTTTCTCAAACTGTGAATGGTTAGTGAAGCCAAACAGAATGTAACAAGAAATGTGCTAAAAAAAAAAAAAAAGTGACCAACTTCAGACATGGCCTTACAGGTCATAAACGTGTCCCCAGTCTCCCTATCCCTTACATCTAGAGCATGTTCTAGTAGGTGTACGGAACATCTTGCTGAGCCTTTCTGGGAAATAGTAAAGCATCCCAGCACTAAAAAAAAATCATTCTATGAAAATGTTTTACCCGAAGCAGTGTAAATCCATACTCCAAGTACTTTGCCCAGGTCTCATCATCAATCTCTAACTCTGTGTGCCCCGCCACTTTGCCTAAATATTGGAGGCGACTGAAGAACGGTCAGGCAAGACTACCCAATACCTGAAACTTCGGGAGTCATTCACTTTGTTGGGTCTGAATAAATCCCCAACCAACTCGGCTGAACTGTAGACCTCAAATAGAGAGAGGCTATTGAGAACATAAACCATCTGTCTATGAGGGAAGCTAAAAGAGACTTCAAGGAAAGTATTCCCAGAGCAAATCTCTACAACTGACTTAACTCAATCCTGATCCCAAAAAATCTCAGATTTAAAAAATATGAATCTTTGCCCACTTCTTAATGGTAGAGGACGCAAGACAGGGAGAAAGATAGGAGCAACATGCAAAGGGAGTTTTCAGCATGAATCGCACATATTTTGTATTTGCAGAAAAATTGTCAATTCAAAACAATGATGTTCGACATGGTCGTATACCTTACTTTCTTCTGCATTTTGGGCTCATTAATGTCCGTCAACAAACTGGCTATACCACAGCAGCGTTATCAAGCATGATCAAACTAAGACCCCTGCGTAGCAAAGCGACGTAGCTGAACAGCAAGAGACACAGAGTAATAAGTCCTAATGCATGGGAGTGCCAAACCGCCGTCCATCTTAGACAGTTGAAGTATCTTTAAACTAACCCTGAGAGATTTGATATCCCATATAACTGTAGACAAGCATTTGCAATGCAATAGGTCTCGCAGTTACGCGAGTTTAAGCTATTGACATTGTAAATAACAATGCCTTTTATTTAGGTTTTTTTAAAAGAAAACAAAAATAAAAAGGCATTGTTATTTGCAATGTCAATAGCTCAAACTTGCGTAAATGCGAAACCTATTGCATTGCAAATGCTTGTTTATACTCGGATGATTGTTTGTGTGCAGCGCCATGTTTTAGCTGTCACCCCATGCATCAGAGAAGATGGACTGCGCGCGCCACGCTCAACCGGAAGTGACCTTTGTTTGCGACAAGGTTCTCGGGTCAGCCGCGGTAAATGAGGGCCTCCGGTGCATCAATGCCTGCCTGAGGGTGAAATTTCAAGCAAATTTATTATCGCTCAATGGCCTTTGGACCGCTTCCCACCATCAAACACCATGGCAGCACTCGGAACAGGAAGAAATACATTAACTGGAATCTGATAGTTTTAAAAGGTTACAGCTGCCCAAATATAATTTAATTTCGCACTTGCCCTTTGAGGGTTTGGTGTATATTTTCATTTTACGACTGTCAATGATAAAGCCGTTAGGGTTCTAAGCAATAAAAACAAGCATTTGCAATGCAATAGGTCTCGCATTTATAAGAGTTTGAGCTATTGGCATTGTAAAATTACAATGCCTTTTATTTATGTTTTGGTTTTAAAACAAATAAAAGGCATTGTCATTTACAATGTCAGTAGCATAAACTCGCATAAAAGCAGTGTGCGGCGTGCAGCAGTGTGCGGCGTGCAGCAGTGTGCGGCGTGCAGCAGTGTGCGGCGTGCAGCAGTGTGAGGCGTGCAGCAGTGTGAGGCGTGCAGCAGTGTGAGGCGTGCAGCAGTGTGAGGCGTGCAGCAGTGTGCAGCACTGTGTGGCATGCAGCACTGTGTGGCATGCAGCGGCGTGCAGCACTGTGCGGCGTGCAGCAGTGTCATGCAGCATGCAGCAGTGAGTAATGCAGCAGTGTGCAGCAGTGTCCGGCGTGCAGCAGTGTGTGCCGTGTAGCATTGTGCGGCGTGCAGCAGTGCGAGGCGTGCAGCAGTGCGAGGCGTGCAGCAGTGCGAGGCGTGCAGCAGTGCGAGGCGTGCAGCAGTGTGTAATGCAGCAGTGTGTATTGCAGCAGTGTGTGGTGTGCAGCAGTGTGTGGCGTGCAGCAGTGTGCGGCGTGCAGCAGTGTGCGGCGTGCAGCAGTGTGCGGCGTGCAGCAGTGTGTGGCGTGGTTTGTAAACAACAAGAAAAGCAGACATCCAAGGAAGGGTGGGAGGGAACGAGCATATGGGGTGTGAGTTATAACGAAAGTTAATTGTTGTAAGAGGGGATGCAGGAAGTGACGCCGAGCGCGCGCTGGCGAAAGCAGTCTGCTGCTTTCAAGTCCGATGCCAGATGCCAGCTTTGCGCTTGAATGCCTCACATGCACTGGCCATAAACCGCATTCCTAAAGTCTTGTGCCCCTTACTAAATCTCTCTGAATGCCTGAGGCGGCGTACGCGCAGGAAGTAGCTGGTGGCAAATGGAATGCGCGTGGTTGCGCACGTAACCGTCACCCGATCCGCCTGGGAAGCCTTTGGGAGCATTTTCTGAAGCCCCTACATAAGTCAGCAGTGTGCGGCGTGCAGCAGTGTGTGGCGTGCAGCAGTGCGAGGCGTGCAGCAGTGTGAGGCGTGCAGCAGTGCGAGGCGTGCAGCAGTGCGAGGCGTGCAGCAGTGCGAGGCGTGCAGCAGTGTGAGGCGTGCAGCAGTGTGAGGCGTGCAGCAGTGTGAGGCATGCAGCACTGTGTGGCATGCAGCGGCGTGCAGCAGTGTGCGGCTTGCAGCAGTGTGCGGCGTGCAACAGTGTGCGGCGTGCAACAGTGTGCGGCGTGCAACAGTGTCGTGCAGCATGCAGCAGTGAGTAATGCAGCAGTGTGTGGCGTGCAGCAGTGAGTGGCGTGCAGCAGTATGTGGCGTGCAGCAGTGTGTGGCGTGCAGCAGTGTGTGGCGTGCAGCAGTGTGCGGCGTGCAGCAGTGTGCGGCGTGCAGCAGTGTGCGGCGTGCAGCAGTGTGTGGCGTGCAGCAGTGTTGTGCAGCATGCAGCAGTGAGTAATACAGCAGTGTGCAGCAGTGAGTAATGCAGCAGTGTGCAGCAGTGTGTGCCGTGCAGCAGTGTGTGCCGTGCAGCTGTGTGTGCCGTGCAGCAGTGTTTCGTGTAGCATTGTGCGGCGTGCAGCAGTGTGCGGCGTGCAGCAGTGTGCGGCGTGCAGCAGTGTGCGGCATGGTTTGTAAACAACAACAAAAGCGGACATCCAAGGAAGGGTGGGAGGGAACGAGCATATGGGGTGTGAGTTATAACGAAAGTTAATTGTTGTAAGAGGGGATGCAGGAAGTGAGGCCGAGCACGCGCTGGCGAAAGCAGTCTGCTGCTTTCAAGTCCGATGCCAGATGCCAGCTTCGCGCTTGAATGCCTCACATGCACTGGCCATAAACCGCATTCCTAAGGTCTTGTGCCCCTTACTAAATCTCTCTGAATGCGTGAGGCAGCGCACGCGCAGGAAGTAGATGGTGGCAAATGGAATGCGCGTGGTTGTGCGCGTAACCGCCACCCGATCCGCCTGGGAAGCCTTTGGGAGCATTTTCTGAAGCCCCTACATAAGTCAGCAGTGAGCGCGTGCAGCAGTGTGCGGCGTGCAGCAGTGTGCGGCGTGCAGCAGTGTTTCGTGTAGCAGTGTGAGGTATGCAGCACTGTGTGGCGTGCAGCAGCGTGCAGCAGTGTGCTGTGTGCAGCAGAGTCATGCAGCAGTGAGTAATGCAGCAGTGTGCAGCAGTGTGCGGCGTGCAGCAGTGTGCGGCGTGCTGCAGTGTGTGGCGTGCAGCAGTGTGCGGCGTGCAGCAGTGTATAATGCAGCAGTGTGTAATGCAGCAGTGTGTAATGCAGCAGTGTGTGGCGTGCGATAGTGTGCGGCGTGCAGCAGTGTGCAGCATGCAGCAGTGTGCGGCGTGCAGCAGTGTGCGGCGTGCAGCAGTGTGCGGCGTGGTTTGTAAACAAGAAAAGCGGACATCAAAGGAAGGGTGGGAGGGAACGAGCATATGGGGTGTGAGTTATAACGAAAGTTAATCGTTGTAAGAGGGGATGCAGGAAATGAGGCCGAGCGCGCGCTGGTGAAAGCAGTCTGCTGCTTTCAAGTCCGATGCCAGATGCCAGCTTCGCGCTTGAATGCCTCACATGCACTGGCCATAAACCGCATTCCTAAGGTCTTGTGCCCCTTACTAAATCTCTCTGAATATGTGAGGCGGCGCACGCGCATGAAGTAGCTGGTGGCAAATGAAATGTGCGTGGTTGTGCACGTAACCGCCACCCGATCCGCCTGGGAAGCCTTTGGGAGCATTTTTTGAAGCCCCTACATAAGTCTCGCTGAGCGATTGCTTACGCGATAGCCAGGCGAGACCTAAAAAGGGGAAATATATTTTAAGGCGTACAAGTCTATTTAGTTCATACTCAACGATTGATGTGGCGGAGCAGCTTTTCCAGTTCTTAAAAAACATGCAACATCTGATTCGAGCAGCCCGTGGTGACACTTCAGGGATGACTATAGCTTCACTAGAAGGCTCAGCTGCCCTGTCGCGGGCTTGTGAGCAAGACTTGACTAAGTGACAAGATTAAGTGACGAGATCAAGTGACAGAGCGACGGGCCTCTCAAATTGGATTTCATGAAGCCTTAAGACGCTTATAAAACAAGAAGCGCAAGCAACAAGCCCGGGAGTTGTGTGCGCACGCAAAAAAAAAAAAACATGCGCGCGAAAGGAGAAGCCTGTGCACGTTCACGCTCACATGCACGCAGGATTTAGGCCACTCTGGTAGCACTTTGAAACCCCGCTTACTAAAGGTCTCGCCTGAGCTAGCGCTCAGGCGTGACCTAAAAAACGACTCTCCTGCTTACAAAACAAACGCATCCAATCTGCAGTCTAATCAAGGAAATAGGGAGGAATTTCCATACGGCAAAGAGAGAATGTGTTTTGGTTAAAAGAGGGGCGAGATTTAAGTGATAACTGTCCAGGACAGAATCGAAGTAAAATATCCCAATATATCTCTTGAGAAAGGAATTGTAATTGTGCTAGACATCCAAGGGTAGGCACTCCATAGTCTTGGATTAATTCATTGTGTACCCCCTAATCTTGTATACCTTTGAATCACTAGCAGCACTGTCTCAATATTATCTTTGTCCAGAAGTAAATACAGAGCAATATCATAGGCATATCATTTTATTTTTGCAGCACCGGGAAAGAAGGGGGGGGGGGGGGGGGGAGATACCATTATGAGGCCGTATATATTGAACTAGAGGCTCTATAAGCAAGGCAAATAAAGTCGGGGATGGGGACAACTCTGACTGGTTCCCTGGTGGAACATCATCCCAGCTCATGAATTAGTTATTATTATTGGAGACAACATTTTCATACAATCTGTATATCGACCTTGTGAACCTGGAGAAATGTAAATTTCTCCAGGATTGTAAACAGAAAATCACAACTCTCGAGGACGAACGCCTTCTCTGCATTCAATAAAATTACAGCAGCAGGGATACTATCAGTGGTAACCAGATCAATAAACTAGGTCAAATAATAAGTATTAGCTCTCCGGCTGCAACCCCATCACAGCATTGATACGGTCAGGTAAAATCTTAGTGAAGAGCTTATAATCCATATTTAAGAGTGTTATAGGCCTATATGACGATGTAGCTGTCTCATCCTTCCTTTTAAGAAATTTACCGACTTTTTCTTAAACGAGGGTGGGACTGAGCCTCCGGTCAGAATAGAATTAAACAAAATCAGAGGAAGGCACAAAAGCAAATATAAAACTCCACCTAATGCCATCTTCGGTTGGGTTTTCGAAGAGTTATTATTATCACAATGGGGTAACCCAGTATCCCTCAGAACCTGGGCAGTTTATCAAAATGATACAAACGGTTCTGTCGGGTAAACAGTATTGCTTCTAGCAAACAACCTTCATTGGTTTGTTTATATGAACACACATAAGGACCATAAATAGTTTTCAAAACAGCTTTATGAATTGCATCATTCATGAATAACTACTTACAATGGCTGTCAAAGAATAACCGTGAAACATATTTGTGACAAAGTGACATATAGTGCTCAGTGCTGTGGTGAACGTTGCGTAATATGTACAGTGCGATTTATGGAGGTATCGATAATTTAAAAAGGCCAGAAAAGCAAATATTTGAAACAGTCTGCAGACGGATTGAATAAGTCTTTATGCAGAGTCTTTTCAACTGATCCTTGAAAGAATGTCGACGTTTCAACCCAAGGTAGCGTTACTAGCTAGTCAGTACGGGTCTTCATCAGGACAGGGAGTGACTGCCAAAAAGGAGCCCAACGTAGCTCCTGGGACGGGGTGGACAGATGAGCAAACAGGAGCAACTGTCTCCTGTAAGACGTGGCTAGGAGTCCGGTAATGGGATATAATCTCTCTCCAAATAGGTTCAGAAGGAGTAACCTCTATGTCGTATTAGTGATCCCCCTGAAGTTCCGCAAAGGGAATGAATCTCTTCCAGGCGGCAGAGGGGCAGCAAAAGTCTGGTAACCTCAGAAGGAGCCAATCACACTGAGGTCCTTAAATGCCAGCCCGGCAGGGAACAACTACTTCATGTTTGAACGAGCGCAGGCAAGCGTCCTGTCTCTAGGGAAATCTGTCGGTGGGCAGCTCTCTTATGGCTCCTTTGACCTCAGCAAGGCAAATTAGAGTATCAAAAGTGCTGCTCACTGCTCAACCCCGGAATATGAGCTTCCTGTAGAAAACTCTCTGCAAATGCCAGATACCATGTCCCAATGTCCCCATCATATCATTAATCATATTAGCTCAAAAGTATTTGCCCTATCTTTACATTGTCTATCTCTCCAGTTCTCAGATCCTTTATGCTAACAAGTAGATTTTGGTTGTTTTTTTCTTGGCAATCCAGAAATCTTTAAGAGCTTCGTCCTTTTCCTGCAAGGAATGTAAGGAGCTGGGGTTCTGCTCCGCCAAGGCTATACAATAATCCTCATCGGCTAGCCTTTATAAGCTATCCTGTTTATCTTTATTCTTATTTCTCTGAAACACCAAGATGAAGATCATAGACCCCCTGATTGTGGTCTTAAATGCCTCCCAGACCGTAGTCACCACCGCTTTATGGGAATTAATCAAGAAAAAACATTTGATCTCAGTTGCCAGGGACCAGACATAAGACTAACGGGCCAACAAAGCTCCCAGTAGCTCTCAAATGAAATGTAGAAAATGTTTAGGACAATCACAGAATGGTCTGAGAAAGCCCCAGCTTTATATTGGGAGGCGATATTTGGAATCGTTAAAGGGGCTAGAAAACAGTCTATCCACAAAGTGGACAGGTTTTTTGGGAGTCACAAGAGTACACTCTGGCTAACGGATTTAACTTCCGCCATACATCCTGGACCCCAGCCTTGAACACAAGTCCAGAAAGACCCTTTCAGTATTAGTCTTCTGCTGCCCACGATTTGAATTGAAGTTCAACCTGGGCAGGGTGGGGTAGTTGAATCGCTCCCTATGATGGGTGTCCCAGGGAGATTACATAGCTCCCATGACAGTGACTGAAGGGCCTTGATGTAATCATTGATTAGACCATAAAAGGAAGAAATACTGTACCTGACATTAGAAATTACCATGGGAACTATAATCCAAACCCCCCCTCATCTCTTATGGGGGATGACCCTCAGATGACCCTCAGATAAGGAGCTCGGCAACTAATCACCTCAGCCGCCCCTCTATGACCAGAGTCTGCAGATGAAAAACACTAGCTGACCCATTGATAGTGGAATTTACTGCCTTTCCTCCCTCGAACAAAATGTGTCTCTCGTATGAGGACAACAGAAGGATTGTACTGCTGAAAACTAAAAAGAAAATGGCGTCCCTCATCGGTCTATTGCATTATGGCAGACTACTATGAAGTCAGTTCCCTTATTATCCATATGTATACCTTTCATTTTTTATAATACTGAAAACAAATTACTCCATTTCGCCCTACTAATAATCCCAAAATGTGCACATCCACTGTATCCAAGCAAGTCCTTAGACAAGGGCTTGCAGACACTGAACACCAGGTGCTCGAAAGCCAAGCAAAGGATATCTAGCCTGGAGGACATCCAACAGTCATACTCCGTGTTCACTACCAAGCTCCTCAAAGATATGCAGCTAATGAAGGATTAGGTAGAAGAATTTGAGAATAGATCCAGGCAATCAAATCTGAGACTCATTGGGGTCCCGGGATCTTTGGGCTAGAATCAAGCTTTGTCCAATGACATAACTAAAATGCTGCCCAAAAAATGTTTTACTAGATTCACGTACAGATCTTTCCATTGCAAGGGCCCACTGAGTCCGCCATACAACCCCTAGGGATACTGCCAGATCTCAGACTTTTCTGGTTTGTTTTCAGGATTTCACAGTACGGGAGAAGATGTGCAAAAGAGCTATCAAGCTGAAAAGTATGGAAGTGGGGGATAATTTCTCATTTAAGATGACATTAGGTTCTTGATTTATCACACGGAAACAAACATCTATCCTCAATGACAAAGCACACAAACATATATAGTACTCTAAACGCATTCTAACCTACACTGCTATGTGTAGGGAAAAATTTAACAAAATCTGTTAGGTGTTCCATATGTTTCAGGCAACGTTAAACTTTGCCATCGAGTTCTGTTTAGCTAAGATAAGGTAAATTTCAGCTGATTGTATGAAGTTATTGTATGCGCTTTGACTAAAGGATCTCCTCAAGATCAATACTCTCTTCAATACTTACCAGATAGTCCCAAATAACTTTCTCCATGAAAATGGACATTTTCATGTAGTTTTTGCATTGCTGGCATTTGGTCTTAGATTATCAATGTTAGACCTACAGGAATACTGGTTAGTCCAAAATTAATGCTTATGATGTCTCATCTTATCTTTGTGGTGTGACAAAAGGAGGTTGCAGTACATAAAGTCTACTATATGATGGTCTAAATCACAAATTGGGTTACAATGCAATATAATCACAGAACTGTCCTCAACTAGGGCATGGCAAGGAGTATGGCTTTGAGTTTAGGAGCAAAATGCCAACTACTTACCCAGCCTTGGCATTACAGCCCCAAGAAACTGTTCATCTTCCTGAAAGTGATTTTCTTGCAATGATTCCAGCAGTTTTTGTAAAATGTCTTGGGGAACCTTACATCCATTTCCCTTAAGCTCAGTAAAACGGGTCAATCGAAAGCCCTTGTCCAGTTCATAACTTTCAGGGTTAAAGGATTCCCGGACAGACATGGTTTATAAAGTTTCACCACGTTTGCTTTATGGAGAAAATTGATTTTCTCCCTCCTCAATCTGGCAAAAAAACACAAATAAATGTTGTGAACATAAAGTGGAGAATAGTGTGTGCACAAATAAGAGTTTAAAAAAGATGATCTGTAATTTTCTAATAATTAGGAATCACACTTTAACAACGTAAATATGTACAACAATTCAACTTTTTTAGTTTGTTTTCAGATCTCTCGTGTAACAGACACTAGAGTTAGCGAGGTAGGTTATTTACAGATTGAAAAAGTAAACACAATGAGTGAAAGTGATAAAAACATTGGTCAACTGCAGTCAGCGAATGTGTAAATTAGAGGTGCAGGTCTTAAATATAATTTTAGAAAGCTGTTGGGCACTTTAAGCAGGACAGATCTATTTAACATTTTTACATTTTACCCATATCAATATTATGAGTGTAACATCTTGCCTGCATAAAATCTGCATCATTCATCACTAAAGAAAAATATGGTAGATGTAGATTCTATAAGACTGAGTTGGTCAAAAGCAACATCTTCTCCAAAAAAGGTTGAGAGAAAAGTAATGAAAGAGCACATTTATATATGGCAACATATTTGTTGTGGCAAAGATGACACAGGTACACAGATCTCCAAAGCCTACACATCATATTCAAGGATCAACAAATTCTGAAGCTATAAAGCAAAGAGATATACATTTTTCAGACAGGGAACTGAAGCTTTACTCTGGAAATAAGAACAAATGGATAGAGAATCTTTTTGCAACTCGAGGAGAGTCACAATGAGTCATAACCACATAAAAAAAAGAATTACATCATTAGTCCCTTTACAAATAAGGTTCAACTTTACTTTAAGACAACAAATAATTTAATAATTTTATGAGGAGCGTTCATATTGCTGCAGCACTCTTCGTGATTTACTCCTATAAAAGATCAATAAAACAAGTCAATTTCCACTTCAAAAAGTAAACAAGACAACTGTGACTGTTTGGCAGCCACAAAAAACATTGTTCTCCATAAGATACAGTCTTCATTTCATGGCAATTGCTATCTGTAGAGGAGTGTGGTGCAAACTGAATGCTACTCATAGATGTGAAGTTAGCTTACGATAAACAGCAACTTTCAGGCTAATTTGACCGGCAGATATTAGTCTACCAGATCCAGTTACAGTGCCTTATAGGGTACCTACAACAGCCTGAATATAAAATGGCAATGTCATTTTAAGTTATTGTAGGGGACTAGGAGTATTTCCCTTCATTTTTATGACAATACCCTTCCCTCTCTCACTTGTTTTGTATATATTTTAAGTTACTGTACATGATCTGACTTGTATTTTTGGGGTCAAACAAGGTAAGAGTATGTTGTATCTTTAAAGAAGTGCAAAAGCAACAGTTTATAGACAGAATGCAGAACAGTGTCATACATTCACCCCAGTACAGATATCTGGGCCTAAATCCATCGTTTTTTTTGCTCACCATGCCATTCCAGTTGAACCCAGCCATATGCAAATCAGTCTTGACCCTGTGCCTCATGGGAACAGTCCAGCCCGAACTGCCAATCCAGGTCTTCCCTGAACTGGAAACAAGCATCCTAGGACCGGTTTCGGGGTTTCACCCCTCTTCAGCCAGAGGCACAGGGTCAAGACTGATTTGCATATGGCCGGGTCTAAACTGGGGTGGCATGGTGTGCAAAAGAATGATGGATTTAACCCAGATCTCTTGACTGGGGGTGAATGATTTGTTCTGCATTCCGTCCATCAATTGTGTGTCTTTTGTATCTTTAAAAAAAGCATGGCCAAAAGAATATGCACCCACCCATCGCAAAACTCTTTCTGCCTGCCATCAGAAGACTGTTTGCATCACAAGTTTAAAATAACCTACTACAGAGGACAGACTCCTTGCAAGGTTCACAAGACCGTATTAGATACAATATTAAGTGCAGTACTATCAAGAGGTCAAACAAAAGAGTCAAAGAGACAGTTTACCAGCAATTGAAGTGGCTACTTGCTGGTTTTCCAGACCCATGTGGGACCTAGCTCAACCCATTTTTTAGCGATTCGATCAAGCGGTTGGCTGGAAGGCATTTAAAGAAATTACCATTCCTGGCTTTGTCCATTTGTGAATTTCGTGCTTCTGAGTTTTTCGTTTTTCTTTTATTTGCTGAGTGACATGGGCTACTGGCAGTGTAGGATCACCATTCTTTATAAGCAAGAACTTGACACTGGGATAGGAAAGATAGGCCATAGCTGAAGGCCATCACAAGATTAAGCTCCTTCAAGATCAGTGAAGCTTACCACTTGAACAGTAATACTCAGACACAGAAGTAGCCATTTTAAGCACAGAAATGTGATAACCAATATGTGCCTTTTTGCCAGACACAACACTTCAATTTTAAAGTAAGATCTTGTTGTTAGTTGCTTATCTAGCAATAAATAGGAGGGGGTGGAGGGGGTAGACTAGGAGCTAATAAACGTCCAGTGCCCGTGCTCCTGGATTGAAATAAATGCAAAAATAGGGGTCACTGTACCTAGAGAGGAAGGAAAGAAGGAGTATTTAAGAGACTATTTCATGTTTCCCTCACACATCCCGAAGGATGTAATGCTTCATCATAGGGCAGTTGCTCCTAGTCGGGCCAGAGCTGCAATGCCCTACATGTCCCCCAAAAGGTCACTTTAGAGGAGATGTTTTGTTTATTCCATTTGATGAGTGCAAGGGATGTCTTGGTGGGGTGGTATAAGTGTTGGTGTGGAGCAAACAAACTGATTAGGGGAATATTGCTTAAACCTTTATACTATGGATTCCCGTCAGGTTAAATAACCTTGTAGGTGAGTGCTACTTGAGGGATTATAATGTGCCCTCATAGTCTGGTTTGTTACCCATTTAAGGGTCAAACTTTGTGTTTACAGAGTGGTAGAGAAAGGGTGCTGGGCCTCCGACCAGCTCTCAGGAATCCAGCTGTGTTGGACTTACAGGAGGTATCAGGAGGGCTTTTTGGCCCCCAAGACTAAAGTGGACTTCCTCCCCCAACCCGTAGTGCACCACAAGCCGCGTCTGCAGAGTGGTGGTGAAAGGGGCCATGGCCTCCTAAGCCCACTTAACCACTCTAGGTGGGACCTATTTGAAACAGGAGGGGTAGTTGGCCCCCAAGGATGGCCTTGGGGGCCAACTACCTCCTCTATTACCTCCAGTAAGTCCCACACAGCAAGACTGCCGAGACTGGCCACGCCCCCCTTTCTCCAACACTCTGCAAACGTGCCTCCTGGCTCACCACTATTTGGGGGATGAGGTCCCCTTGGCTCTTTAGGGCTCTAGGGGTCCAACTGGCCCTCCTGTTACATCCAGTAAGCCCCGCAGAGTGGGACTGCGGAGAGGTGGTCAGAGAACACGCCCCCTTTCTCCACCACTATGCAAACACGCCTACTGGTGCACTACTCATTGGGGAAGAAGTCCACTTTAGTCCAGAGGCCCTCAGGAGGCAAGGGGATCTCATCCCCCCCACCAGAAGTGCGCTGAGAGGCACATTTGCAGAGTGGTGGTGAAAAGGGCCTGGCCTCTGACCACCTTTCAGTGTGTGAAGCTCACTGGAGGTAACAGGAGGTCTTGTTGGTCCCCAAAGACCCTCAGCAGCGAAAGCAACTACATCCCCCAACCAGGAGCGCACCAGGAAGCATGTTTGCAGAGTAGTGGAAAAAAAGGGGAGGGACTTTTATAAAGTTGCCTTTTTTTAAAAAAAATTTAGGAAGGGTGGCTGCATCGTCCCTCTTCCCTGGATAATTTGGCACCCTGGGGAGCCCATCCTCCAGGGCCTGACACTTTTTTAATAACACAAACGGGAGGAGGGCCGCATGCCCCCGTGCCGGTTTCTGCCCCAGGGACCCCATCCCCAGGCCTTTAATTTTTTCTATTAATACAAAAGGAGGGGGGGGGGGGGATTTTCAGCCCCGGGAAGCCATCCCCCAGGGCCTGCACCCATTTTTTATGTTTTTTTTTTGCTTACACCTCTCCAAAGGTAAGTGCGGGATATGCTCCATACTAACAGCATGCAGTTATGAATCATGTGCAATAGTTCAAATAATTCACGTCACTGTTTGGACAGCAGAATACTCTTTCAGTGGAGTATTCTGCTGTCCAAACAGTGACATGAATTATTCAAATTCAGGGAAAACGGTAATTTGACCGATTCCTGCAGCCTCTTCTTGGTGGACTATCCAGTGGCAGGCGAGGAGATGTAACGGACAGCATGGAGGCAGAGTGGGGCATTACGAACTATTGCACATGAATCATAACGGCATACTGCGAGTATGGAGCATATCCCGCACTTACCTTTGGAGAAGTGGAGGCATTGGAGCCGATATAGTGAATAGCACAGTGTAATCATGGCAGCCGTTGTTTGAGAGAATATCTTGAGTCCTCTTTCTGTGTTAAGCTCGACAATCAACTAATGAGGACAATGAGCTTAATATTTAAATGAACCTGGAATGCTGGACGTTTGAATCATGCACTACAAGCACGGAGGAAGGCAAATCTAGTCGCTGAAACGTGTCTGCTAAATAAAGGAAGTATTGCAATTTTCAACAAACCCGTGGGTTCCCATATCTTTGGTGCTTTAACTATATATATATATATATATATATATATATATATATATATATATATATATATATATATATATATATATATATATATATATTTCACTGGGGGGGGGGGACAAAAGTTAGAGGGACGTTATAGTTAAGTTCAGATTTCACTCGTGCAAAACCATTCAAATTCAGCAGTTAAAATTACCAGCGCTAACTATAACTTACGCCCCGCAATGCACTGCTTATGACCTCACATACTACATCACTCATGACATGGTTAATGACATCACTAATGACATTATCAAGTGAATTTTTTTTTTTTAGGAGTTTATACGTGTGTTACAAATATTTACTAACCTATTACAAAAGTTAGATTAGTAAACTAGGTGTAGTGCAAATGAGTGATACTATCTCCAACATGTATGATCTGAGTGAGTGTGTGACTATCAGTGTGTGAGTGGCTGCATGGGTGTGTGAATGCATGTATGAGTGGATAACTGACTAGGTCTGTAGGTGTGTGAGTGGTTGTGTCAGTGGTTGTATGGGTGTGTCAGTGGTTCTGTGGGAGTGAGTTGCTGTGTGGAAGCGTGAGTGGCTGTATGGGTGACTGTATGGGTGAGTGACATGGTGTCTGAATGGCTGTGTGAGTGAGTGGCTGGGTGTGTAATTGGCTGTGTGGGTGACTGAGTGGCTATTTGAGTGAGTGCTTGGTGTCTGTGGGAATGACTGAATGACTGTATGGGTGAGTGAGCGGATGCGGGAGTGCTTGTATGGATGTGTGAAGGGGATATTTAAGTGGTTTTAAGGGTGTGTGAGTGCTTGTATGGGTGAGTGAGTGAGTGGCTGTGTTCAGCGGCTGTATGAGTGTGAGCGGCTTTATAGGTGAATAAGTGTGAATGAGTAGTTGCATGGGTGAGTGTATGGCTGTGTGGGTGAGTATGGTTTGTATAAGTGGCTGTATAGGATGAGTGAATGGTTGTGTGAGTGACTGAGTGGGTGTGCGAGTGGCTCCATGGAGGAGCGAGGGGGTGTCTGAGTACTTGTAGGGGCCTGTGAATGGTATGTGAGTGGGCATACGTGAGGTTGTATGGGTGTGAGTGGCTCTGTTAAAATGTAAAAAACCCAACTTCTTCTTGTTGTTGTGTTGGCCTATGCGTCATCCATTTTCTCTGTCCTCTTTGCCAGCTCCTGCTCTGTTCTTGGCCCTCCCCCTGCACAATCGTGTGTAAAGAAACCAGATTGGGGTATTGCGAAATATGTGTACATGCAGAAGCGGCACAAAAGAACAGCTGGCGTCTGCTCGGAGGTTCCTGTCAATGGTTAAACCATGAATAGAATGTACGTAGATAGCGTATCTTGTTATGTAGCTCCAAGACTCCGAGTTGCTTAAACACTAAGGCTGTTGGTGTTTGTATTACCTCAGTGTGTGTGTCTTTCTCAAGCTCTATTTATAGCATTGGGCGTCCCCGGTTTGCGATCTCTTCCTATAAAAACCCATGTAATCATTGCTTGGTGTGCTTCTTCCCAGAGTGCTTACTGGTGCTCGTTGGACGGAGCCCCCACTTATGAATGTTAATAAATTGCCCGATTCTTACTTCACTCCAGTGTAGATTCTCCTTACTTGTTTGAACCCGTGGACAAAGGGTGACCCTGCACCAGTGTGTCTGGCAGAAGGCACACTTCCACAGCTCTATGGATGATGTAATCAGTGATGGTCATAAGTGGAGCATTGCGGGGGCGTTAGTTAGAGCTACGTCAGGTAACTATAGTTGCTGAATTTCAATGGTTTTGTACGAGTGAAATCTGAGCTTATCTATAAAGTCCTTGTAACCTTTGGTTTAATCAGTGAATTTCTAAGGTATAATGTCATTTACGCACTATAACGTCCCTGTAACCTTTGTTTATTAGTGAATTTTTAAGGTTTTTCTTTAATTGTATTTCCTAACTGTAAACTGTAACCTTTGAGAATGAGTGTGTGAGAGAGTTATTGGCTCAATGAGGGTATGAGTGGGTGTGTGAGTGTCTGCTAGTGGGTGCATAATTGTTTCACAGGGTGTGTGAGAAGGCCTGTGAGTGTGTCTGAGTGGGTTTGCAAGTGCCTCCATGAGTGTGTCAGTCTGTAAGTGGGTGCATGAGTGTCTGAGAATTGGTGCACGAGTGTCTGAATGGATATGTTAGTTTGACTGAGTGTGAGAGAGTTTGAGTGGTTCTGTAAGTGGGTGCATGAGTGTCTGAATGGGTATAGGAGTGGTTGGGAGAGTGTCTGAGTGGTTCTGTAAGTGGGTGCATGAGTGTCTGAATGGGTATAGGAGTGGTTGGGAAAGTGTCTGAGTGGTTCTGTGAGTGGGTACATGAGCACCTGAGTGGTTCTGTGAATGGGTACATGAGCACCTGAGTGGTTCTGTGAATGGGTACATGAGCACCTGAGTGGTTCTGTGAATGGGTACATGAGCACCTGAGTGGTTCTGTGAGTGGGTACATGAGCACCTGAGTGGTTCTGTGAGTGGGTACATGAGCACCTGAGTGTGTCTGAGTGTGTGTGAGAGCGACTGAGTGGGTCTATGAGTGTGTGTGAGAGCGACTGAGTGGGTCTATGAGTGTGTGTGAGAGTGACTGAGTGGGTCTACGAGTGTGTGTGAGAGCGACTAAGTGGGTCTATGAGTGTGTGAGAGTCTCGGTGGATGTCTGTCTGTCTGTCTGTCTCAGCAGGTCTGTGAGTGGGCGTATTAGTTTGTGTCAGTAGCTGTGTAAGTGTGTAAGTGATTGGGCCACAAATGAACATTTGCCCCTTTATCCAACAAGAGTCCAGGTTTTGCTCAAAACATATACAAAAGTGGAGTACTTTCTACTAATTAATTACTAAGTGCTACCTCTTTGGGTAAGAGTCCAGTACGTATTCTACACTACAGTTGCATAATGGAGCAGTTGCATAATGGGGCACAAAGAAATGTCACCTGTGACCTTGTGTGCGTTTCGGCAATGCGACTGTTCGTTGCGTGTCTTTATCCAGAAATTTGTGATAACAATAATCTTCCTATAGGGAAAACAATGAATCCACAAAGAGGTGAATCTCCACCAAAATAGGTGCCTTCATCTTAAGTATGTGGAGTAAGTGCTTCTCTTTGGTGGCTGTGTCCTCACATTCCTGTCGGTGGGGAAAAGTGCTGGCGGGCCTCTTGTTAAGCTGTCCATCATTCTGGTGGGAAGACATTTGCATACTACGAAGATGGGCGGGCAAAATGAGCGAAGCTTCCAGGTGATTGCTTGGTTTGTTTCAGTGGGTCATCAAACCCTTGTCTACAACAGTAATCCGTAAGATTCTGTGTAACAGGAACAATTTAAATCACACCACTAAATTTAAGTAATTTTGCATTATGCTCCGTGTGTGAAATGCCTAAAATTATACCATGAAGCGCAGGAATAACAAGAATAACCAGAATGCAAGTGGCTGTTTGCTACTCTAGTGTTTTTTGAGCAAACTTTTCTTGAAGGATGGGACTGAAGAAATATCCTGCCACCTCCTCTCGTTTGCTGACCTTGTTTCACCTTTCGGTCAGCCAATAATAGAAGGACCTTCCTTACCACATTACAGAGCGGGATGGACTGGCTATGCTAGGGCAATGGCATCTCATGACTCAGCTACTGAGTAAAATACTAAGCAGAAAATGTTCACAGACTATGGGCCCCTTTTGGTCAACAAGTGTGTAAGAAGTGGAGACCATCAATGCAATTTCTTTGGATTACAAGGAATATACCGGAAATGAATGTCCACATTCTGGAAGATCGGTCTCTCCCCCTCCTCCCCCCACACCCTCATCACTCTGTCT
Source organism: Triturus cristatus (assembly GCF_964204655.1). NCBI lineage: Eukaryota > Metazoa > Chordata > Amphibia > Caudata > Salamandridae > Triturus > Triturus cristatus. The sequence goes on along the minus strand of NC_140585.1, from coordinate 597,305,753 downwards.
GCAACTGTGACCCATGTAATGATTACCACTTACCTTCCCACCACAATCAGCCCTCACGTAAACATGTATCTAGGAGGAGGCAATTTAATCCATATACCCTTAATGCATGCCAGTGACTTCTACCTTACAACAGCAAATGGCAGTGACTTTGTAAAGATGGAAGTGATGACAGAAATCCAAAAGGTATGGTGACAGGAATGTTCAATCTGCCCGTAACTGCCATTGCCCCACCATATAAACAACCCTCCCTGTGGTTTGAAAGATGCTGCGCCACACGAGCCAAACCACTGCTTAACCACCACAAGCCTGCATCTTATGAAACCGACACAAGCGTAACACAACGTGTCCCGCTCGGGTCTACTTCACAAAACAGCGCAAGAGTGTGACAGGCATAACACGCTCGTGCATACAACAGACTTGGCAAGAGGAATGAGAAATGACTTGAAATATGCCAACAGGCATGATTATACGAATGTGTGCATATTTTGTCTTATCTGTCATTTGCAGCAAGAAATATTCCAGTATTGTTAATGCCGGCCGGCAGAGTAGCTTTTATAAGTTTTGGAAGAAGTACCGTCTTCATATCTATTCCACACCATCCCAATTCTGCTGACCAAAGCATATTTAGAACCGCCTAAAATACAGAGAATATGTTTGGCGTGGGCTGACCGGAAGATAGGATCACATGAGGAAAACTCCAGCTCCTATTTGTGCAAGACTGTTTATCCACACCAAATTTGAGCTGTTGTATCTTGCTTCTCAAGCGCAGTTTGTGCGCCATTGGTTTCATTCCTTCAGGGGAACACCTCATAAGGACTTGGAGGCTTGACTTGCTACTCCTACCCCTCTGCGCGTGGGTATCCTGGCCAAACCAAGCTGCCCCACCAAATAAATATACAGTGAGATGCACTAGAAGTGGTCAAGACTGGCCACTGCAGCGGGGATAGAAATGATCTACTCCCTACACCGCTCACTAATAAAGAATCCACTATTGACACTGACCTATGAAACAGGTGTCATCAAACCATTTCAAGCTAAAAATCCAGACACCCATGGCTCTGTTCATTGCCAACTGGTTTATCGCACTGGCTGAATATGAAGACACTACGCCCCAAGCCCGATGAAGATTCTCCCATAGCAAACTCAGACACTCACTGAAAGATAAATATCCTGATCTGTCAGTGGAACAGCATGAATGGGAATTGTTTAGATCGCTTATAACTAACCCTAACCAGACTAAGGTAGGTGCATGCATATTCAACAGAATAGTCAAACGGAGTGCTTGGTAAAACTATCCATGAAAAGTATATGGGAGGCGTAACTGGGGCGGGACATCACTGATGTGCAATGGTTATACTGATGTAAGCAGATTAAGGAAATCTCCCCACATGGCAGGCACTGGTATACACAATTCAAGTTTGTGCACAGAGCATACTATACCCCTGCATCTGTGCATCTTTTCAATCCGACTATGAGCTTGAACTGCTGGAGGTGCCCTGGCTCTAAAGCAGACCTTATACACATGACTTGGGACTTTACATTGATATTTTCATACTGGTAGAAGCACCTGACTGTGATAGCATTCTTGCTAGGTCAACGAAGACTTTCCATGCAATGGAGAGGTGTGAGTCTTCCAATCAATGTGCACCATTCCAACAAGCATTGTCAAAGCCAAGAGGTCTCGCCTAAGCCAGAGCTATTGGCTTTGCCAATCTGTTTTAGCCCTGTTGTACACCAGCGTGGCTGCTGTTCAGCACGGCTAAAAGTTAGTGGCGTAGAGCAAAGTGGTGTGGAGTGCTGTAGGGTGGAATGTCGAAGAGTGGAATATATTACTCCAGCATAGAGTGTTGCAGAGTATGTTGGCGTAGAGTGTATTGGCATTGAGTGCAGTGGCATACAGCGCAGCATTATACAACGCAGTGGCGTAGAATAGAGTGGCACATAAAGGGCGCAGTGGCTTAAGGGTGCAGTGGCTTAAGGGCGCAGCGGCTTAAGAGTAGAGCGGCAAAGAGTAGAGCGGCAAAGAGTAGAGCGGCAAAGAGTAGAGCGGCAAAGAGTAGAGCGGCAAAAAGTGGTGTAGAGATTAGTGATGCAGAGGACAGTGGCATAAAGAGGCATAGAATGCACTGGTGTGGTGTGGTGCAGAGGAGAATATAGTGCCATAGAGTGCAGTAGCCTACAGTGCAGTGTTGCAGAGTGGAGTAGTGCAGAGTAGAGTGACATAAAATTCAGTGGCGGTGAGTGCAGTGTTGCAGAGTAGAGTGTCAGAGTGGTGTAGAGTGGCATAGAGAGCAGTGGAGTAAAGTAGAGTGGCGTAGAGTGCAGTGGTACAGAGTGGTGTGGCGCAGCCTGGAGCAGAGTAGCGTAGACTGAAGTGGTGCAGAGTGAAGCGGTGCAGAGTAGAGTTCAGTTGCGTAGAGTGGCATACAGTGTAATGGTGCAGAGTAAAGTGGTGTAGAGTGCAGTGCTGCAGGGTAGACTAGTGAGGCGTACAGTGGATTGGAGTAGAGTGCAGAGGCATAGAATGGAGTGTTACAGAGTGAATTGCATTGACGTAGGAAGTATTGTCAGAGTGCAGTGGCGTAGAGTGAAGTGTTGCAGAGTGGCGTAGAATACAGTGGTGTAGAGTGGAACTGTGCAGAGTAGACTGGTGTGGCCTAGACTGGAGTGGTGGAGAGTGCAGTGCTTTAGAGTAGTGGTGAAGAGTGCATTGGCATAGAATAGAGTGGTACAGGGCAGAGTAGAGAGGCATAGAGTAGATGGGTATAGAGTAGAGAGGTATAGAGTGTTGTGGCATAGAGTGGTGCAGAGTGAAGTGGTGTGGTGTAAAGTGGTGTGGTGCAGTGGTGTGGAGTGGCATAGAGTGGAATATTCATAGTGTGGTAGCATACTGCCATTACAGATAACATTTCAACTGAAATGACCAATACATTTCCACAGACATACAGTTTTACTGATAAACCTATACAGCGATAAGATAAAAATATGCAGAAATTGCATCACCTAGTGTAAGGATGTGTTTTAATCATATAAAAGTATTTGTTTCCAACACACTTCAGAAATAACATGGAGCAAGATGGCAGATCTATGAACGCTGCATGAACCACTCCCCCCAGCCTGTCGGTATTCTTTAATGATTTAACTTTGGTAAAAGCAATCGAATAATCAGATGATGTAACCCCTACAGATTGAAAGGTTTTGGGCGGCCAGCGTGAGAGAGATAGTGCGAGGGACCTTGCTGATTCACGCTATACTGAAGGTGCTCAGCGATCTAGAGCAAGGTGGGGGACAGCGACTGCTCCAACGGAGCAGGATGCCTCCCAAGCAGAGAAAGCCTGCTACGGATCAGGTGGAGGCTGGAACCGCCGCGGGACGCAGGGTTCTCCTCTGAGCCGGAAGACGCAGGGCGGGCACAAGACGGATGATGCTACTCTCTCCATGGCGAGACATGAAGCAGAGGAGGCTGCTGGAAAAGTAAAGGCCAGCGGCAGCCAAGTGGAAACAGCGAGAGGGAAGTAGCTGGTGATCCGGTGCTTTCTGGTCAGACTACAGCTCCTACGGGGGGTCAAAGCTGTGAGTCAACAGGCTGCAGGAGCAGGTAATGAGCTTCCTGGCACGTCTAATGGAGTGAGTACAGATTTAGCCCCTCTGGTATCTGCGGGCAGTCTTGGGGGAGATGGTAACATTCTAAACCTACTCTCAGTCAACCCAGGGGACGGAGGGGCAGAACACTCCTCACCTGGTAGTTAATTTCAACAGGGAGGAGTCCTACCAACCCCGGGTAGTCCCACTTTGAGGTCAGCAGTAAACTCCAGGAGATTGGACCCAAAGGATGGGGGGGGGGGACTCCAGAAGGAGGTGAGAAACTCTTCTCCCTCACTGATGAATCTGAATTATCTAGTGTAAGCGATACGCATTCAGAGGGGGATTCAGAACTAGGCTACTCTGGAGGCAGCCCATATTGCTCCCTGGCTAAACAAGCTACTCAGAAACACATGACTTTACAAACAAGCATTGGCATAGCCAATAGGTATCGCATTTGGGACCTTATAAGTATTTAATTATGCAGCACAATATCCTTGGTGCAACATCAACTGTTGCATGGCTAAACACTTATAATGTCCCAAAGGCGAGACCTGTTGGCTATGCCAATGCTTGTTTGTTATTGTATTAATCTTTGTTAATCGCTTTCCTACCTATTACCAGGCCCAAAGCGCACTCCGTGTGGCCGCTTAAGTAACTCTTTCGTCCGTTATGCGTGGTTGGTTGGGTGTTTTTAGAGCGATCTTTGTGAGAAGATTTTTGAGGACCGGAAGTCTGCTCAAAATCTGCTGAGGCGAACTTTTAACGGGGCCACATCCATAGGGCACCCATTAGTATTCAGCACAGCCATAAAGCAGAAGGAACCGCCCCACACGCATCATCACTAATGTAAATTACTCTGGACCTGAATGGGAATGGCCAGAGGACAATTTGAAAAGGTGTGTTTTGAGAGATCAAAGGTCAATAGTTTAATTGGTATTCTCCACACTTGTAACACGATATTCCACAGCCCGGAGCAAGAAGAGAGAAAACGGAGGTTGTCCTAGAATGTCCTAGTCACTCACAAGGATCAACTGGGAGAAAAAGAAACAGGTTTCTCCAGATACCGACCGTGCACGCTGAGCATTGAGATCTGTGTGCACTGAACCAAGAGAAGAGTTCTCAGCAAGCCAATCCCTCGCGAGGTGCAGTGACAGGATATGTGATGACCCTAACCCTTACCGCAAGCCTACAGAAAAATAGATTCAGTTCTGGGATGAGTCTTATAAATTCCATTTGTGTCGGTTGATTATATTGTTAGCAAATAATCAGTACAGGAACAGCTGTTTAAATGCTCCAATTAATACAAACAGGAGAAGTTGGCAAAATGCTTGCCAAGGACAAACATATCTGTGGAACGAGGTGGGATGCTAGTAATGTGACCAGTGTACTGGCAGGAGGTGGTGCAATGAGGGGCACAAAAAACTGCAAGGGGGACGTTGGCACAAGGCTAAGAGAAACAGCTGAAGCCAAAAGGAGGTGTAGGCTTCCCAGAATGGAAGGAAAGACAATACTAGACCGCTGCCACAGCGCCACTGGGTGGGGACACACATGCCTCAACCAATGAGGACAAGGGTCCCTATAACCAAGGAAAGGAGGCGATAACATTCATTTTGCTTCTGACGTCAGCCTTACCAAGTCAGAAAGATAGAACGTGGAAAAACGGATCAACCAGCAACAGCAGAGAGGATTGTGGGATAAGCAAAGTAGAACAAGAAAAAAAGCATTAGGGTCACCATGGACACACACACAGATAAGCAACAAAGACACAAAAAAACACACAAACACAGATACAAAGATGTATACACATGGAAACTAATAAGCATCAGGCACAAACAAGCACTCACAATGAAACACTATACCGAAATGCAATGAAACCCGCATATCAAAGACAAACACGCTTAAGAGCAGGGAAGAAATTAAATAACACACCAATCAAGTGCGGTTAATTAACAACATGCATACTTACAAAGTGCAGGCAAATCCGTGCCATTGCGGAGCGGGGAGACGCCCGAAGGTGGAGGGAGGAGGTCGGGTAGAGCAGCAAATACTGGGGAGGAGGAACCAGTATTGAAGAGGCGGCAACGCCTCATTCAGGTAAAGGTTCCATTTGTGCGAAGTGGGAAGGGGAAAACAAATCGAGCTTTCAGGAGCACACCACCGTGTGCAAAACTAAAGAAAAGTGGCACCTCTTTCATGTCCAGGTAATACCGCCAAGCATAAGCCACACCTAAGAGCCATCTCTCTCACGGACATGGAGCATGCCACGGCGTGCATAAGAAAAGAAAGGCGGCGCATGCTTTATGCCTGGTGATACCGAAAGCTCGGGAGCTGTGTGTGCGCTAGGGGTGGGCGGAATTTGCGAAATCCCCTTTTCGCAAATTATCGCGAAAATGTTTAAAATTATCGCAAACAAGCGGAAATATCGCGAAGATGCGGAATTTTTTTTCCCGCATGTTCGTGAGATTTTCTGCATGGTTGCGGGTCGCCAACTTACCCATGTGGTTGCTCGCGGGCGCGGCCATCTTGTTTTGAGTTGTCTCGCCGTGCATGATCGCGAGAAGAAAGACGTGATCGCGCGTCGCATGAAGTCACTGCGGGCGCGAACTGTCGCGAGACAGCGCAAATGGCTAAAAACAATCCAACATCTCATGGAGAACGCGACCGGATCAAGAAAACTTGTCGGCGAACGCAGGGATTCAGGTAAGGCGATCGCGCGCGATAGAATGTATTATTTTACAGCGCGAGCAAGAAACAAATTATTGCCAAGCTGCGGAAAGCGGAAATTTTGACATTTTCGCGCTCTCCGCGGAATGCGAAAATGTCAAATAATCGCAATATCCGCGAACGGAACGAAATGTTTGCCCAGGCCTAGTGTGCGCGCACGTGCAAAAAGGAAATTTTTAAAAAAGCACGGGAGTGGTGAGCGCGCAGCAGCGGCACAAGTGAAAGTGATCACGCTCCAGATGGCGCCTTGGGTGCTGAAAGCTGGCGGTTGCGTGCGTGCACACGTGCGTAACTGCAACCGCTAGGCCAGCAAAAGCGTGTGGTAGCACTTTTAAAAGCCCACTTACTAAATATCTCGCAGAGCAGCGCATGAGCTGGCTCAGGCGAGACCTAAAAAGGAAGAAGAGTACAGGGAAAAGAAGGTCTGGCGAAGCGGTCTTCGAATCTGACCGAAGTATGGCCAGCTAGTTGAAATGGGACTACTCTGTCACTAACTTTATGCAGGAGGTGGGGGGTCAGCAGCTGATGGAATACCACAAGAGATATCAAAGCTGTTCCCTGAGAAGGAGATAGCGTCTGAGCCTCCCCCTCGATGGGTCCAATTTATTCTACATTAAAACAAATGCAAAGTGAAGCTTGTGCGGAGAATAAGAGGGCTCACCTAGCCACAAAGAAACTTTGAGGGGCCCTGCACAAGGTGAAAAAAACCTGCACCGAAAAATCAGAACGCACAATTGTGCTGGAAGAACGGACGGTTGCTTTAGAGGCTGGGATTGAGTCAATGGGTCGGCAGCTATCCTCGCACGGGGCACAGATGACGGATGAAATGTGGAAACTTGAAGATTTTGAGAACGTCAGCAACGCAATAACTAGAGACTGCTGGGCATAGCGGAAAACACTGAGGTGGACGATATCCGGGCCTTCGTGCTGAGATTGCTTAAGGGGGCTTTTCTGGAATTGGCTCACTAGGACTGGGAGGCAGAGGTGCAGAGAGTGCATTGGTTACCTCTTATGCTTAAAAAGAAAAAGGGCCAACCTGATCCAAATGAGAAGCCCAGGGCCATGTTGATTTCCTTTGTGAACTTCCTTCTGCGCCAGGCCGTGTTTGAGAAAGCAAGATCTAAGGCCAGACTCTCAGCCAATGTGCATATATTTTTTTATCAGACCAGATTTCTGTCATGTGACTGTAGAGAGAAGATGGAGACTCCGGCAACTGATTGCGCCTTTTCAGAAACTTGGGTGTGAAGTATATTGATTGAGTTCTGCCCACCTGAAGGTTATCTTCAAGGAGAATTCTAGGGTGTTCTCGTCAGAATTTCAGGCTCACAAGTTCTTACAGGAGAAAAGTAGAGGAGGACAAGGGTAATAGAAAGGGAGGATTCAGAGATATGGTTCATGAAGATTGGATATTTGCTTTCTATTACCCTTTTTTCTCTTCCTTGGAGTGCAGAGTTGCAGTTACACTATGGCTGGGGGCGGATGGGGGGGGGGGGGTCACATGGGGTGGCAGCGGGATTGCAGGAGGCATCACAAGGGTACTTTGACCCATGTTGCTCGTGGAGAGGGGGTGGGGGGGGGGGCTGATCAAAGTATGTCTTTTATGGGAGAAGGTGGAGTTTGTGACTCCCGATTTGTACGGATGGGTAGTGATTCTGTGTAGATGGGTAGGCTAAGGATTGCCTCTATTAATATCTGGGGATTTAATAACCGTCTATAGTAACATAGGATTAATGAGGATGTACAGTGCTTAAAAACAGACATGGTTTGCCTTCAGGAGACGCATATAGAGGTCAGCAGATGGGAAGTCGCAGACTTAGCTTGCGATCAATTGGTGTCTAGTACTTTACAAGGGACGCAAAGACGGGGTAGCGATTATGGCTCACAAGAGTAGAGGCAGGTTTCCTCGCTGAAGTGTGGACAAATTGGGTAGATGGGTGTTACACATTGCTGCATAGATAACTAATTTACACTGTGCTCAGTGTATGGATCAGTGCTGGATGACCCGCCCTGGTTTGATTGGCTCAACAATGAGTTGCCTGGGTGACCACTTCCCCTTATAATTTGTGGAGATTTTAACATAAGCATCAACTCTAAAGGGAATGGGGGGTGAAGGGGGGGCATGAGGGGGGAGGGAGGTGAAAGTCAAAATCACTAGAATAAGTCCAATAAGTTTCTTTTATTCTTCACAATCGTCCGAATTGGACATCAGCCAACATGACGCATGGGTTATCTGATGTCTGGTCTATCAAAGAACCACAGGATTCTGGGTATACATTCTTTTCAGCTCCACATCAGGTGCATGCCAGGTTAGACTATTTCTACATATCTCACAAGTTGGTTCATTCAAGTTGAATATATAAATTTCCCAGAGTCATGTCGGATCATAATCATCTGGTTTTGGAAATTTAATTGCAGGTAGCCTCGCCTTCAATTTCCCACTGGACATTTGAAAGGGCTCTGCTGTATGACAAGGAATTCATAAAACATATTACTACCTGGATCCCAAGATTTATAGCAGAGAATAAAGGTAGTGCCCGGCTTGATGTGGTTTGGGATGCCGTTAAGACTGGGATACGGAGGGGAAGGCATTAAGATATAGCTGGACATCCCAGAAAATGGTAGAAAAAGTGGTGCAGGACTTATATGAAAAACTTTTGAAAGCAGAAAGGCAGCTGTTTGCTGCAACCTTGGGGTGGGGGGGATATTGATAAGGCCCACTCGAGAATGACGGTGTTGAAATTGGCTATTATGGATAGATCCCTCCAAAAAAAAGCTGCAGGTAAACATACGGCCTGGCAGAGTAAGATGTAGAAGTGCAATAAAAGGGTGGGGCATCTATTGGCGGTCCGCACAAGGCAGAAGACAATTCAGGGGGGAGATTAGGGAAATAAGGGACACAGTATGTGGGTCAATCTCAAGCCCTGCATATATACGATATTCACTCGAGAGGTACTATCAGCAATTGTACACGGAGGATACTCGCTGTAGAAGACAAGAAATAGATGTATACCTGGAGGATTTACCGAGAGAAGGATTAGGAGAGAGGAGGTCATTAGGGCAATTCAGTTGGTTCCGACAGGGAAGGCGGTCGGAACAGACTTAATTCCAGGAGAATTTTACATGGTGTTTACCACCTGCCTTCAAGAATTTATGAGGGAGTTCTTTGAAGAAGCACAAAGAGGTGGGGTGGCACAGAATCATAGGGCTCAGCTAATATAATTGTGTCCCTAAGAAGGGCATGCAGACCTATAAGCTCGGATCATTTTGTCCAATCACGCTGGTTAATAGCGATGTTAAGATCTACGCTAAAATCTTAGCTGTGCAATTGACGGGGTTAATCAAGAAGCTTGTCTCCCAGGTTCAACAAGGGCTTGTCCCAGGGCGCAGCACAATTGCCATATTCGCCGGGCAATTTCCCGGTTTGATGCTGCAAAGATCTCCAGAGACCCATAGCGTTAATTCTGCTTGACGCAGAGAAAGCCTTTGAGAGAGTCTCCTGGCCATTCTTAAGGGCATTAATGGATAAAAAAGGCTTGGGTAGGGGTTTCATTAAAGCTATCCAGACACTATATCGCAACCCGGTTGCCAAGATTTCAATAATGGGAGGAGTATCGTAAGTGGTGGCGGTAGCGCATGGTACAAGACAGGGATGTCCCTGCTGTCCCTTGCTGTTTGCCTTGTATATTGACCGCCTAATCAGGAAGATGGAAGAGAATAGCTTATTTCTATCTGTACACAGTAAAGGGGGAGTGGGGGGGGTGAGATACAAAGATTTTAGCATACACCGATGACCTAGCAGTTGCTTCATCTGACCCAGAAGGCGACCTAAGAGAAATTGAGAGAGAGAGAGAGAGACGGTGAAGTTTGGGCAGATCTCTGGGTATTTGCTAAATCAAAATAAGACATAGATCATCGCTAATAGTTCGGTACAGTTGAATGATAAACGGGCGGTTCCGCCTGCAGTGTATCTTGAGGTGGTAATTATGGCTGATGTTGGGAAAATTGTTGATATTAATCTGAGTCTGCTGATTCAGAGAACTAAATCAGACTTTGCAAGAATGAACAACTTAAAGCTTACATTGATCGGGAGGAGTAACATAGTTAAAATGTTGTTTCTACCGAAGATCTTGTACTTCTTCAGGGTTATTCCCTTGGAGATAGATGGCCGCTAGTTCAAGACATCGAATCAGTTGATTTCTAGATTTGTGTGGGCCTACTCACGCCCCAGGAGAGCCCTAAAACTTCAGACTCTCCTGAGGGACAGGGGAGGTTGGGCTGTTCCTAATTTCCAGCTGTACTACTGGGCATCGACACTCCCAACCTACGGTGGTTTTATTAAAAGGGGAGGGAGAAGGGGGAGCGTGGCCAGCAGCATAACCGAGTGAGACAAGCTTTTGCCGAGCTCCGGCTGAAAGCTTTATCCGACAGTGAATCTGGTGACCCGCAGACCCGGAGAATATCAGTTTTTGCTCCCTGTGGTCCAAGTGGTGCTCCGGTGCAAACAGGAGTGGACACGGAGGTCCTGGCAGGCAACTACGGGCCAAATATCGACCTGAATCGCAGTGGGAGATCGCATCCCAAGATGGCACCGAGGGCGACTCGATTCGGCCTGATAATGAGCCGGCTCCGGGCCAGGGCCGCGCGGCGGTGACTGCAGCAAAACTACGTGCAGAAGGTGTGTTGCCCTGTCGTCCCTCTCTAGGGGCTGCCTGATGTCAGAGCGGTGTGGAGTGCATAAGAGCGGGCTCTGAGGAACCGCGGCGCCGCTGAGGATCGAGACCCCATGCGGGAGTGCACTTGTACATGGCTGGGCTTCGGCGACCGGGTGAGGAGGCATCGGAGGCCTGCGGACGGTGGGGCATTCATGCCAACCTGGAGCGCCCCGTGTGCAGAAGGGATAACGTGTTTTCCGGAGGGGCCCACATCCGGGAGGCGAAGCCTCGTGTGTGGGGCCTGTGCCATCTCGGGCCGCAGTGGAACTATCTGGGGCCCGGAATGCGGGGCCGACCAGGAGGACGACCTTGAGAGGTGCACCGACCTGCATGGACTGCCTGGATGCGCACATTGGTGAGCAGCTGGGCCTGTGCCACGGGCCACGACGCTGCAGTTTCCCCCCCTCCCACTCCCATCTGCAGCGGAGTGAGGCCTTGGGAGACGCCCGGAGTCCCTGGACCATCAGGACTGGACAGACTTACAGTGAGTGCCTGAGGAGGGGTGGGCGGCCAGGCTGGGTGAAGATTAAGAACTGCTGAGGGCACGGTCGGGCCGGGTCAGAAGTGACCCTGATTGGAGCCTGGACCCGGGACGGCCATATGCGGCCTCTTCTGTCTCGCCATATCCTGTGGGGCTGATGGAATGCATGAGGGCCTACACTGAGGAACACCCCGAGCAGTGGTGACCCTTGCGGAGCAGAGAGTGCCTGAGACGGACGTGGGGTGCCCTGTCCCCTCCCTCGCCCCCCCCCCCCCAGATGACTAAACTGCAGGGGCGGGACTAATAGGGGCCACAGGAGGTCCCTGTTGGAGCTCGGTGCGCCGGCCTGACTGAGCTGAGCACCAACCTGGTGGTATTAAATGAAATAAGAGAAACCCCCGTGCACCCTTGCCCAGCAGCAGTGGAGATGGGTGAAGATAGAGAACTGAAGCCGTCACAACAGGGCAGGATGAACCGTTAGACGAAGGTTATCAACCCCCTCAGCCACCTGCCCGCTCAGACATGGACACACTCCTTCAGGCAATTAATGCCTCTAGGGCGGCACTTGAAGGGAAAATTGGTGCAGTGGGCACAGAGGTGACGCTCCTGCGCCAGGACCTGCGGAATTTAGCAGATAGGGTCACGGAGTCAGAAACTAGGCTGGGAGAGGCGGAGGATTCGATAAAAGAACTGTGTAAAGGCATGACAGAGCTACAGTCATCTCATGAAGACCTACTGTGGAGGGTGGATGATGCGGAAAACAGAGCTTGCCGCAACAACCTCCGTTTTGTGGGCTTTAGAGAGGGAATTGAGGGTACAAACATCCCCTAATTTCTTCACTCCTGGCTCCTGCGTACCTTCCAGAAGGACATATTCTCTACCTGCTTCGTTATAGAAAGGGCCCACATGGCGTTGATGGCCCGACCACCAGTAGGAGCGCAGCCACGAACAGTAATAGCCAGATTCTTGAACTGCTTGGACAGGGACATGATCATCCGGGAAGCCAGGAAGCTTGGGGAGATCTGGCATGAAAATACGCGCATAATGATCTTCCCCGATTACAGTAGGGAGGTCCAGAACAGATGTACTTTTGACTCCGTAAAAGCCAAACAGAGCGCAAGATCCAATATATGCTACTTTTCCCCGCAAAGTTGAAGGTGATGTTCCTGGGCAGATCCCATTTTTTTCAAACCCCGGAGGAGGCGTGGCACTGGCTGGAGGAGCGACCCGCTCTGGGTCAGCCGGAGGTGCCACCGTGCCGCAATGTGTCATCGGCGGAGGAGCCCTGGTACACGGAGATCGCCGAGACCCCGACTGGCACGCAAGAATCGCCTTGTGGAGGCAACTCCCTATCCCTCAAAAGACACTGGCAAATTCAGAAAGTGTAGTGGTTGTTCACTGGACTCTCGTTTCTCGGCAGGCTCCCACACACTGCATCTTCCCGATCCTCTTGGCCCGGACGCAGAGGCGGACAACAGAGACTCTTCTTCCGGAGAGGAGGAGGTCGAGGGCCCCTCCATGCACCCCTTGGCAGCTGAAATATTGGCAATGGAACAGGACGCAACGACGGATGTTTTGGCCACACAGGGGGGACCCCCGGACTCGCATTCGTAACCAAGGACCCGCGAGGTTGACCGTGGACATAGACAAACTCCGGAGCATGCAAGCTGGACACACATCCCCCCTCTTTCTCTTCCTTTCTTTCTTCACTCTGTTCCATCTGTTGAACCCCACGGACTGTTAGAAGACATTCACAAAGTTGTTGGCGAGAGGCCTGGAGTAGTTATAGTCTCGGGCTCTCTGCAGTCCTTCCCCTCTGTCACTCTCACACTCTGCTGATTTCTCCTTCCACCCGTCTGTTTTCTTTCTTTCACTTTTCTGCATCAACGTTATCCTTTCCCAGGCCTTCACAGTTCGGGGAAGCTCTCCTTCAGAGGACTCTTTGGGTTGCTGCGAGAGTTGGAACTTGTGGCATAAGTTGGGACTGGGAGGGCGACAGACCACCACCCTAGGGCCAATTCCCCAGTGACTGGCGGGGGATGCGACATTGGGAGGGGTGGGGGGTCACAACAGTTATTAATGTTGGGTTTATTTTATTTTGTTCTGGTTTATTGCACAGCGGTCACGGCGACGAACGCGCTCACCTGCTGCCCCTGCTCGAGGCACAAGATAACTATCCATGCTTATGGGCCCATTGACTGACCATAGACCCTCCGCGAATGAGCCGGAGACTGACTCCTATACGGTACTAACCTGGAACGTAAATGGTATGGGAGACAAAATCAAGAGAGGGCTGGTATCCGTATATGTAAAACGGGTCCACCCAGACATGGTCCTCTTGCAGGAGACCCACCTCAAGGGCACAAACTGTAGGTTACTGCCGAGGGGAGATTACACAGTCCTAGCACATGCAGGCTACACAACGGGCTAACGAGGGGTGGCTATTCTGCTTAAAAAAATTCCCCCCGGTTGGAGGAGCCTAGCGCGCAACCAAGATGGCCGCGTAGGTGCGAGGCTCCCGAGGACCTCCGCAACCTCCTACGTTTATCCTGAATTCATCCTGCCTCGGTTGAGGGGACTGTGTTGGTGAGCCTGAGCTGAGGTGGTACCCGTTTCCCGTTCTCGAATCGGACCTCGGGTGCCGGAGTGAGCACCGATTGAAGTTTGCGGCCTTCTTCTCGCCGGACCCCGGATTTGCGCTGGGGGTTGACCCAGTGGCAAAGTGAACAACAACGGCGGGCCGGGCCTGGCGAGTCGCGTACCCCGCACTTTCGCTTTCGCTTTCGCACCCCCTTGCCGTCTCTACAAGTGAGATCGCGGGGCTCTTTGTGTTGGTGTGGCCTCGCTGGGAGACCCTGCCTGCCTGCCGGCTGTGACCCACCCCGCCGATCTGGGGTGGCCCCCCCGGAGCTCGTGGCCCTTATTGCCTGCCCTCTACGGCGTTGCTGGTGCGATTGTGAGACCTGTGGCGATGGCCACGAAACAAGATGGAGATCGGTCAAAGACCAAGTCGACCCGGCGTGGCACCGTCCATCAGGCCAACAGCATGGACCGCTATACCCTCCAGAAGGGATCTCCCGGCGGATCGCACAAGTCCCCGGAGGGCCCTTCTGATGCCCCGGACTTGCCCACGGATCTGACTCTGCAAGACGTCATGGGCGCCATTGCCGAGATGAAGGCCTCGGTGGGCCAGCGGTTCGACACCCTGGCACAGAAGATAGACGCGGTCCTTGTGGATGTTGGCCTTTTGAGGGCCGATCTTTCCAAGACCAACGACCGAGTTGATTCTTTGGCCCAAACCGCATCGGGCCTTACGACTGAGGTGGCGGCACTACAAACGGAGGTGCGCCGGCTTAGTCAGGCGAGTGCACTTATGGATCGGCGCCTTGAGGATTCCGAGAGTCGGGCCCGGAGGAATAACATCCGCATCATCGGAGTACCCGAGGGACGGGAGGAAGCGGCGGCGGATCTATTTGTGGAGGACCTGATCGCTACCCATCTCCAGCCTCGGGGACTGAGTAAATTTTTTGCCATGGAGAGGGCCCACAGAGTTCCCGGGGAAAGGCCGAAGGTCGGAGCCCCCCCGCGACCTCTCATTGCCCGGATTTTTAACTTTCGGGACAGAGACGCGATCCTGCAAGCCTCCAGACTACATGGGCCGGTTAAGCTGGAAAATATGGAGGTGAACTTTTACCCTGATTTCACCCAAGCGGTCCAGAAGCAGAGACTGAGCTTCCTGGGCGTCAAACGCCGACTTCGGGACCTGAACTTAAAATACGCCATGCTCTTCCCGGCCAAGCTGCGAGTGGAGGTGGATGGTCGCACGCACTTTTTTGATCGTCCCGAAGCGGCCGGGGACTGGTTGGACACTCTGTCTGGGGATCGTGATCGAGATGGCGGGGGGGCGGCGGGAGGAGACGGCCCACTGGATCGGGACTGAGGGGTCAATATTGGGCCTCACTCTGGACGAATACGATGCTACTTTCGATCAAGCGTCTGTCTTTGTACTTTCCCCTCCCATGGAGGTTGTGTGGGGTCTAGAAGGGGTACTCTTTCCTCCTCTAGGGGGTCTAGCTAGTTTCATTATATAGGGGCGACAGGCACACTGCAAGTTGGGGGGGCTGTCCGGGCTCATGCAGGGGTGCAGGGAGGGGGGAGTTTTGTTGGAGTGGGTGGGGTGGGGTGTTGTTCGTTTACACCACAAGGCAAACGTATCATTGTGTTATCTCTACAGTGCTCTCTGGGGGACGAGTGATGGCTTCTGTTCATGATGGGGGGTAGGGGACTGAGTTTGTTGTCCTGGAATGTTAATGGACTGGGGGACAGGATAAAACGAGGTGTGGTCCTGCAGTTCTTGAAGCGAATTTCGCCCGATATAGTTTTTCTGCAGGAGACGCACCTCATTGGCAACTCCTTTTGCGCTATGAATCGACGGGGCTACCGCCTGGTGGCCCATTCGGGCTTCACGTCTGGTTCAAGGGGTGTGGGCATTATGGTTAAGAACTCGCTCCCGTTGGAGATTGATGAGGTGCTCCATGACGATAGGGGACGTTACACGGTTTTGGTGGGCAGAATGGAGGGCAGAGTGGTCGTTTTTGTGTCAGTATATGTCCCGCCGGGGCTGCAGACGACCACCTTTGCGGATCTGGGGCGCCTCCTCCTTGGCCTTCCGGAGGGGATTCTAGTGGTGGGGGGGGGGGATTTTAATGCTGTAGTTTCCGGAACTGTGGATCGTCACCCCCCTAGGGATCTCCCCCGGGCCCAAGCGTGGTTATCTGGCCTCTTGGATACCTTGGGGCTGGTGGATTGTTGGCGTTTAAAACATCCCACGCAGCTACAGTACACCTTCCATTCAGGGGCTCATGGTAGTCTCTCACGGCTAGATTATGTCCTGGTCCCAGCGGCTTATGTGGGGAGGGTGGGAGAGGTGCGCCATTTGGCACGGGGTATTTCGGACCACTCCCCGCTCTTGTTGCACTTTGATATTTTTCCGAGGGGAGAGGGTAGGGTGGTCCCGATCAATCCCTGGTACCTGCGTGACCCCACCATTCGCGCAGAGCTGATTAAATCCCTTAAGCGCTATTTTGACGAGAATGTGGGGTCTGTGTCATCGGCGGTCTCACTGTGGGAGGCGTTCAAGACAGTACTCCGAGGAGAGGCCCTGTCCCTTATTTCCCACTCCCGGAGGCGCGAGCGGGAGGAGGTGACCCGTGTTGAAGCTGAGATAACCGAGTTGGAGGGTGATCTAGAATGTGGGGTGACGGATGACAAATTACATGTTCTCCAACTCAAGCAAGCGGCCTATAAGGCCCTCGTCACGGAGGCGGCCAGGGGCCTCAGTAGAGAGCAACAGGGGAGACTGTATGATGTGGGTGATAAGGCTGGTAAATTGATTGCGTGGCTGGACAAAAAAGAGAGAGCGAGTCGAGTTGTCCCGTTGATTGAGAAAACGAATGGTGTGTGTGTCACTGAACCGGAAGAAATTGTCTCCTGCTTCGCGGACTATTTCCGTGGGGTGTATTCCCCGGTGTCTTCCCGCTCTGAAGAGGATTCCCATGCCCTGCTCAGAGATATCGCGCTGCCTTCCCTTTCGGAGGAGGACAGAGTGTCGTTGGACGCCGCTCCAACCTCCGAAGAAATTGCCCTCGCCATACGCTCGGTCGCTTCCGGCAAGGCCATGGGTCCTAATGGTCTTACCATCGAGTTGTATAAACTGCGACCGGATACGCTGGCGCCGCATCTCCGTGCTATGTTCCTTGCGGCCCACTCGGTGGGTTCCCTCCCGCTAGACCAGCGTCTGGCTACCATCGTGGTTATCCACAAGGAGTGGAGGCCACGGGACCGGGTCACATCCTATCGGCCCATTTCGTTATTGAATGCGGAGCCCAAAATTCTCGCCAAGGTGTTGGCCAATCGGCTGGTCGGCGTCGTGTGTGACTTGGTTCACCAGGACCAGTCCGGCTTTATTCCCCATCGCAACACAGCGCTTAACCTGCGGCGTTTGCATGGGGTGCTCGCACGTGTCCCGTTCATACGGGAGCCGGCCATCTTGGCGTCCTTGGACGCCACTATGGCGTTTGACACACTTGAATGGCCATATATTTGGGCGACGCTCGCGAAATTTGGATTTGGCCCAGGGTTTATCAGTTGGGTCAAATTGTTGTACTCTGGCCCACTGGCGCAGGTGGTGGTGAACGGTAGAGTGTCGGCTCCGTTCGAGTTGGGCAGGGGCACGCGGCAGGGCTGCCCGTTATCGCCGCTCCTTTTTGCGCTTGCCTTGGAGCCCCTGGCGGAGTGGCTGCGGTGGCATCCTTCTATCCGTGGTCTCCGCTGGACCCCTGAGTATGAGGACCGCGTATCTCTATACGCTGATGACATTCTCCTGTACCTGGCTTCCCCACGTAAATCACTGATAGTACTGGTTGATGTTTTGCATTCATTTGCTCGTAACTCCGGCCTCGTCATCAACTGGGCTAAATCGTGCGTGTATGTTCTCTCTGGGGAGGCTCCTATCCTTCCGCGGGGCTGTCCTATCCAGATCGCCCCGCAGGTATTTAGGTACCTGGGTGTCTTCATTACCCTGGACGCGGAGGCCCGGTATGATCGGAACTTGCTTCCCCCCCTCCAGCGCCTGAAGGAGGATGTCGCGCGTTGGCGGCGCTTGCCGCTCTCGCCACTCGGCCGGGCGGCATTGTTTAAGATGATGTCGCTGCCGCGTTTCCTGTACGCTTTGCAGAATACAATGGACCTCGTCCCGGCGCGCTACTTCCGCGAGGTGGAGAGTTTGCAACGCCGCCTGTTCTGGGACGGGAGACCACGTATAAAAAAAAAAAATTAAAAAAAAATTCCCCCCTTTCAGGGTGGCACGGACGTGGACGGACCCCCAGGGAACATACGTAGGAGTGATAGGCATATGGGGGAGGTGGAATGTCACTATAGTGTTGGTCTATGTCCCTCTGAAGCTACAGGCACGGACTCTTCATGGGGGTGACTGATATTGACTGGAGACACCAGGTACACTGCACATTATAGGGGGTGATTTTAACAATGTCATATCCACCCCCTTGGACCGCTCGGGGAACCGTACTGATTCACCCCAGACTACTCAACTGGCTAGGCTGAGGGAGACTCTCGGACTAGAGGATATATGGCGCAGACTATCCAGATGCCAAACATTACTCTCATTATTCTGGAGCGCACAGGGTTCATTCCCGACTGGACTATGTCTTCCTCTCGAGGAGTGCATGTGGTACTGTCTACAAGGCTGAGTACCTGGCACATGAGATCTGACCACTACCCCCTGCTGGTTAGGGGAGGGGGGGGGGGGGGGGAGAAGAGAGACACCGGGCGAGCCAGGGGAGCTGGAGGCCATCGGTATGGGACCTACAGAATAAGGAGGTGCTACAGGGACTCCGAGCAGACACAAAAGTGTACTTTGTAGAAAATGTCAGCTCGGTACAGTCGGGGGTTGTAATGTGGGAAGCCTATAAGACAGTACTCCGCGATAGGGCCCAAAGCCGAATAGATAGGGAAAACGGAAGGCATAGGAGGAGCTACTCACTTTGGAAACCCAGATTTTGGCACTAGAACAACGCTACCTTATAGGAAAGGACTTGCAGGTCCTACGGCAACTGACAGACACGCAACAGCACTACAGAGCCCTAGCTACAGAGGAGGTTAGAATGCAGGCGCAGGCAACCCTTCACAGGTTGTATGATGTGGGAGATAAGTCAGGCAAGCTCTTGGCCTGGCTCAGCCGCAAGGAAGTGGAAGCCCGATGGATAGAAAGCGTAGTGGACCAGCAGAGACCGATGCAAAAGGGCGACACACAAACAGTACACACATTCGCTTACTATTTTAAAGATTTTTATGAGGCCAGGGACCTGGGATCTCCGGCGGAGATCTTAGCATATCTAGACACTATCCAAACCCCAAGCTTAGACAATGAAGAGAGGGAGGGACTGGAAGCCGACATAACGGTGGACGAACTGAAAGAAGCTGTAACTAAATTACGTCCTGGGAAATCCCCAGGTCCGAATGGACTCCCAGCGCAATTTTATAAGAAAGGGGCAGACCTCCTGGCGGTGCATCTATTAGCACTGTTTCGAGACACGGCCCAGGATGGTATCCTGCCTCTCGATCTTAGGATGGCTACGATTATCCCCATCCAGAAACCGGGAAAGCCCCCCTAAGACTGCGCATCCTACCGTCCAATCTCCCTCCTCAATATAGAGGTCAACCTCCTAGCGACTGTATTGGCGCTCCGCCTACGCCAAGTAATATTGGGCTTTGTACATCAAGATCAGACAGGCTTCCTACCAGACCGGGCGACTAGACAGAACCGGAGGAGGACCCACAACTGGCTCATGAAGGCCCAGGACCGTGACGATCCCCACAATTTCCTCTCCCTAGACGCAGAAAAAGCGTTTGATGCGGTACACTGGCCCTTTCTGGAGGTGGCTCTAGTCAAGTTTGGCATTGGTCCAAAATATCGACAATGGGTTGGACTCCTGTATGCGGACCCCCGAGCTCGGGTTAAAGTGAATGGATTGTTGTCTGATGACTTAGAAGGGGAACCCGGCAGGGATGTCCGCTGTCCCCCTTACTATTTGCCCTCACAATCGAAATAGTGGTGTGCGAGATCCGACAGAAAGGGGAGATACGGGGGGTTTCAAATTACACCAACTGATGTGGGGGAAGAAAAGATCTCAAAGATCTCGCTTTATGCGAACGATATTTTGTTATATGTTACCCACCCGGATGACACGATCCCCGCACTGTTTGAGCTCTTGGGCAGGTATGGCTCCTTCTCGGGCTATGCTATAAACTGGCATAAATCTGTCCTATATAGCCCACGGGTCAGGAAGACGTGGCCTCTTCTCCCCGGGGCCCTCCAGATAGCACAGGCGGGATTCAAGTATTTGGGGATCTACCTTACCACAGATGGAAACCTTTCATATCAAAACAATATTCAGAGGGTCATAACTAACTTTACAACTAACGCTATGAGATGAAAAGCGCTCCCCCCGACGATCCTGGGCCGAGCTGCGATGTTCAAAATGATCACCTTGCCCCGCTTTCTGTATGCCCTCCAGAATGAGTACTTCCCCCTCTCCAGACAGACATTCCGGGTGATAGACGTGGAATTACGCTCTCTGCTGTGGCTGGGGAAGCAACCAAGGATCGCTCTAGGAACGCTGCAGCAGAACCAATATAATGGAGGGATATCCCTGCCTGACATTGAGGCCTATTACTGGGCGGAGCATCTGGCACCGGTGAATGACTGGATCCTCATCCCCGCGGATCACCCCTCCTATAGGCTAGAGAGAGACACCATGGCACACCGTTCATGCTTACATTTTCTATATGGGGGGTCAAGTTAGAAGACGCCTCCTCCCGGCCACGCAAATAACGCTGGAAGTCTGGGACAGGGCGACTAAGACAATGGGCTGGACACACAAACCGACTAAACAGACTCCGATCTGGCATTGCACTTGGCTGAGGGAACTCCACAAATTAAAGGGCTTTGGAGGATGGGACGCCATCGGAATCTCCATTTTAGGCGATGTGGTGGCGAAGGGTGAACTCAAACCTTTCAGGTCACTGGCAGCAGAGTTTGGGCTGCACCCTACGCACATTTTTAAATACGCGCTACGGCGACATGCCTGGATAGCTGAGAGCATGCTTTCCTCTCCCCTGCCAGACTACAACCCGCTAGAGGGACGCCTATTGCAAGAGCAGGTACCCAATAAGGTAGTATATCTAACATACAAGACTTTGAACAACAACATGCCGGACAGACTGGGGAAATTGAGGGAAGCATGGGAGCAGAACCTGGGCACGCTAGAGACACTGGACTGGGAGGCGGCCCTGATGCACCACAGAGAGGTGGTGATTAAATCCCGCCTTCGACTCATTCAATATAAAATACTACATAGGGTGTATTTCGACAGGAGTTGTAGCTCCTTAGCCACACCAGGTGTGGTTAAGAGGAGGCCCCAGATGATGAAGCATGCCACTTCGATGGGTCATGGGACTCAGTCCTCTTCATGAGGACTTTTGTTTTCTTATAGCATTTTGATTTGTTACGTTGAACAAACAGATCAGCTTCTTTAGACCCACGGATTTCTTGTTGTTTTCAGATTCTTGTATTTCGACAGGGCCAGACTCCACCGAATGGGCAGAGCCAGCGAACCACACTGCCTGCGTTGTAGACAGACACAGGGGCACTTCTATCATACTATATGGGACTGCCCCGTCATCCATACATATTGGGTACAAGTATTAGGAGAACTGATCAAGGTATTAGATGAAACACTCCCTCCAGATCCTAAATTTTGTATTGTTGGGCATACCTGGCGATGTTGACTTGGGCCGCCACAGCTTATTTTTGCACTGCTGGCATTAGTGGTAGCGAAAAGAGATGTGGCACGCACGTGGGGGGTGTCGCTACCTTCCCAGTTAGGAGAATGGAGGAGGGGGATGGACATGTATATGGCGGCAGAAAGGGTCACATACAAAGCGAGAGGGTGCCCCCGGAAGTTCCGCAAGATATGGGGGAAATGGAGAAAATATCATGGATTGGATGGTGACCTGGGAGCTGACTAGCTTACCATGGGTTTTGAACTTAACTGGGCTATGGACTGAGGGGCCACCGGGCCTGTGTCTCCGACCCTCGGGACGACAGGGGGGATGGGGAACAGAATCCCAGAATGGACACTTCCGAAGGGGCCGTAAGCCTTCCTGGTTTATGGAAGGGGGGGGGGGGGGGCGATGCGGCTTCAGGGATGGGTGGTATGTGGGTGTCTTGACGCGATTGTGACCAATTGTGACACGCTAGCTGTTTTTTGTTGGTTGAAAATGCAAATAAAAATATTCTTTTTTTTTTTTTAAAGGGAAGGGAGAAGGACGGGTTGAAGGGGCAGACCCTCCATTGACATATGAACTATTATTGGGAAGTGATGCCAGGGGCTGCCTTCTTCGCCACATGGAGTTTGGATATTTCAAACGGGTCAAGTTTAAAACCTTGACCTGTGCATTTGTGGTATGTACAGCCGTTCAGAAAAAAATGTGGGCTAGGCCGTGTTAATTACTATACCCCTATGTATAACAATGATATGCTTTCCAGATATTTTTATGGATGGCTATGTGAAGCAGTGGAAAGAGCAGGGTCTGAGGAAGTTTGAGGACCTCATGGGTGACTCATCCTCCCTTTTGAGGAGATTAAAAACAATGTTGGACCAGGGAACAGAGAATTCTTTAAGTATTTGCAAACCAGGGACTTCCTGGTGAAAAAGGTGGGGGGGTAGATGCACCTTTGAAAGGGTTGAATTGATAGATTTGCTTCTTAAAACTAAGCCCTCCTTGGGTACTGTATGTAGGTTGTTGAATGATAAAATGGTGGACGATCTAGATAAGCATGTTGATAGGTGGAAAGTTTTGCTGCAGGTAGGGATGGGGGAATGTGAGGATTCTCTGCAGCTTGCTCAATTCTCTTTTATAGCGGCCAATCTGCAGATGCAATGGTTCAAGACTTGGTTCAACCTATATGTTACCCTAGCTAAGATAGCAAAATTGGGGAAGGGGGGTAGTCAGTACACACTGCCCTCAATGTGGCTGCTATGTAGTGGATATGCCCCAGCCTCGATACTCTTTAAAGAGATATTGGTAGTATGTATGAGTCACAGTTGGGGCTCCGGATAGCAATAACCCCCCAGTTAATTGTGTTAGGGGTGGGTGATGCAGAAGTTCCATGGCATATTCAGGCATTTTTATTCATCTCCATGATGGTATTAAGACTGAGTGGCCACTGGGTGGCTAGATCCGGTTCCACCTACAAGCCTACAGTGGATGGCCAGAGTTTTGGCTGTATATCGGCTGAAATCACAAGCTTAAGTCCGGAGAGGGCCCTGGGAAAGGAAAAGAGAGCTGGAAAATTGGGCAACCTTGAGTACCTGGATTAGAGAGGTGGATGGAGATGACGAGCTGGGGGTTGGGAACTCAAGGGACTCAAGGGTGTAATGTCAGGAGAGCGACAGGAGCCGAACTATGGACTTTCGAGTGGGACTCTGACAGAGGGATTTAGCTTTGGTCTCTCGTGAGGATTCTTATGCATTGTCGGGCGATATGGATATGAATTTGATTATGAAGATAAACTCATGGGGATTGATTTGTTTGTGTATTGATGTATGTAATCTCCCTAAGAATGAAATTGTACTTTTCTTCTTGTGAAGGGTGGTGGGTGGATGGTAAAAGCGGCTCGCAATGAAAATAAAGAAAATAAGAAAGAAATACCAAAAAATGTGCTTCTTTGTGTTCCTAATTCCGATATATTCTGAAATGCTTAAACAGTTCATTTAAATGTTGTCTGCTAGATACAAACTCTTTACTACCCCCAGTGTCGAGCAAGATTGTCACATAAATCCTCTCACTTTGAAGTCAGACAAGAAAAGTAGAAAAGAGCCCTCGGAAGACAGCACCTTACATTTGACCTTGGTCTTTGAATGTACAGCAAATGTGAGGAGATACGAGATTCACAGGCCTGTTTACAAAAAGTAAGCACTCGGAAGGATACAAGGTTTTGGCAAGGAAAGGTACCAACTCAAGCTGAACAGCCGAAAACAAATAAAGCCAGTAAATGAAATGCAAGAAAACAAGAGCTCCTTTCGGCCGCCGTAATATTCCGTCATCATCCTGCGCCCAAAAAAAAAAAAACTATACACCCCAGAACTGCAGATCTGACCACCCTGGGAGTTGCAGCTCAAAAAGGGGTCCGGAACCAACCAGGAGCACAGGAGGAGATAACTGCCGGCAGTTGTGAATATGTGAGCCGGGGAGAGGCTGGGACGACTGACGTGGCATGGGCTGTGGAAACACGCATGACTCGAAAGACTGAGTCTAACCCAAGGGTTGAATGACACACTTGGGGCCGTCGACTGGGTGCAGACAGGCAGCGTGCTAGACCAACATGGTCCCCGAGAAACATTGTGGCTGGGTCAAACGCTCTGCATCGGAAGCCTGCAGGCCTACGGCCTGTAGATGGTGAGGGGAGGCACGAATGACAGCGGAGACAAGCCTATTAGAGAGGGATCCCTAGCATAGCTGGCCCTGAGAGGTACTAGCCAGAACAGTAACTGCATACAAAACATGGTCACTACAGGAGACAGCTGACAGCTGTCACAGCTGCATGAGCTTTTAGGGTGCCTCCTAACAACAGCAGGGGCCGTGGAGGTCCTGCCCGACCTGGGGGGGATCATGACCACGGCAGAGGTAGACAGGCGTACCAAGACCGCAGCCAAAGCAAAGCCAGGTGACACATTGGCAGGGGAAAGCTACAAAATAAATTGCGGCGGAACAGAGAATGCCGCTGTGGAAACCTGCAAGCGGACTGCCTGGGGCCAACGTGAAGGAGCGCGGTCGACTGAGGGATACAGTGCGGGTCCTGGTGGCGTCCACACCAAAGAAAGTCCTTATAGTGGGGAGAGTGGCAGGCTGGGGGGGGGACGACTGCCCCCCTCCCTGCTTACCGACTGGACCTGGGCCAATGTAACACACACCCTGTGAGTGATACAGACAGTGAAGCACTGTAAGAAAATTGAGGCCTGCGATCACTACTGGTCAGTGTTACATGCGCTGCAAAGGCACCACCTCAAGCTACTGTGACAGTGGCTACAATGTTCATTATAAAAAACGTACTAATACTGAACATTAGTCACAATACCTCTATATTAGCCCCCAGAACACTGCAGCACAGTACAACTATGCATCTCCGCAACAGATTTAACAACCTCACGAGTGAATAGGGCGGCATGGCCACTAGGAAATGAGTACTGGAACTGCACCCATACACAGAGAACGCAGGGGGAGAGCACAGTAAACAGTAACCTACTCCACATCTGTGAGACTGAGACCTCTAAGTTGCCTGAAACTCACAGCTCACTGCTGGGAGGACATTGCTGGACCAACATACTTGTTATAGTGCAACTTTAAGAAATAAATAATTAGTATCATCATCTCTCCTGGTATTAGTGCTCTGCAAACACAGGGAAGGCAGATAAATCGCTATCGAAGCTGCAATTTGAACAACGCAAGCTCCTGGGGCTGCGAAGTGACGATCAGGATATGCCGGGTGCAGACGCACCTTCTCAAGAGGCGGAACTTGCAGAAGACTTGCGTCAAATCCTCACAGCAATGCAGGCTACTATAGATGATATTGATGGGAATTTAGATGCTCTGACATATCGCGTTGACAGAATGTCAGAAAGGATAGATAAGCACGCAGAGCAGCTTGACATGGCAGAGCGCAGGGTATACGACACGAAGACACCCAACATTCAACCGAAGATTATCAGAAAAAGATGGAGAAAGCATTTGCATCGCTTCAGGCCAAATCTAAAGACTTAGATACGCGCTCCCGGCGCAGCAACCTCAGAATAACTGGAATTGCAGAAACCATGAACACAGGCAACATGGAGCAGTTCATAGAAAAGCTACTCATAGATTTGTTAGGGAGAGCAGCCTTCTCCGTAATATTTAAAGTTGAGAGAGCACACAGATCGCTTGCACCACAGGGGCAAGGTCCCAACCTATCATAGCAAGGATCCTCAACGATAGAGACCGAGGCGCAGAGTTGAGCCGTTCCAGGGAACTGCAGACTCCCCGATATGAAGGCACAGAGATCTCCGTCTACCCGGACTTTAAGGCGCAGGTCCATGAGGCACGAAAGAAATTCCTACCAGTGGAAAAAAAGCTTCAACTGACTATGTTATACCCTGCCTGTCTCAGGATCACAATGGATGGCAGATCCAAGATTTTCGAGACCCCAAAATTCCCGCAACAGTTGGACAGAACAAGCAAAAATCACCCAGAAGGGAAGCAGACGACCAAGATCAAAATTCAGGACTAGAAGACCCGGAGTAACAATACACAATGCAAGCTGGACTCGCACTAAAATGTGACTGTAAAGTGTAACTGGGAAAGTCATGCCTTAGCCGAAGGTAAATACAGCACGACAGTTTGAGAAACTGTTGCCCCTGCAAAATATTCCTTTTGTAGATGATCAGGAGTCATTAGAGGGGGTCCAAGATTGCTAAAGAAAAATCATCAAGCTCCGCTTAATGGGCATTGTATCATTGGCACACTGAGAATAGCAGACCGACACCCACCCCGGAAACACCACACTGCACGGTACCAGCGGGCCGCTTCCGCTCTCATGTGTGCAATACACCAAGTTCCTAAAGTTATTGGGGGGGGTGGTTGGGGGTTGAAGTGACTGTCTCCGACACAACTGGGGTGTTGGAATGGGAGGCGGTGGTACAGGATGGGGTTGGAAAAGGTAGCCAGTGGCAATAACCAAAATAGTACGACTGACTCATTATGAGAGACTGAACGAAGGGCTTCACTGTATATTTAGAGAAATTATACTAGATTGCACTATGGTGCACACCCTTAGACCACTGACACTGCTCACATGGAACGTCATGGGATTAAATAACCCGCGTAAGACTAGACAGGTACTAGCCTACCTCAATCGCCATGGAGGGGAGGTAGCTTGTCTTCAGAAAACACACCTAACACACCACACAGCATTAAATGTGGATGCCAGATGGGAGTTTATACCTACAGCATCCTCCTATTTGACATATGCATGTGGATTACTATTGTTGGTTAAAAAGGGCACCCCATTCACATTATTGCATACAATCGCAGAAACCCATGGCTGGTATTTTATAGTTCAGGGAAACTTCAGCAGCACGGTACTGACATTCGTAAATGTCTAATATCCAAATACCGATGATCCGGCATTTTATACACAGATATGGGCGCAACAACACGAGCTGACAACTACTGAGATTCTGTGGGAAGGAGACCGTAATACTTGGATTGACCCGACAGTGGACAGATCGATGAGCACTAATAGATATGGCAAACAGGCAGCCATGGTACTTCGGGACGGTACGGAGGAACGAAATCTAATTGATCTCTGAAGGTTGAGAAACCCAGAGAGACGAAAGGTCACCTATTTATCATCTGCACATAACACATGGTCAAGGATAGACTTTTTTCCCGGCGTTCCATTCAAACCAACACCATGTCACGGCAAGCTTTTCAGGGTATCGCCTTCCACTTCTCCGGTTGACTAGAAGATTACACGTACTGGGGACTTTATCCATGAATGAGTCCATCATTGGGACGACCTCATCCTTACTGATTTTTGAAAGGGACTCCACAAATACTTGGAAGCTCATTTTCCTGAGCCTTGAAAAAGTCCAGGTGGACGAAACACGTGTCGGCTGTTTTGGATCGGATATATACTGTTCAAAACTCTACTTCCGAAGTAAAAATGTCGTGGTTGAACTCGTCATCTGTTGATTGGATTTGATCATTGCCTCTGAATTTTATCAAGAATGGACTGTATGTCATTGACGGGACTATGTGCTGGAATGCACTCTTTTTCGTTAGATATAGCCCTGCACTTTGGCAACAAGGTATGGCTAATTGGCACCCAAGGTGACTCAGTGCACAGCATGACAGCACCACTGTATGCTTGAACACTAAATACTGTATATGCTCATTATATTGACAACCTGTGATAGATGTGCAGCTACAAGGGCACAGTCACCATTTATATAAATTGTTTTCACCCAAGGACAGACTATTGGTCAGCAACCCGAGGGGGTCAGCACTTGTACAGATTCGATAAAACACATGCCAAAGACACTATCCGATCAAGCCGTCTGCCTGGTGCTGAAACTGTCCACACATACCCCCTGACAATTCACGTGGCGTCTTCCGACTGCAGAGATGTTAGACCAGGTTTTTAAAGCCGACACAAGACAGGACATTATAGAGTATTTTGAACAAAATTCTGGAACAGTAAAGAGTGTGCAGACACTATGGGAGGCCTTTATGATGCAAGGGCACTGCATCAGTAAACACACTGGTATACTACGCGATATCCACCAACAACTCACTAAGCTGGAAAACTATATTCGGGCACTGGAGAGGGAGCACGCACGAACATCTGACACCGCATTACTGGCTACCATTAGAAACAAATTGACTAACTACCAGGAACTCACAGAAAGTGAAGTAAAATTCCTCTCACGTGGGCATACTGCACGAAAGTACGGAGAAGGCAGAAGACCTGGTCACTCCCTTGTGACACAGTTACAGTCCGTTCAAATTCCACACGCAAATAATGCAAATAACTTGACACACAAGATAGGACTTACTATGACACACAATCTATAATAGGGAAATTTTCTGAATATTAAACACATCTATACTCCACACAGCTGACCACCTCAGGAGACAATATTACAGATTATCTAGAAGACGTTGCCATGGCCTGGCTCTCTGAAGATCATAGTGAATATTTTTTGCAACCTATAACGGAAGATGAAGTTAAGGATGCAATAAAAGCCCTTCCAAAAGGAAAGGCTCTGGAAACAGACGGCCTACTGGGCGAATATTATAGGGAGTTTAGTGATTTACAGAACCCTCCCTCCCACCCCACCCGCTTACAATACATACAGAGGCCTATGAGAGAGGAATACTCCCCCTAACTTTAAGAGAGGCTTTCCTAAAAACATTACTGAAGCCAGAGAAGAACCCGGACTACTGTGACGCCTACATGCCCCTTATAAACACGGATGCCAAAATATTAGCCAAAATACTAGCCCTTAGAGTACAGCCTTAATGCAGCACTTGGTTCTACCTGCTCAATCGGGATTTATTCCAACACGTGCGACAACTCATAATCTACGCACAATCTTTGCACTATTTTGCCAATTGGAACCTGATCTGCCTGAAGCTGCTGTCCTAGAAGATGCTGCCAAAGAATTTGACTCAGTGGAATGGAAACGTATCTTCACAGTCCTCAGCAAAATAGGGTTCCCACAAACC
Source organism: Triturus cristatus (assembly GCF_964204655.1). Taxonomy (NCBI): domain Eukaryota; kingdom Metazoa; phylum Chordata; class Amphibia; order Caudata; family Salamandridae; genus Triturus; species Triturus cristatus. The sequence continues at coordinate 597,276,344 of NC_140585.1, read as the reverse complement.
TTTCTCCGCTGGATCCGGTTACTATATACCGAACCAGCTGCCAGAATTCGAATTAATGGCAACACTGCGGACCCATTAAATATCCACAGAGGGACTCGTCAAGGGTACCCCCTGTCACCATTATGGTTTGCATTAGCTCTTTAACAACTAGCTTGTAAAATACGCCAAAGGCATGCAAACGCAGCGCTGCGGTTTCACCTACGGCCCATCAGCATCTCATTATAAGCAGATGACAGAGTATTATATGTCCGACACCCAAAAGACAACTTAAACCCACTAATACGAGAATACACTTGCTTTGAACACTACTCTGGACTAAGTATAAACTGGTCTAAATCAGTAGTGTTTCCATGGACACCCTGCACACAAATTTCTGTTGGATTTTCCCCCGCAGTGGCAAACAGACCCAGTTAAATACCTAGGGATCTGGGTACATAGGGACCCGGACCAGGTGGTCTGTGAGAATTATGGGAAAGCCCTTACAAAACTAGAAAGTCAGGTGACCAGGTGGATCCGTCTGCCGCTGTCACTAGCAGACCAAATAGCGATTCAAAAAAAATGATTGTATTACCGCAGTTCCTGCATTTATTTCTCAACATACCCATCACCCTGTCTCAACAGTTCTTTTTGAAACTACTTCGCATATGAATGTACACACGTGGGCAGGCCGGCAACCAAGAGTTGGGTGGAAAGAGCTTACACGTCCATATGCTCGGGGAGGATTCAGAGCCCCAGGCCTACAACTTTATTACTTTTGCGCCCAAGCACACTACTGGAAACATCCACACAATTATCTTCCACGAGTTGCCTTAGAAACAGACGACGTATACCGGACTCCATTAGCTGCTCTCATACCACAAAAAAAAATACAGGGTATCCCACCATCTGTGATAAATCCAGTGCAAAGCATTATAGTAGCAAGGCGCACTCTGGGGCACCGTGCCCATAAGATCCCGGTATTTGCTCCTGCCCTCCCAATGTTGCATCATCCTTAACTATCAGTAACACAAGAGTAAAAGGCACTGAGAATACTGGGCGAAATGGGCCTGCACACAATGGTCAATTTCTAGGTCCTTTGAATGTACTGCCAGACAGGGCTCACACACCACTAAGACTATGACCAGCTGTCAAGAACTTATATCCTGTGTTTCCTCAGGACCCCCCACACACAAACAATGTGCTGAAGGCACTACTGACAGTGCCTACACGCCAGTGCCTTATAACTAAATTATACAATGCGGCTCAGCACGAACATTTTACAGACATGCTGAACAAGCGCTAGCAAGATGGAACACTATGCTAGACACACCTTTATACAAAGAAGATTGGGTTTCTGTTGCACACTTGCGCAAATGCTCACATCGAACTGCAATTTCTGTATTAGTAATTTCAAATTTCAGCAACAAATCTATTAAACACAGTCACAACTACATAAGTACGGCTTATGGGGAGATGACAAGTGTAAGCGCTGCAGAGCCACACAGGCAGATTTTTTACATGTCGCATGGGCCTGCCCAGCGGCATGGAGGTACTGGGAGGAGGTGATGAACAAACTGGGAACTATACTATCGAAACCAATTGCTAACACTCCACAGAATTATTTACTGGGTCTGATTAAACACAAAAACGACCTGACCATAAACTACTGCCTATAGCCCTTTTACTAGCTAAACAATGCATTGCTAAGAAATTGAGTAGCAAAAGAGCACCAGACGCAAAGCACTGGATTACAGATGTGATATATTGTAAGGAACAGTTAGAAACATACGCAGAGGAGCTACCAGCAGCTTCGCACTCAAGAGACTTCTGGAGTACACCAGTACAATACCTACAAACAGAACGCGATATACATTCGGGGGTGGTAATGGATAAGGAAAATTACGAGATTGACTATATAATGTAATGAGTCACAATACTTTGTATTGTGCTGCAAAGATGGAATGAGCGGTCGTGCAAACCTCCAAGGTTACTATGATGAAACTATATAGTTGTACTGTATGCCTTAGTATCATTAAAACTATAAATAAAATAAATAAATGTCTTACCACAGATCAGAGGTGAAGCGAGGCCTAAGGGACTACAGACTGACCACCATTATACCTTGCACTTGTAAGCACCAATGAGCTAGAAATGCACAACAAATGAGAGATAACAAAATCTATGCTGAATTGTGAGTGGTTCCCAAAGAAATAACTATTTGAAATCCATCAAAAGAGCCGTCCATATGAAAACTAACTTCAAGAAAGGGACCTGGTAGGGTCTTGAGAGTTTTGGAAGGTTCAGCATACACAAACTATTTTGCTGCAGATAGCCATCCTCTGGTGCTACTTTAGCAGGTCACATCAGATTGGGTTCGGTAGAGGCTTCCTCCGAGCCAAACAATAGCTTATTCAGATCTGTCCAGTGCACAAGCGTGACATGCCCATGGTGTGATACAGCTATACCACCAATAGTGTCAGGATAGACTCTCTGAAAACACTAAAGCCGCAAGTGTTGGAATGCCAAGTCATCGGAGGCAGCATGATTTCTTCCATCTTTTTTGAAGAAGTACACATTTCTAAGCTACAGATCATATATGTTCCTCGAACACAGCAGCCAGAATGAAGAGGAAGACATTTGCATAAATCAATTCCATAGATTTAGATGTATGTTACCCAGCAACACTGTGGGCAATAACCGCCGTTATGTTTTTCAGGGGCCAGGTGCGTTTATTTGGCAGAGGAGCTGACGGAAGAGAATACCGGGTAGCAGGCAGCAGAGCGATAAAGAAAATGGATGCCGGTGTTTGGCCCGCGGCTCCTGGGGCCAAGAGATAGCTAAGTAGAGTAAAAGGACACAGAAGTACTTGTTGCTCTGTTAGCAGAGAGAGAGATGCAGATGCCACTTCCCAATACTCATACGTGTCCATCTGCAAATATTCCACATATACTCCGAGGCATGTGTCCGGTTCAATAGAATCCAAGAAACTGATTTTATTGTTTCTGTATAGTAGTAATGGAGCTCAGGGAATGCTCCAGAGATTTCAAGTTAAGAATCAGCTGACATACTGACTACAACGGAAACAGATGAGTAATCGGAGACTTCCTGAACTTTAGAAAGCGTTCTTTAATGGAAAAAGAGACAAAGGAATACAGTTCTGGAGGGAGTAGCCTTAAGTCTAAAATAAACATTTTTACCTGCTTCTCATCCCATTCGTTGACAGATTATTTATATGGATGGATGCAAGAACTAGAGTGATCCAGTAGAGTCATGGTCCAAGTTGATGGAGCACATTAAGTCCCACAGCAAATCTCAACTCCCATGAAAGTGAGTCCTTTGATATTGCTAGACCCTTTGCTAGGTCAGAAGTGCAACATCCACCATCACATTTTTAAGAGAAACACTGAAGTTTGTTTCACAACTCTAAACTTAGCAGCGAAGAAAACAGTCAAACCAACAGTAGTCAACCCTAGATAGGCAATAGCACAGCAGGGGGCAAAAAAAGAGAAAAATACTTCCCTACCAGTCAGGAGATGACATGGGGAGCCTGCTCTTATTTATATACAAAAAAAGAAAAGGAAAGATTGCAGGAATACAATCCCTGATATGGAGCACTTTAAGAGGGAAATCGAAGAAGAAAAAAACCAATCTTTGCGGCAATTTTGCATCTGTGTCCAAGGTGTGAACCCATCTCAAGACACGGACTGTGACTTTGAAGAGAGACAAGGCGGTACTGCTGCTCACCATGCTTTTACATTATCGGAGGTGTTTAAGGGGGATTATCCAGCTACATCTACCTGCAATGATGAAATGGAAAAGATCAATGTCAGATATAACATGTAAATTTTGCTTCCCAGGATTAAAAACTGCTGTGTTACCTCTAAACAGAGTATAAAATCCTCCACGAAGGTGAAGTTCACACAGTGCAAGAAGGTGAAGTTCACACAGTGCAAGGAGGTGACAGCTACACATGTAAAGTCACAAAAAGATACAATAATTTGGGCTTGATCTGAATTAAGAAGAGTGCATAAGAGCAGGAATGTTAAACGACAGCCACTCTTAATCGGAGGTTTACTTGCGTTTACATAGACTTTTCATTTGACAATTCTTATTAAATTCTTTTAGAATAACCAGTAAACCTTACACATTTTTTCTATTAAGTATATTTTCGAGCTTTTAGAAAAAGAAGAAAAATTCTTCAAGGCATTTCCCCTACACCCGGCATAAAAGGTGGGAATTTTGCTTTTTTGCGACTTACTTTAAATATATGGGTGTCTGGCTCTATGGTGCATTACTGTGTAAGTGGTGCACTTCTAAACTGTAAAATGTGCAATATTTCAAGCCTGAAACTTTTCACAGAGGCTTTCTGATTCAAACTAACCGATTCTCAGGAGGCAGGGTGTCCATTTGCCCATATCCATCTGGAGAGTTCATTACTCACTTTGGTAACGGTGATGGTTGGTTGATATACAGGGCTGTGTGGCAGAGGTGATGGGCTCCTACCTCAGCAACAGGGAGTCTCTAGAGCAACAGATTACTTTTCTGATGTATGTGCATGTGTGGGTGCTCTACCAAATGGATGAAAAAACAGGAAACGTGCCCAACAACTTTGAACCTAGGAGGCCCAAGCAAGTTAATGCTAAGCTTACAGCTGGAGGTAGTCCACCACTGTACATTAAAATTAGGTCCTTCTATACCGCCCTTCCTGAAAAACGTATGCCACTACATCAAACCTGAGGGAAATTAAATAGGCAACTATTACTGAGCCTCAGCAAACACATTTTCTGCACCTCAGCAAAGTAAACGTAAAGTAAGGTGCAAACTGAAAGGCGACAGGTCTACCTGTCGCATAAATGGCAGCAGTAAACCTTTACTTTTAGACAACAGTTGCTAGAGTAGAGAATAAGTTTCTCGTCCACAGGACAATTATTAAATATGTCTAAGTCGCCACATGGGTCACTTGGCCTGAAGAGCGGGACTGGTGTAGGAAAGTTACAAACAATACTTCAGTTAACCTAACATTTTAAATTACAGACAACTGTTTTTTTTCTGCTTTATTAGCAGAAGATCTGAGCTACGTATTTTACACGCAGTGTATTTCTCCATTTAAAACTGTGTAAAAAAAACACAGGTAGAAACATCCATTTAAAAAACTTGTCCAGCTTTACCATCTTCCATTTGGATCACTGCCTTTGGATTACACTTCACAGAACCATCAGTTGGAAGTTTAAAAGACTGACTTCGCGATAGCAGTTTTAGCTCTACCAACGCCCAAACTGACCAGCAAAAGTTCAAATACACTTTCACTGTTTTAGAAAACATCCAGGAGTTTAGGGGAAAAAACTGATTTTAACCTTGAAAATAAGTTGTTTTATAAAAAATATAAATGTGTCAAAATAAAAGTTCAAACAGCTGTAGAAGAACTGTTTTTGGGGGGTTGTCAGCATGCATACAGGTACTAACTAATAAAACAACTCCCTTAAGAGATCTCCATAGTACCTCATACATTCTGCAACTTCACATAACACAAAGTATCATTCAAGTACGTGTCAAACTCAGAAAAAAGAAGCATATAAAAACTAGCCCATACACTTTTGAGAAATTACAATGTTGTTGTGCTTCCATTGTTTTAGACTACGAACTACAAAAATTTTTCATGTAACACTTTTTGACAGAGAACATTGGTTTACTGATTCTTACTTTTGAAACACCATATCCTTGTCTTAAAATTGTATCATCTTACTTCGAGCCATTTCTTAATTAAATCATATATGAAGACAAGTGAGAGGGCTAGTTATAGAAACAAAGGTCCTTAAAGAACATAATACAATTGTAATAAATATAGACTAGAATCGGTGCTATATTCAAGATGTCCAGCCGGACAGTAAATTTAATGAATCAAAAATTTCTGAAAAATTCAAAAGCACAGTAATAGAGTGGGACACAGTCCTGCGTCCTACAAAAACAACAAACAATTACAAATGGAAAAAACATTTCAGGCAAAACAAAAAGTAGCTAATGGCCGATATGACTGATAGGGGCAAGCTTTCAATGTAACAGGTACCTCACTGGTTTTAACACATTGGATTAATGCAGACTGACTAACCAGACAAGTGAGAGGGCTGCACGGTATGGTAAACTTAGGCGCACAGCTGGTGCTGGAGATTACTTAAAGCAATCAAATGAGCAGCCTGAAAAAAAGATCTGGCTCTGCAAGAAGTCTGTAACCTTGAACCACAAATAATAAAACGCAGAAGAGTAAAGAACAGATCGATATAGAATGGGTCAAGCAACTGAGACGAAACTCCTCTGAGGTGGGGCACCAAAGGTTTTCAGCATACATACAACGACTGACTAATCAAACTCTTGTTTTATTTGGCGTTGTCTACCATATCTTTTACTTTCTGTAACTTCACATAATACAAAGTATAGAAAATCCATGCATTTTCTTTCACCGTCCTTCAACCGATACACTGTGGATGGATGGGATTTGTTAATAAGACATGTTTAGTCCTAACTGTTCATTCATATCAGACAGCAAGTGGAAGTGTAAACACTACTTCTTAGAGTCAAACACAAGTTACAAAAAGACAAATTGTAAATGTTCTTCTAGTCTAAGCTCAAAGTAACCACTGTTCTGTTCCTAGTCTGTGTTTTAGAGAAAAGACAGACAGCAAAACATGGCACGCAAACATGAGAATAAAAAATGCAGCAAATCTTTCGCTGTCTCTAATTTACATGAGAATACAAATTGGTGCTACTACCCCTTAGTTTCCATGTTACAGCTCTCAAAGACATATTTACCCCTCATATTCAAGACTCATATATAGGCCTTCTAAGACTGGAAAGTAAACACAAAACTAGAGATGTTTATCTTAATTTATGACTGTTTGCATTATCATGATTTTCACACATTCCTTGGTTTCTTATCATTTCCCTCACCACTTTCCTCCTTATAATGAATGGCTTTGCTCATGATGAACTTTTAGCGTTTGTACATCGTAGCTGCTTATCTAGGAAGCTCTGCAGACTGCGTGCAAACAAACACTTTGCTTAATGCTCTATAAGTTCTCAATTATCTGGTGGTGTGCAGTTGCAGATTTCTGACTACATTTTGGGCTCAGTAAACACTAAAATGCAGCTCAGGATTTTGTTACGAGTGATACCTTTTGTGGTTAGTAGAACAACCTACTTTTATCACCATGCATATTTTCTCATAGTAAGGCATTTAGCCTAATTGGTAGAGCTTTAGTTTAGTCCACAGGTGATTATGGAAGACTGAAGATACAGCTGTCAAACTGTGGTTGCTGTTGCATAAACCTCCAGGAAATGCTGTCAGATTATTTCTACAGTAGTTTCTGTTCAACGTAGATTAAGATAACATTACATTTTATGGGGCTCAAGCACCAATTGCTCACATCATAATGCATTACATATTTTATGCGTATGCGTTACTCCTGAGACGAAAAGCCGGGAGCTCGTTATTGCTGCATTTTAACCTGTTGTGTCCTGTTTTTAAAATACCTGCTTATTTGCACATTGATTATTACTTTGGCACTCACCCTTGACTCGCCGAGCAGCTGAATATTAGCTGTCTGAACGGAATCGCTCGTTTCTTTGGCACCATTGCACGCCGAGGGAGACTACAGTCACGCCCATCTCTTGCTGGCCACGCCCCCTCCACAGAGATAAATAGAGCGCGCTGAGCACTAGCGCTGCTCCATTATATGCGTTACTCCTGAGGCGAAAAGCCGGGAGCTCGTTATTGCTGCATTTTAACCTGTTGTGTCCTGTTTTTAAAATACCTGCTTATTTGCACATTGATTATTACTTTGGCACTCACCCTTGACTCGCCGAGCAGCTGAATATTAGCTGTCTGAACGGAATCGCTCGTTTCTTTGGCGCCATTGCACGCCGAGGGAGACTACAGTCACGCCCATCTCTTGCTGGCCACGCCCCCTCCCACGTCATTCGTTGCCACTATAAATCATGTGTCAACACCGGAAGCGCAGCGGACGAGCGCAGCGGGCACGCCGATTGCGCGCCGAAGGCGCGCTTAAGGCAAGCTCGTCTGCGCTCGTCCGCGACGAGGACGCGACTAGCGCCACCAACCATGCCCATTTCGGCCCACAGTCCCCACGTTACACCCGGGATGCATTGCTTAATCTACGAGGGTCTGCACACGAAGGTAAGCTCACCTTTGAAGAGACAGCTTTTCCCCTACCTGACTTCACCCACAAGGGCTTAATCGTAGGAGGTCTGCTGAACGTCAGATCCCTACCTAAGCATGCCACTGAAATCTATCTCCTCATAGAATCCCACCATCTAGATGTCCTTTTCCTAACTGAGACTTGGACACATGCCGACTGTGATATCGATTTAGCATCTGCCTGCCCTTTAAACTTCAACATCCTGCATCTCCCCAGACCCAAAGGCCGCGGCGGCGGAGTTGGCATTATCTTCCGAGCCTCATGGCAAATAAACACATAGACACAGACCCAGTGCCTGGGATTGAGCTCCTTGGTCTGGCCATAAACTGCCACCCAGGAGTCACCTTCACGGTGATCATCTGTTACCGACCTCCAGGGGCATTTTCCATCCCGCAACAGCAAGCTCTTCTTACTATCTTTACAAACATGGCAACCTCCCACAACAAACTAGTTATTCTAGGAGACTTCAATCTCTGGCCAAACGGCAGCCTAGATACAGGTCTAGACAACCTCTTGCTGTCCTGTGACAGCGTGGGGCTTCACCAACTGATTAAGGATCCCACCCACTCTGCAGGCAATCGACTCGACCTTATTTTCTCGAGCCCTGATCTAACACAAGTAGGCGACATTCTGCCTATGAGCTGGACGGATCACTCACTCATCAAACTCTACATTACCAGCACCACAATTAGAAAGCCCAACAATAGCTCTCTACCTGAATTTACGTACCGAAACTGGAAAGCCCTAGAAAAACTCAGCGCCACCACCAAAGTCTTTGATGTGGAGGATAGTTTCTCTCCTACCAGCTCGGTTGAAAACAACTACAGAGCCTTCAGCACGAGAATAACCTCCATCACGGACTCTGTTGCCCCATTAAAACACTGCAAACCCAAAGGTAGAGCACTTGCTCGCTGGTACAATGACTCCCTGAAAACTCTTAAATCAGCCTGTAAACAGGCCGAGAGAAAGTGGAGACACGGATACTGTGACAATAATAAAACCCTCTGGAAAAATATGCTCCGTGACTACAAATCTGCCATTGCAGAGAGCAAATAGACTTACTACTGCTCCACTATAGTTAACGCAGCTAACAGTCCAAAAAGCATATTCCAGATTCTGGATAACCTTATACATCCTGATTGCGCCAAGAAGTCTATTCCCCCATCTCAGACCCTCTGTGACAATCTCGCACAGTTTTTCACGGACAAAATCGAGACCATCATTAACAACCTGGCAACTCCCCCATCACATAACACTCCAACCCCCCCCGGACCTGGTTCCGCTAACCTTGATCCTCCAAGTTCTGCATGCCCTCCTAGGGAAAGTCTCCTGGCCTTTCCCCAGATCCCTGAAGCAGAATTTGAGAAACTGGCACTGGGCATTACCTCGGGATCCCCCTTGACCCTCTGCCCCCGAAAACCTGGAAAGCATGCGGGAACGAGCTATTCCACACCCTCCGGAGGATCTGCAATCAATCTCTCGGTTGTGGACTCGTTCCCAACCCCTGGAAGCAAGCGCTCATCACCCCGCTACTGAAGAAACCAACTCTGAATCCAGAATGCCTTTCCAACTTTCGCCCCATATCACTTCTGCCCTTTCCGGCGAAAGTGGTAGAACGTTGGGTCAGCACCTGCCTCTCAACCCACCTCGAGCAGCATCACGTTCTGGACGATTTCCAATTCGGATTTCGTCCAGCCCATGGCACCGAAACAGCAGTGCTTACTGCCATGGAAGAACTTCGAGTGCGTGCAGACAGGGGCCAAGCCGTGGCCTTGATCTTATTAGACCTGTCTGCCGCATTCGATACTGTCAACCACGTGACCCTGCTTGAGAGGCTGAGAGAGGCTGGGGTTGATGGCACGGCCCTGCTCTGGTTTCACTCTTATCTCAGAGATAGGAAACAGGCCGTATCTCTCCCTCCTTTCCAATCTGCCTTCTCCCCAGTCCCTCACGGTGTACCCCAGGGTTCCTCTATCAGTCCGATCCTTTTCAAGGTTTACTTAAAACCACTGGTCACTTTAATCAATCCCATAATATGACTACAGTAAACTATGCGGACGATACCCAGCTCCTTTTCTCTTGGGAGGGCGAAGATTCCATTCCCCTGGAAGCCTTCCACAACTGCCTAAGAGACACCGCAGGCTGGTTACATCGGAACTCCCTCCAATTCAACTCCTCGAAAACCGAGGTTCTGTTCTGTCCTGCGAGCCGTATCCCTCGCCTTCTGCCTGCGGAGTTCTGGCCCCCGGAAAACCCAAACAATCCGCTACCTGTTGCCAGCGTTCGCAATTTGGGCGTCATGCTAAATAACAAACTTAGCATGGAAACGCAGGTAACAAGAACAGTCGCCACCTGCTCGGCCCTTATGCGCTCACTGCGCAAAATCCTGCCATTATTACCACCTCCAGCCCGAGTATTGATAGTCAGGTGCACTATTCTGAGTCGCCTATTGCAACGCCCTCCTGCTTGAATCTCCTTCGATACTGTTAGACAGACTCCAACGAGTCCAGTTGGCAGCAGCCAAACTGGCCCTTGGATGGACCAGGAGATCCTCGGCCACCGCTGCCTTGGCCGAGTTGCATTGGCTTCCCTTGAAGCAACGAATAGCTTTCAAGGCCCTTTGCTTGGTCTTCAAGGCACTACACGGTTCAGGACCAAGACCTCCTCAACATCTGTTCTCTTGGTACATCCCTACCAGAACGCTACGATCCGCGACCGCCTGCCTTGTGAAAGTACCCAGATTTAAGAAGGCCAGGATCGGGGGAAGATCTTTCAGAGTAGCTGCCGCCAAGCTCTGGAACAGTCTGCCTGCCGACATTCGCCAAATTTCACAAATTTCACAGCTCCTACCTTTCAGGAAACGAATAAAAACATGGCTCTTCCCCCAGCCTTCCACCCCCGCGCCCCCTTAATCAATTCCCATCGCTTCTAACCCAGGAGTAAGCTACCAGCGCCAGGATACCTGCCAGGTGACAGCCGCGCTCTATAAATGTTTTAAATTAAATTAATTAAATACTAGCAGCGACCCTACCTATGGTAGAATAGGGACCTGCGAACTTTAACCCTGACTTCCTCAGATACAAAAAAATGTGTTCAGTAACAATTACAGAGCACTACAGACCAAAAAAGCATTGTAGTGCCTATGAAGGTTTTGACAATGTACGAGTTCAAACATGTGTTTGAATTTTGTGTGGGAAATTATCTGTTCCTGTGCCAACATTCCTTTGTCTGACAAAATGTAATAATGCGAAAAAATATGCTAAACCAGAAAAAAACAGTATATAAAAAAAATGACATACAGTTCCCAAATAAAATGCTATTTTTCTGAATTATGGACTGCAAGGTCATTCCATATGGAGTACAGTTGTGAATAAAGAGCATTGGTGTATTGCTTTATAATTTTTAAATACCGCGTCTTAAAGTTATTTAAACACGATTTGCGACTTCCTTTACCTAACTTATTAATATGTGGTTGTAATAAATGAAGCGGCGATGCAAATGGTAAACTGTAAGCGCCCAATGTCTGGCAGAGATAACTCGGGATATTTAAATACGGAGCCTGTCAAAATGGCGATTCTGACATGAGCCGCAACAAGTTTCTGAACTTGAACCAAATATGCTGTAACTACGAGGCGTAGAAATTGTTCACTCTGCAAAATTAAACCGTACGGCCAAATGCATCTATAACGTTTTAACTTGCAAACGCAACAATAACACAGGCAGATGCTGAAAAGACCTGCGAAATCAATGCGAGTAAAGCGCAGTTCTGAAAATCAGACTCCTGGATGCTTTAATCATCGCAGATGCAGAGACTATTACCAAGTGCCCTGCACGTACACGTAAAGACAGCATGTCCATGGTACAATTGTACTGTGTTGGAAGCCCGTTTAAACTCGCAGTGCACTAGACAAGGATTGCTGCTGCTTTAAAGGCGCTGGTGTAGCCATGTGCGTAAATTGCTACATGCCATTTGTCCTGCTAGGCATTGAGGATACCAGAACTGATTTACGTTAAAGCAACAGGCATACTGTTATTTTAATCATATTAGTATCAACGGATGGCCCAGGGAGTGCTACACCAAGGCACAATGGCTCATCCCACATACGCGTCGTTTGAGACGACAGATGTGCTTCCACGCGGAAAATTAATTTTGCATAGAATAGTAAAAGTGCAAACAAAAACGACGGCGAAGAACAAAAGCTACATAAATGCAAGAGCCTTTGACATGGAACAAGCAGAGCATAACCCCTTGCACTTCTGCAGTCTGAGAAGGTTGGCAGGTTTCACGGTAGTGGTCTTTATGGGGGGCTTCCGTTGTACAGATGCAAGAGATGCATCGGCACACTAAGCTCACTTGCATCCTAGTGAGCGAGCATTTCTCTTGCACGACAGCAAGCTTTCAGTGGACCTCTTTACTTGTGCCGTCACCTTTAACGCGTGAGCACCTCCACCGGCCCTAGTGCACAGCTCCACTTGGAGATCAGAGCTTCACAATGACTGGTGCATGTGAAGCCAATGCACACAGTGAAGGCCTTTAATCGGCATAAACATATATCCACCAGTTCGCGAAAAATACAAAAGTAAACAAAAGATTCAGCGCTTTCCCTACCCCCAACAGCATCCCCTCAAGGGCCCCGAACCCACCAGCGCGGGAGGGAGACGGCAGAGACATATCCCATAGACGCGACATTTAAACGGGCCGAGTCCCATTAAGCAGCTAAAAAGGGGTGGAGGGGGACAAATATGTCGGCGGTTGAAAAAATTAACCCATGAGAGGCCGGAGCTGCCACGGCTGCTTCCTTAAAGCGGCCCAGCCTCCTCTACGACCAGGCCGTCGACGTATCAGGAGGGATTAAGACACGGCACGAAATGTTTTACAAGAAACCAACCCAATCGATGTTTAACAAAAAAAGCGAAAACTCAAAACGTTACATACATTAAAAAAAATAAAACTACAGAATATAGTTCCCCTTTAAATGAGGCCCCCAGCCCCGCCTCCCCCAGCAGCCTCTTACCGGCTCTGCCTGCATCACCTCCGGAAAACGGGACTCCCAGCTTCCCAGCATGCACCGCGAACAGGGCTCCCCTGGCGCCGCCTGAGTCCTCCTGACTGAGGGAGAGAACAGCAGGCCTGCCTGAGGGGGAGGAGCTTTTTTTGTTTGTGTTCTGACCGCAGTTTAAATAGTACTTAGAAACGAGAATAGGGTTTTCCAGAATGTATTTAAAATACGAACTTCTCTAGACAAAAGAGGTCCGACTGCTGGGCAGTGGCACTTTAAAAGTAGAATCGGGCTTGCCAAGACTGCTGCGCGGATCCTTTAAAAGCAGGACTGCCCTATGCGCACCTGCCTTTAAGAACAGTCGTTGGCACTTGGTAGCGAGTTCACGAGAAACGCCGTGGAGAGCAGGCTACGCTCGGATAGCCTGGTGCGCTGGGATAGACTTTACTTTCAGTTTGACTTGGTCAGGGAGCCTCCAGGTTTTCTGCTTTTATTGTAACATTGTGCGCCTCAAGCTAAGAAATTAGGTATATGTATCAAAACGTTTTTAGTTGCTTTATCGCATAAGTGGTTGTGGTTTCAGAACCAGTATTTTACAGAGCATCTGGGGTATCGTGCTGCACGCCGTAAAGCCCTTCAACGCCTCGCTAGGTATAGCAAGCGCTATAAACATCCAATTACAGTACAGCATTGTATGCGAATTACTATCTGTATTTAGCAGATGCGACACAATTATGGATTTCTTCTAAAAGAGCCCTAGACTCCGTCTGATTTCAGCCCGCCAGTTTGTCTTCTGTATCGTGACAAGTAATTAGCATATTTAATGACATGGTAGGGAGCGTTGTCATGCCTAACTAATCAAAAAGCAATTAACGATACAAAAATCTCACCAAATGTAAAATTACACCAACACCTAACTCAACTATTTTCATGGCTAACTAAAGTAATGGGGTGACACCGAGGTGTCTTATGTGGATTCTTTCGTCAACTGAAACGACCTGAAAGGGTGCTCCTCCTGTGGAACTCTGGCTTTTTAAAGCTTGCAAACGCTTCTTCACAGAGCAGATCACTGGATGGAGTCATAGGTACTAGCCCTTCTCGGCAGGTGTGGTTTAGCATTTTGTGAGTGAGAACTCATTCTAACCACAAGCTGTGTTAGCCTCACACGCAAAGAGTCCGACTTGAGGTCTCCTTAATGTATTTCGATATTAACTGCACCAAACAATCCTAACAAGTGAGGATGTTTCCACCCAGAAGACCAGTACCTAGGAAGCATTAAAAAAGGTTACAAAAATGAGTATCGCTACATACATTCTAGCACTTCTAATTCAGGCACAAGACTCCTGTTTCTTTAAGCCAAAATCGTTCACCCTGTTTTTATTTATTTATTTCAAAGTCTCCTTAGCTGTTCCCAAATGTTGGCATGTATTTAGTTGCCCTGCACTCCTCAGAAGCCCATCCACTGAGAGAATTAGCTTGGTAGATAGGCAGTAATGTTTTTCACTGTTCTTTTCCTTCTGTATGTTTACGGACTTCTAACCACCCTGTGTTATGTGAGCAGAAGAGGAGGTGACAGTGGTGCTTCATTGAGGAACACCTTGTCGGTGCCATAAAATGTTGTTCTATGGAAGAACGTGCTTCTCTTACACACTTCTTTTTCCCCTAATTTTTTTTTTATTGATTTTTAAACAAGCATCATAAATAAACATGTGCATGCAGGTATTTCAGGAGATAATAACACATGGGTGTTAAACAGTCATAACATTTGTTGGTACATTTTCCATACGCAACATGTGGGATGCAGGATGAGGTAAGAGGTTAGTGGGAGGGAATTAGGGGTTAGAGTGAGGGTAATGATGAACAGGTAAGTGGGATAGTAACATTTGCCCAACTTGGTATTCCGTCATCCACCAGTGACTACACTGCTTCAGCGTCTTTATGTAAGTAATGTGATAACTTTGTGTGATGTTGGCCCCATTTTCTTGAATGACTGTAGTGTGACCTGAATGTATATGTAAGGCGCTTAAAGCTTGAGATCCTGCAGAGCACCAAGACCTGAGTCACGCGCTGTTGCCTACATTACTCTGTGTTAACCTTTGGTGTTTGTGTCCTATCTGCATCTCGGTAGGTCTCACTCGTCTCCATACTCCTGCCAGGAATTGCAGAGCTATAGTAATATTGTGTCCCATGCTGTCTCCATTGGTAGTGTTCATAATCCTAGGGTGTCCTCTCCATGTAGTGCTACACTTTCCGACTGGGCCTAGCACACAAATGTTTGAAACCATGTTTTCTTAGCTGGAGGTTCTGAGGACATCCAGCACCTAGTAATCACGCGTTTGGCCACAATTAGCACGCTATCTATGAATCGGGATGTACTTTGTGCTTTTTAGAGCTATGGTATAAGCCCAAAAGGCACGCCTCACAAGTGAGTTCCATGGTTCGGCTAGTGCATTGCTATAAGTGCATAGTGACTATTTCCCAGTTAGAGATAAGGTCAGTACAAGTCCATATCATATGTACTAAGTCTCCGTCTACCTGTCCGCATCTAGGACTATGGGCATCGGAGCGGGCAAAGTATTTGTTCATCGTAGCTGGTATCATGTATGCCTTTTGTATTATAAAATAGTGTAATAATCTGAACCTGGCGTTAATTGCTACGTGTGTGGGACCCTCGAGGATAGCCGACCATTCGCACTACGTGCATTGTCTGTGTAGGTCAGAATCCCAGTGTTGTCTGAGTGATACCAATGGGTGCACCACATGTATCCTTAATGATTCCTCAAACCATTTTGTGAGATGTCTACCAATACCCATTAAATGTAGGTATTGAATTGTAAGGTGTGTTGTTGGCACTTGGGTAACATCTCCCCATATAGTCTGCAGCGTCCATGTCAATGAGGCGTGCAATAATAATTGGCCTTGTGGTAGGTTGCATTCCTCGACTAGTGCATCAAAGGGTATTAGTGGCTTATCGTGGTACAAATCTCCCAGTGTCTGTATTCTCGCATCCTCCCATGTAGTGAGTTCTGATATGGTGAGTGCACAATGCTTTCTGGGCGTGCCTAGTATCGGCAGGTAAGGCGCGTATGGAACAACAGTTATTGTGAGCCGTAAGCTGTGGTGGAAACAGCTGTAAGCAACTGCCTGCATCAGTTGGGTAGGTGCTGCTCCTTTTCTGTCAGGGTGAAACAAATTTATGACATGGGGATGGGTATGTACTGGTTGTTGTGTAACGGTATCTGTTAGGTACAGTGTGCTGATCCACTGGGCTACACATTGTAGTTGTGCCACTAGATTGTAGTACTCCATGTCGAGTACAGCCAGCCCTCTCTGGTCTATTGGCAGGTAGAGCTTAGCCAGCGCTACCCCACTTCGTGAGCCATGCCATATGAAGTGTCGTATATCGCGCTCCAGTAAGCAGAAGATTGATGGTTTGATATATAGAGGCATCGTTGTAAAGTGGTTGCGGGAATACTACAATTTTTAAGAGCCCTATTCGACCTATGGTGGCCAAGTGAAGGGTGCACCAAAATGCCATCTGTGACCTGACCGCAGTGCTAGCACGTGGAAGTTTCCTTTCTAGGAGGTCCACCGGTTGATGGTAGATTCAGATTCCTAGATAACGGAATGCCAACTGTTGCCATTGTACCGATATACCGTTGACCACTAATGTTGGGTCGGAAGTTGTCTCGGTGAATGGGTACAGGCATAATTTCCCCCAGTTCACTCAGTCCCAACAGGGAAGCGAATTCCGTCAGTGTCTTCGCGATGGCTTCACATGGCTCTTGTATATCTCAGAGGTATATTAACCCCTACAATGCTCATGACGAGCTGGACTCGTCATGGCACACAGTGGTCGTGTGCTCATGACGAGTCCAGCTCGTCATGAAACATCGCGTGGGAAATCCCTCTGGTGCGGGCACCAGAGGGATTCCCTTTGTGCTAAAATAGCCTTGGCAGCTGGGGAAGAGCTCCCCAGCTCCCGAGGCGCCCCAACCCTGGTTTCCCTGAAATGACGATCGGCGTGCACGTCGCGCTTACGTAATTTCAGTGAAACCGAAACTGAAATGAGCCAAGAGGCTCGTTTCAGTTTCTATGTGCTCAGGGGGCTATCTCAGCCCCCTGAGCACGTAGAAACTCAGGAGAAGTATCGTTGGAAAGGGGAGAATCTCCCCATTCCAATGGTACCCCTCCTTAGTGGATCAATGCTTGGGGATCGCCCCAGAAGGGCGATCCCTGCTGGGCGATCCCCAAGCAGGGATCAACCCACTAGGCACCAAGGAGCGGGGATTTTGTTATAAGGTATTCATTAGGGGTGGGGGCTGCCCAAAACGGGCATGCCGATTGCCCCCCCCCACCCCCACAGGCACAAAATTAGTCGTTCTGTCCTCCCCCTACCCCGGGGGGCAGGAAGCCCGCTAAACGCCAGGGATTTTTTTTTATGCCCCATTTCTTTTTAAGGTGGGGGCTGCCAGAAATGGGCACACCAATGCCCCCACCACCATTACAGCCTGGGGGTAGAAAGCCCACTAGACACCAAGTATTTTCTTATGGGGTATTAATTAGTGGTGGGGGCTGCCCAAAACGGGCATGCCGATGGCCCCGGCCACAAAATTAGTCTATCTAATTAAAATTTGCCCTTCGGCCCTTGCTTGTCGCGGGTACTTGGGCCTCCCACATAAGTGAGGCACCATTTTTATCGTGAGACTTGGGGGAACGCTGGGTGGTGGGAAATTTGTGTGAGCTCGTTGATGCCACAACTTTCCCACACAAAAATGTGTGAAAAATGTGATTATTTTTTTTTCAGCTAAAATTGAGGTTTGCAGGGGATTCTGGGTAAGGAAACGTTGGGGGATCCACGCAAGCCATACCTCCCTGGAAGCCCCCGGGTGTCTAGTTTTCAGAAATGTGTGGGTTTGGTAGGTTTCCCTAGGTGCCGGCAGAGCTAGGGTTCACAAACTACAGCTAGGCACTTTGCCAAAAAAGGGTCATTTTTACTGCGAATTTGAGGTGTGACCACATTGCATATTGTGCCGTTTCCTGTCGCGGGCACTAGGCCAACCCACACAAGTGAGGTACCATTTTTCTCATAAGACTTTGGGGAGCGTGGGGTGGGTGGAAAATTGTGGATCCACGCAGATTCCAAAACTTTCCACCACAGAAATGTGGGGAATATGTGGTTTTATTTGGACAATTTTTTAGGTTTGCAAGGGATTCTGGGTAACAGAACCTGGTAGGAGGCAGTCAAGACACCCCATCCTGGATTCCCCTGGGTGTCTAGTTTTCATAAATGTATAGGTTTGCTAGGTTTCCCTAGGTGGCGGCAGAGGTAGGGTTAAAAAACGACAGCTAAGCGCTTTGGCAAAAAAGTGTCATTTTTCACTGCGAAATTGAGGTGTGACCACGTTGCGTTTTGCGCCGTTTGCTGTCACGGGCACTAGGCCGTCCCACACAGTGAGGTACCATTTTTCTCGGAAGACTTTGGGGAACGCGGGGTGGGTGGAAATTTGTGGATCCACGCAGATTCCAGAACTTTCCAGAACTTTCCACCACAGAAATGTGGGGAAAATGTTGGGGTTTTTTGGTCAATTTTTTAGGTTTGCAAGGGATTCTGTGTAACAGAACCTGGTGGGAGGAAGTCAAGTCACCCCATCCTGGATTCCCCTGGGTTTCTAGTATTAAAAAATGTATAGGTTTGCCAGGTTTCCCTAGGTGCCGGCAGAGCTAGTGTTAAAAAACGACAGCTAGACACTTCGCAAAAAAAGGGTAAATTTTCATTGTGAAAATGTGGTGTGTTCACGTTGGGTTTTGAGCCATTTCCTGTCGTGGGCACTATGCCTACCCACACAAGTGAGGTACCATTTTTATCGGGAGACTTAGGGTAATTCAGATTCGTAAAGCAACTGTTATTACCTATTGATTTTTGATGCATTTCTGCCTTCCAAATGGAAGACATTGTGTCAAAAAGAAGTCATTTTGAAAAATGACCGATTAATTCTCATGCTAGTATGAGTATTCCCAATTTCAAAAATGTGCAAATATATACTGTTTCTAAACTCTATAATTTGTTCCCATTTCAGAAATACATAGGTGTCTTTCATACCAATTTTTCCATGTATACATTTTCCCACAATAATTGTTATATACCCGGAACATAATAAACAAGCATTTGCAATGCAATAGGTCTCGCATTTGCGAGAGTTTGAGCTGTTGGCATTGTAAATGGCAATGCCTTTCATTTATGTGTTGGTTTTTAAAACATACATAAAATGCATCGTCATGTACAATGCCAATAGCTTAAACCCTCGCAAATGCGAGACTTATTACATTGCAGGGTGGAGAGCTAGAAGAAAGGATGGATGGAAAAGTGGATGGATGAGTGAAAGGGTGGATTAAGGGATGATGGATGGTTGAAATAATGGGTGGAAGGATAGATGATACATAGGTGTGAAAATGGTTGAAAAGGTTTGGATATGGAAGGACAGAATGAATGGTGAAAGACTGAATGATGGATGAAAGAATTAATAGATGACTTTTTGAGTGACACCCAACTGCTACTTGAATGTTACACTAGTAATTGTAAATGTTTGCATGTTTTGTTTTAGGTGTAAGGTTTTAGGGAGAGCCTCACAGTGCCATGAGATGAGCTTGAGATGTATATTGTGTTTGTAGCAATAGGCAACGCATCAAAAATAAACTATGTAATAGTGTATCGGCAGTGCATTCTTTAAGAAAGCTGCAGGGAAAAGCACCTTTGTGACTTACGCCAGTTGTGCCACTCTCTGCAAAGCCCCTAAAAGCAAAGTTAGAATCCATATTTTAAGTTCCACTTGCTTAATCACTCGTAATGTGTTCCCTATAGTGGGTTCATCACCGCAATCCTCCCTTTAGTTCAGCCATGCGTGCTGCTTTACATCTGACAATAGCACTCAGATTTGAGATGCTAGTAACAAAGTCTATCCGAGCAGATCTTCCTGACCACTTCTCTCACTAAACATGCCTGCTCAGGACCATGAGTTATGAACAAAATATCAGACTGGACAACCCATTGCAGTAATCATATAAATAGATTATTACCATATTAAATACCACAAAAAGACCTCATATCAAACAACAACTGTCACAAAAGTTAATATCCAGTTTGAGAGAAAGAGAAGACAACTAATGTACACTACCTATAATGTAGACGCCAATTTACACTCCATCTTACAGAATCAAAATAAACCAATAATTCATGGAAGTCAATTCACGCAAAGAAGAGCGAGTATCATCCCTCTTTATTCCTATGGATGACATCACAGAATGGTCCTTGTCCCTCCATTTCCCCATCCAAAGCTTCATGCTGCTGGGATGCCAAGCGAAGGCCTAGTGTGCAATCCACACACAGTAAACATGGCTCATTTGGTTCTGTCTCCTTTCTTTTCCTTCCTATGCCTCTCTGCTCCCTGAGATTATGGGTAACAAGGCAAGATAAATAGCAAGTTAGGGCAGCAGCTGCTAACCCCCCCTCCCCATGTCCATGACACACACATCTGCTTCCAGTAACAGTGAGCAAGCTTACATTATGTCAGCAGCTTCATGTTTGGCAAATAGTGTAGTCTATTGAACACATGTTCCTGCTGTACTAAAATATTAGACAACCAAAGTCAGGTGGAACTAAATCGAAAATTAAAATGAACGCAGACTGCTAAAGTTCACGTAAAAAACATAAAACAGCCTCACTCTTCCCACAAAGCTCAGGAGCGTGTCTTGTTTACACGGGCGCCTTGGAACAATCTGCTGGGTCACTTCTCACACAAGCAAAGCAGGAAGCTGTCTTTTTCAAGTTAGGAAAACGTAGTGTTTTTTCAAGAATGTGCAGGCCCAGTGACTAAACAGTCACGTTAAAAGCGAACAATTCGCAACCCTCTTCCTTACTAGTTCCTAACAGTCTTAGGAAAGGTGCACACTCACCGGCAGGACTTCCAGTGCACAAGAATCGGTGCGCCTCTTAAATTCACACCAGTAGTGGTTAAAATAAAAGACGAGTGCTTCCTGTCAAGTATGCTTTCCAGCTTAAATAAAAACAGGTCTCGCATTTGTGAGAGTTAGAGCTCCTGACGTAAATGACAATGTTTTTTACCCAGGTGTTTTGGTATGGAGTGGATGTATGTGGTGTGGAGTAGAATTATGTGGGTTACATTGGAATCGTTAGCTGTGTGTGGTGGAATTGTGTGGTAGTTTTGAGTGGATGTGTGGTGTGGAATTATGTGGCATGGTGTGCAGTGAAAATATGTGGATAGTAAATATGTGCTATTGAGTGGACTGGAAATGTGTGGAGGGGGTTGTCTGATAATTATACAGAATGGAATTTTGTGTTGTGGAGTGGTATGTTGTGTAGTCTGATTATGTGGTGGGCTGTTGAATTTTGTCGCATGATGTGGAAATTTGTGGATTGGATGGATGTGGTGTGTTATTGTTGTTGAGTTGAATTATGTGTTTTGCTGTCTAATTATGTGGTGTGGAATGGAAACATGTAGAGTTGAATTGTGTGGTGTGGAAGTGTGTGGTATTGAGAAAAATTATGTTGACTGGAATTATGTGGCATGGTGTGGAATGTCTTGGAGAAGGACTGGTTCACTCGCTCAGTGAAATGTGGAAGAGGTAAATACTTTTTTCACCTGATGTAAAAGACAGTGCGTTAACAGGAGGGGGAATCTTCGGCTTAAGAAACATACTTTAACCAGAAGGCAACTAGTGATGTTCTTAGTGAGCCTTACCAAGACTGTTAGTTTGACCTCTGGAACAGAAGACCAGGATCAAGAAATGTTGGAAGTCACAGTGACCTATTCAATAAAAGCATTGTTACGCCTGCAATAGAGTCCTTTTCACGCAGTGATGTATTGACATCCTGGTTTGCAAGATGTACTGACATGGATACGCAGCTCCAAATCATTGATAATAGTAAGCACTGCAAAGCATTTATGGAATGCAAGATTAGCTGCGCCTTTGCAGAAGTATTTGCTGTAACAAACAGCCTTTATTAAATGGCTTCCTGACGATGATTCCCCTGCAAAAGTACTTATTGTAAGTAAATACAAAATACAAGTAATATATTTTTTGGATCCAGCAGCGGAGCCCTCTATAATCCTGCGATGCAAAGGATTGACCAAGGACACACTAAATCGTACGGTAATGTAATCTGACTACTTCTGGTTGGTACTATTTGCACAAACCAGAAGGAACGTTTCAAAATTACATTCTACACAGCACGTAAGTCTGCTAATCTCTTGCAAACCCCTTGGTTTGTTAATGTGTGGCATGCTAGGCAGGAAGTCAGTGTGGCAGCAGGGTGCTACTTGAACTAGTTTCATATTAAAAAAAGAATATCTAGTGTCAATAAACGCTAGCAATGCCACGCACCTTACTGAACTGCCACAGCACATCTTGCCGGACCCTGCAAGGCAGACACTGTCCTGGCTTGAACTCCAGGAACTTGGGTAGCAGCCTAAGCGAATGCTCGGCTGCCAGTTGTCAATAGACTGTGACGCTGTAAGGGGCTCCGGTGGAGATAGTTCTGGTTGCACTCAGCCGCCCCGTTCCCGTACTTTATCCTTAGTCCTCCTTTCAAGTTCAGACGCTAGGAAGCAACAGCCACCAAATCTGGTCTGTCTGGTTGGGGGAAGGCTATCACCTTGACTGACAGACCAGGCACACCTCTAGCCCAGCCCACCCGGCTCCAAACTGAGCTGCACTTATCGGCTGTCTGTGGACTGTTTGGACACAGGAACGTGTTCACTTCAAAGCCAATCAGCATTTCACAATTCTGTGCAGTTCATTAAGATTGGCTGAGCTGACCCGATGCTTCAATCCTAGATCGCTTTATACAACAGGCAGTACCGCCCTCATTCAGATGACTTCCTTGAACATGCGTGGCTGTGGTTGTTGTGCGTCGTGAAAGTGTTAGCATTGTGGGTAGATAATATCCGTTAAACAAGTTGAATATGACGAGTCGCCATTTTTAAAGTAAGAGCGCGCATGGAGCGCTGCAATTAACAAGGAAGACAAAAGTAGCGTGTCTTCCCGTGGGTGGGAACGCTGGCTTTGAAGCGGCAAGGGGCGGGGGAGCGCATTCCAGGTGGGGGAGCGGACCCTTTGAAGTAGGTGCACGCGCCAGTGGGCTGAAGCGCTTCCCAAAAGTGGATTGCATGGCGGCACGATGCACGTGATTGTGCGCGTGCTCGCCATGCAATCCACTTTTGGGAGCACTTTTGTGAGCCCCTTACTAGAGTCTCGCATAGCGATTGCTACGCAATAGCTAGGCGAGACCTAAAAACCATTGCAAATTGCTGCTCATTTTTTTACTCTAGGTTTGTCGGGTTCTTGGTAACTAAATTTCAATTTTTCATATATTTAACTGTTAGTTTCTATAAAGAAACCTTGATGGATCTACTCAAATGACCCCTTGCTGAATTCAGAATTTTATCTACTTTTCTCAAATGTATAGCTTTCCAGGATCCATTATTGCTTTCACACCCATCTCTACCAATAACTGGAAGGAGGTTGAAAGCACAAAATATAGGCTATGTCCCAGAAAAATGCCAAAACTGTGTAAAAAATGTTGGTTTTCTGACAAGTCTGTCATTCCCTAAAAGCTGGGAAAATGGTGATTTCAGCCCCACAAACCCTTTTTTGATACCATTTGCAGAGAAAAACCCAGACGCTATCATTTGCAGCCCATTTTCCCCCAAAAACCTAATATTTTGCAGTATTTTGGCTAATTTCTGGGACCCCTCCAGGGGAACCCACAAACCCTGGGTACCTTTACAATCCCCATGATGTTGGAAGAAAAGAATGCAAATTTGGCGTGGATACCTTATGTGGTCAAAAAGTTACAGGGGCCTAAGCGCACACTACACCATATAGCCAAAAAAAAGGCTTAGGACGGGGGTAAAAGGCCTAGCAGCGAAGTGGTTAACAGATCAACCGCATACAGGGAGACCACATGCGTGCCATCTCTCAATGGGATAACCCATTCCTCTTTCATTTTACATAGGGATTCGGCAAGTGGTTCAATGGCTAGGGAAAACGTTAATGGGGAGAGCGGGCATCCCTGCCTGGTACCACACCCAATTGGACTGGAGTTAGACACGTAGGGGCCTGTTTTGACTTTTGCAGTAGGTTGGGTGTACAATAATTGAACGAGACCCAGGAAGTGAGCGCCCAGTCCATACCTGCTGAGGGCAGCAAATAGAAAGTCATACTTTAGTGTTTTGAACGCTTTCTCTAGGTCGAGTACCAAGCAACCTGAGTGTGGCCAGTGTTCCTTTAAATATTGGGTCACTCGAAGGAAACGTCGCAAGTTCAGTGATGTGCTGCGAGCCGGCACTAAACCATTTTGACCTGCATGGATTAGTTTGGGTACTATTGGAGCCAGTCTCTTCGCTAATATTTTGACCAGTATCTTGTAGTCCGTTTTCAGCAGTGCTAGCGGACGGTAAGAGTCCAGTAATTCAAGTTCTCTGTCTGGCTTAGGCAGTGAGACTAGCGGGGATTCCTTCTTTTTCCCCTCATGTTTGTTCAGGATCTTGCTCTGCAGGACAGACCGCCTCCTAAAATGAGTCGTCCTTCAGTTTGCCAAGAATCCCCACTAATTTCAGGTCAGTCTGCATCTGGGGCAACTACACTGGGTCAGAACAGTATGAGGAGGCATGCAGTAAGTTGTCACCGCTCAAGTTTCCTGCTGGGAAAATATTTCCCCGAAATTATACACCCTTAATGAGCTTAAACATTGCTGTGTTTCAGCTCCGCTTTTCTTCATTCTTTATAGTTTGCCTCTCGCTGACATTCTTGCACAGAAATTGGATGACGCCCCAAAGGTAGCCCATACCAGAATTCCTTTTCAAACATATGGTGATGATTTGGTCATCCTGGCAACCTCTCAGGTAGGCTTAAAAAAACAGAAGACAGAATTCAATCCTTTAATGTGGAAAATCTTAACATAAATAGTAGTAAAACAAAGGAAATATATTTTGTGTATTTTTGGGGAGCGGGTATGGAGGTCTAAATTAATCTGGATGATAGGCTTTCCAAAGATAGAAGAGGTGCAAGATTATTGATACTTGGGAGTTAAAAACATAAATTGGAAAACCCTCATAGTGAAATTAAGAGGTAGAACCTCAAGTGCAATTGTAGCAATAAAAAGTTTTACAGCAGTTTAGTGGGGTGGGACGATCGGCCCATCACTGGATGTTTAAAAATCAAGTATCATCCTAGCCCTCTTATATGGTTCTCTACCCTGGGAGAGCAAAATAATTCCAAATTTAGAAAATATTTTACTAAACTGCATTAGGAGACTTCTAAAACTAAGGAAGTCAACCCCACAATGTGATCTAAAATTAGAACTAGGTCTTACTTCTTTGACTGCTCTGGTCGACATTAATCAAATTAACTACTTTATAGACTAACCAGATAGGAATCAACAGACTAAAAGCAATCATTATCAACAACTTGGCTAATCAAAATGTTGACCTGTTGTCGGAAAGGGCCATTACAAAGCTGTTGTTAAAATACGAGCTGCCCTACCTGCAGATTCAGTAAACCTGCAGCTCAAAGATTACTGGTAAATGGAATTAAAACAGCATCCTGTATTAATGTTGGTGGCACAACAAGGTAAAAGCATAATGACTCCATTGAAACCTACACTTCACTAAGACATGGATGCCTCCTTCCTTATACTAATTCTGCCTTTCCACCAGGGTTGTCTTCTATTTGCTGTTCCCTAGATGCAGTACCAGCTTGTAGTCCTTCTCTAATCAGAAATCAGTCTCGGGAGTGTGCACAAAAGTGTTTGCTCTTATTGTGGGTCTCATTTTTTCGAAGGGTATTCCAGTCCACCCGTATTTAGACATTTGGCTGATTGTTGCTCGTGTTAGTTGGTAGAGGCTCATGCTGCTCAAGTGTGATCACTTCTACATTCTTTAGGATGGAGACTGAATGGCGAGAAGTCTAAGCTCGCCTTTTGCCATCTACATGGCTCCGCACGCCCCAATCGTCAGAACCTACGGACTCAACATTGTGTCATACGCAGATGACACCCAACTCATCCTCTCCCTATCCAACGAACCCAACACTGCCAGACACAACTTTCGAGAAGGCATGGAAGCCGCCGCCAAATGGATGAAAAACAGCTGCCTACAACTTAACACCAACAAAACGGAAGTACTCATCATGGGCCCAAACCAGCTCGTGGAAGCCCGCCCAGGACCACGCACACAACCTGGGAATCATCCTGGACTCAGAGCTCAAAATGGACTGCCAGATCAACTCCTTCTCGTCCTCCTTCTTCCACACCCTCCGCCTCCTACGTAAGACCTTCAAATGGATCCCTCTCAAACACAAAGACCGTCACTCACGCCTTGGTCACGAGCAGGCTCGACTACGGCAATGCACTCTATGCCGGAATAAACAAAACCCTCACCCGCCAGCTACAGAACATCCAACACGCTGCCGCAAGACTGGTCCTCAACCTGCCAAGACACTGCCACATCTCCCAGCACCTGCGCACACTCCACTGGCTCCCCATCGAAGCTAGAGTCACCTTCAAGATGCTAACCCACGCTCACAAGGGCCTCCACGACACAGGACCAGCATACCTGAATAGCCGACTCAAATTCCATGCACCCCCCCCCCCCCCCCCCAGCGTCTTGAGACCCTTACGGGTGAGTAGTCGCGCTTAACAAACACCTGATTTGTCACCAGAGGGAATTCACCAGATTCATTTTATAATGTAGGAAGTGGTTGGGCGTCCTGGTGTAGGGATGCATACTGGGCACCAGTTGGGGCCATTTACCTCTGGTGACCCAGGACATGACCAGCTGATGGACCCAAGAGTATGTACCAAGGATATCCTTTTAGCACTTGACCCTCCAGGGTAAGGAGGCAGAGCAATCCAAGGCTTACTCAAGCAGGTGGTGTGGGGTTACAATCTTGCCAGTTAGCATAATGATGAGGACATCAAATAAATCAATGCCCAGCCAGTGCTTTATCTTTAACAAGAACAAGTACAGGAGTGTGGCTCACAGGAAGATATGCATGGCATCTTTTGATTTGAGTTCTGCACTGGCCTCCCCGGTCCCAGCACTGCAGATGCTCCAGCAGAGATGCTAGCCCAGGAAGAGGTGGTGGTAAACCCTGGTGAATTGAGTGAACTGAAGAAAATGACAGAGCCTGGGCCATTGAAGCATGGATTACTGTTGGGCATGATCAGCACAGATATGGCAATGTTGCAGCCTGGGACAACTGCTCAAATAAAAATGAGGCCTGCATAAAGTACAGTAGCAACCCGAACTGGGGCCCCATCTGATGGGGATGTGGAGTCAACTAGAGATCTACATGGGTAGAGATCCTACAGATACTTACTCTAGCCCTTCTGCATAATAATGTTGGCAAACCAGAGACCTGGTCTGCGACTTCATCCAGTGCGCAAAGGCACTCTTTGTAGGACCTACAAGGTGGTAACTTTAGATGGGCACCATCTTTACCTGATTAGCCCTCCCACCTATCCCAATTTTAAGAAGCAGAACAGAGCCTGCAACACAAAGCACAGCAATGAAAAAGGAGGGTAACCTGTGATCCTGTCGTAATGTGGTGAGTGAGAAATGATTTTTTTTCTTTTCCCCTCCTCATGGAATTGTGTGCGTGACAGGAAAATTCAGTCACTAGGGCAGTGTCCTGAGAAAGCACAACTGTTGAACGATATAAGAAGCCACTTTAGCGAGGACCATTGACTCTATAATGCAATTCTGTTATATCCCATGCCCTGCGACTTGAAGCATTGGCGAGTGCAGTCACCTTTAAGATACAGGAATAGTAACTGGGGACTCACCGAACTTACTGCCACCTAAAAGCTTTGCAAAAACCAGCATCCTAGGACCGGTTTCAAAGAACAATTGATGGACAGAATGCAGGACAATTTCATACAGTCACCCCAGTACAGAGATCTGGGCCTAAATCCATCATTTTTTTAGGTCGAGCCTAGAGCAGCGCATGCGCTGCTGCTTGCTCGACTTTTAGTAAGGGGGTTTTATAAGTGCTACCCACAAGCTTTTCATGGTCTAAAGCTTGCGTGCACGCTCGCCATCTGCCTTTCTTATCTCATTAAGCCGTCATGGCTCAATGCTTGTCAATTGAAGGCAATCACTGCTTGTCGCCGATCAGACCCACCTGTGTGAATCTGTAGCCCCAATCCACAGGAACGATGATAATACCCCCACACTCTTGAGGCCTGTTCACGAAGGTGTGAACCTATAGACACACTAGCTGTAGACAGGCCCTGGGAGATGTGGGGACAAGGTTTGGAAGCACTCCCTTGATTCCCCCAGTGGGCGTTTTTGAATGGACACCGCAGAGAACAACCTGGAGCAAAAGAGAGCAAAGAAAATAATAGTGGTTAAGCCTTTTCTATAAACAAATAACATGCAATCTAATGCTAGGGTTCTGTACGCCCTCCCCTCCCCCGGTTTCCCTCCTACCCACTGGACATCTCGATAATCTTGAAGAAACGACTCAGCAGGGTGTGTATGGGATTCTCAGAGCAGGTAAGCACTCGTAGGCAACACGAGCATATGGGATGAAACACCACTGGCTAGGAGTGATTGGGTAAAACTGAGGGCTTCAAAAATAGAAGTACTTGGAAATAACAGAACTCCTATACTCCACTGCTAAGGGAAAGCTTAGAGAGCAACCAAAAAAGGAGGGACAGACTTTATTGTGAATATGAAACACCACTACGCCTTCCCTTGTATAACAAAATCGTAGAGTAGGAAATAACCCCTACGAACACCAACGGTGTAGAGAAATTTGATTGAGGATCCCCAAAAGAAATTTCAACAGCGCGAACCGCGCATTAACAAAAATATCTTCACTCTCACACTAAGCGCGGCGTGCGCGAATATGAATTACAAAGTATTCGCCCGCACTCTTGCTCACGCTTACGGCGCTGGGACGGGGATCGCTCCACCGGAGCTTTCTAAAGACAAAGCAACAAGGTTGCAAGCAGACGCGGTCGCGTTCCTAATGAACGTACAAACTACCGCAAATCAATTAAGGAAACAGAGAGCGGGAGGTACAAAGCAACAGTGTTGCAAACAGACGCGGTCGCGTTCTAAATGAAACTTACACGCGACCGCGATTCTACGCCTAACAAAGGAGAAGGAGGTTAACCAGATTAACTCCTACACTAGGCTTCGCACTAGGAGAAGGGCAGCGAGGGGTTAGAGAACCGGGAAACTCAGCTCAGGAACCAGGAAACTCAGCTCAGGGACGAACGAAGAACTCAGGAACACAGTCAGGAAGGGCGTGGATTCTAGACTCGAAGACTCTGAAAGCCAAGCACCAGTTTCCTGCCAATGGGAGCTATTTAAAGAAGGGAACAGGTATAAACTCCTCCTACTAAAGCGCACTTAGGGAGCGTCTAAAAAGTACAGGTCCTGGCTATCTGTCGACCCTGAATCCCAACAAGTACGCAAGAGGCGTGTCGGGTAACACTGCTGCTTATCCCTGGCCCAAAAGTCAAACAAATGTCTGCCTTTCCACGTGTACGTGTTTTGGGATGTAACAAGTCATCAAGAAATCCGTTCCTCATTACACAGAATGCCTTTTGCAGCACACTGAAAACTCGGGAAAAACGTCGGTACTTTCTAATTAAGGTTAATATTGCTGATCAGAGGCCTGCCTGTGTCTGGCTCCCTCTGATCTGACTGTTCAGGCGCAGCAGAAAGTCCACGGTTCTTTTGGGATGCAAAATGTGTACATTAAGATAGTGTTTCGTTTCAGTCACTTGCTGCTGCTGGCCTCACGGCTTGCTTTTCTCCGACAACCAACCGCGTCACTAAACATTTCGACTCACGCTATTTCAATACCTTGGTGGTAAGACCCTGCTGCTAGGTGCAAGCGTCTTTTACCACCATATCATGAAAGCAGGTTTGTGTAGGTGGTAATATGTGGCAAGACTATCTCTGCTTATTTGTTCTATTTGTTTTGATGTGTTCTGTAGTTTTAATTTAGTTTATTTGTGCTGTATTATTGCTATGTTGTACTGTACTTGATAGTATGCGTTATATTGTGATTGTTTTTTGCATTGTGTCCTGTTAGGATGTGTTATTTTGTTTTTATTGATGTTATTGTGTTCTGTTATATCACTGCCCCAGCTCTTTAACTACTTAGGACGCCTGTAAGCCCAAAACTCCCCCTTAAATGATCACGATCATTGCTCAGCCCAACACATCCGCATCAGTGGCCTTTCTCTGAAGACTTCAAGTGCCCTTCGAGCAACTGACGAGGAGTTTAGATTTTTTCCAGCATAAAAATGCAATAAATGTCAATGGCACATAGAAGTGATGACACACCTCTTGGGTGCCACTTTCTAATATCTCACAGCAGATGGGCAATGCGATTTGAGCTAGCGCCAGCAACTGCGTGGGGGCAGAGAGCGCATGTAACAATCTCTGCAAATACACAGTTACTGCACTATATTTTAAACGTCCTTTTTGCTTATAGACTATCTCTAAACAGGTTACCACCAGAGGCCCAAATTATTAAGAACTGAGCATCATGCAAACCAGTTTATGCATGTACAGTACGAAAAAAAGGCAGCTGCTGCAGCACACGGACAACTCAAACTGGGCCTAAGCAAACAAACTAGCATCAGAGAATAGAACTTGCAAAGAGTATTCACTCTGATTAAGCACACCTATTGGCAACTGACTAAACAAACAGAATTCAATTGAAGGGACTAAAGGATATGTTAAGCTTCCTTTTTTTTCTCACAAAACTCTGTACATTAAAGAAGGGTCTTTAAGCGATTGATTAGTTTGGAGTTCTCTGGAAAATCTACGGAGACCATCATCTTTAATTTTCTGTGATTTCTCCATGGTTTCTTCTCCTGTTTCACCATCTGGTCCAGTTTACTTTTTAGAAAGCATGCTGGCTTGCAGCCATCAGGCTATTTCTAAGACTAGGCAAGGGATTGTTTTCTCCAGTAGGATTGTAACTCCTGCCTGCAGGTTCCTAAATGCTGTCCTCCTTGCTTGGGAGCAACTAAAGCCCCTCCCCCCACGTCAGGACGACGTGTATGTGGTCTGCAATGGCCACGATCGAGGAGCCCGAGCCTGAGGAACTACAACGCCTTCCTCACCACGGGTGCTAGATTATGTTAAAAGTTTTGATTAATCTTGGAAAATTCGACCGCATCTTCCAAATGGATGTTTGCCTTCACAGCTGAAAGCTGGGAAAACAAGCATTGGCATAGCCAATAGGTCTTGCCTTTAGGAGCTTATACGTGTTTAGCCATGAAGCAATTGATGTTGCACCAAGAATATTGTGCTGGATAACTAAACACTTATAAAGTCCCAAAGGCGAGACCTATTGGCTATGCCAATGCTGGTTTGCTTTCCATTACAGTTTGAACCCAGCTATATGCATAGCAGTTTTCACCCTGTGTCCAATAGTCCAGCCCGAACTGCCAGGCCAGGTCCTCGCTGGACTGGAAACAAGCATCCTAAGTCCTCCCTGGACTAGAAACCAGCATCCTAGGACCAGTTTTGGGGTTTCACCCCTCATCAGCCAGGATAGCTTGACTCCAGTGGCGTGGGGAGCATTACGTCTGAGCATACCTGTCCCACTTGGGCTGACAAATGCAATAAGAACAATTGATGAACATAATGCAGAACAGTGTCATACATTCACCCCAGTACATAGATGTGGGTCTAAATCCATCGTTTTCTTTTGCTCCCCATGCCATTCCAGTTTGAACCCAGCCATATGCAAATCAGTCTTGACCCTGTGCCCAATGGGTACAGTCCAGCCCAAACTGCCAGGCCAGGTCCTCCCTGGACTAGAAACAAGCATCCTAGGACCGTTATCTGGGTTTCACCCCTCATCAGCCAGGATAGCTTGACTCCAGTGGCAGGAAGAGCACGTGGCCCACGTCTGGGCATACCCATCCCACTCGGCGTGACGAATGTAAAAAGAACAATTGATGGACAGAATGCAAAACAATGTCATACATTCACCCCAGTACTGAGATCTGGTCCTAAATTCATCGAAGTGAGCTAGAGAATGATGGATTCAACCCAGATCTGTGAGTGTCGGAAAAAAGTTTCAGCGCTCTGTCCATAATTTCCATGTGTTTGCTTTGTTTGCCCTAAGTTGGCAGTGTATTCCCAGTGTGGGTCCCATCCTCACTTTGCCACTGAATTCAAGCAAGCCTGGCTGAAAAGGGGTGTTACCCCAATACCGGTCCCAGGATGCTTGTTTCTGGTCCAGGGAAGACCTGGCTTGACAGTTCAGGCTGGACTGTTCCCATGAGGCACAGGGTCAAGACTGATTTGCATTTAGCTGTGTCTGAACTGGGGTGGTGAACTGAATCCATATTCAACACAGATCTGAGAGTGTCGGAAAAGTTTCAGCGCTCTGTCCATCTCCTTGTGTTTGCTTTGTGTGCCCTAAGTTAGCAGGGTATGCCAAGTTTGGGTCCCATCCTCACTTTGCTACTGGATTCAAGCAAGCCTGGCTGAAAAGGGGTGTTACCCCAAAACCAGTCCGAGGATGCTTGTTTCCGGTCCAGGGAAGACATGGCTTGGCAGTTCGGGCTGGACTGTTCTCATGAGGCATAGTGTCAAGACTGATTAGCATTTAGCTGTGTCTGAAGTGGGGTGGAGAAGTGAGCTAAAGAATAATGATGGATTCAACCCAGATCTGTGACTGGAGGTGAGTGTCTGAGAAGTTTCAGCGCTCCGTCCATCATGTAATTGTGTTTACCTAAAAGCTTTGGGTACAAAGAGCTCTAGCTGCCTACTGAGCCCTTTGAGACGTTCCACCCAGAAAGTAAAAATAGAAAGTATAGAATGCAAACTGGCCAAGAGAAAGGGGGAATCCCCCTCCACTGACCCAGGAGGACCTGCAGAGCTGACTTAGTGATCTCCATGATAGCAATTCAAATTTTCGCCACCACACAAGTGCAGGCACTAACGTCTGACATGGCAGCGGACCTTCCATACATGATGAACGATCTGCAGTCTTTGGGTGAGTGGGTATCTACTAATGTGGATGGTATAGTGACCATGAACCAAGAACTGAAAAAGACGCATGGTCAACAGACCAAGATGGAGAAAGACATTAAAGTGTTGTGAAACAAGTGCACAGATCTAGAGGACCACTCTGGAAGTGGTAACATTAGAATTCAAAGCATGAGTGAAAATGATGAAAGTCCAATATGGTCCAGTGCTGCCACCAACAATTTCACTCTATTTTGAAGGAATACCCAACCTTCGATAAGCCCATGGTCAGAGCCCATAGGGTGGGAGCCACAAGAGAGTCACCAGGAGCCTGCCCCAGAGATATTACCAAGCTGACACTCATTTTTCAAGGACAGAACAATAAGAGAGGCCAGGAAGATGGATGCAATTGTTTTCCAGTACCAAACTGTAGAGCTTTATCAAGACATCTCTCGGAGCACCCTTAATAAGCATCAACTGCTTGTACCAATAAGAGCAGAACTGCATAGTTGACAGGCGCAATATAGAGGGACATTTACGTTTGCCCTGTGGTTTCAACTGAATTATAGACCCTACAAGGTCCACACAGTAGAGGAAGCACAAGAAATCCTGGGCCTGCTAGTGAGGCTCTGAATATGCAAACGACTGAGGAAGAACGGAATAAAGCCGTGGAATCCATTTTATTTCGGTTTCCATTTTGTGACACTCCGAATGGGTAAGTCTATAGAGGGTACTCAGCCATTGGTGTTTAAGTGAACTTTGTCTGTACTTTAACTGTAACCACAAGGCCTTGAGAAATGACTAAGTCACAAGTGCCTGCATTTGATTGGACAGGATTTGTACAAATGCTGTCTGGGGATGCACTGGATGGTCCACAGTAAGCATGTGGACATCACACCTGCCGCCATCTTGCATCACAAGATGTTATTCTACTATGATTGGTTGTACGATTAATGCTTGTGTAACTTTTGATTTCCTTTGGTCAACAACTCAACCTGTAGGAAGAAGAAATCAACTTTTCTGTAATATGATTGGATCTGTATCATAACACCTTTTGTGGTTTTCGTGTATAAAAAACTTAGAGAAAGTTCCACAAATTGGACATACTGCTTGCTCATGTTGTGGAAATATGGATTTTTCTGGTCAGTTATGTCCCCTATCTTGGACCCCAACGGTTCTATGTGCATGTCACAAGTACATGTATGTTCCCTCCAGTTCCAGTTATGAAGACGCAAATACATGTGCGTCCACCGTCAACATGTCCTCTGTCAGATCCGCCATGAATAGGCCGGACATTCCATTCCTAAGTACAAAAGGCCACCGGCTTTATATGGCTCACTTATGCCATTTTACAGTCCAGGCAAGTAGGCCCTGATTCTGTCATCAAAACTCCTCTTGCCTTCTGCCTCTGAAAGCTCCAGTCTGAGCCTGCATCTGTGACCATGAACTTTGTCTCATTCTCTGCGCGGCTCACGAAGCCTGACATCAGCCTATTCTCTGCCAAGTACTGTATTTCACCTTCGAGTTATCTGCTTCCCCCTCAGCCGATGCATTCCTGCCTAGTAGCTTAAGTAAACATTCTTCCAGTTACCAAGCAAAGGGCCCGGCTTCTCTGTCTTAATACAAGTAATTCATAGCCCTGTTACTATGGAAGATTCCTGTCCTCGCATTTAGTGTAGACACTTAGACGCTTGTACACGCACACACAGTCAGTATAGAATAGATTCTGTTCGAGAGTCCTTCTTTATGGATAACATAGTTCTTTAAACATAGGATGTTAGATATGATTTGGGATTAGGTTGACTTGACCCCTCAGACTTCTTGTCTCCACATGTAGAGCTAAATGTCAAGTCCCCTTCACCCCCCCGTTACACGTCAATCACACGTCATGCTGCTGCGCGCGCATCTATGCCAAATATTATCTTATAGATCCACCTATATATGATCTCATAACCAATTATGTTCCTTTTTACTCCTTGTTCCACCCATTTTCGGTTACGCAGACAATTCGTCATTTTCCTTATCAATTGTTACGCCTATTGCATTCGCTTCATTGTAATGTATGTATTATAAAAGCCATTTCATGTCAATAATGTGTGTGCTTCACTTCCTGAACCTTCGTGGTGACGGAACATTGAGAGCAACCGATTATAATCGAATTAATGGAATAAAGCCCATTCCGAACCTCTGATACCACGGATTCTGCCTCTCATTTTACTGAGCTATTTTATTATGTTCCTGTATCAAATTCAGTCCCGGTAAAGGAGAAATATTTACCACATGAATGGCGCCCGAACAGGGACACTTTCTCATCTCACGCGCCGGCGGTGCGTTGCAGGCCCGGTCTCCTGCCACAGCTGGACGGACAATAACGCGTACCAGCAGGATTTCCTGTATCTCCCTCCGGTCAAGCGGGGGCGACTGAGACTGCGATCAACACCCAGACGAGGCGGTGAGAAGTGCGAAGTATCCCGACCAGAGCCTAGCTGAGAGAGCAAGATCCGAGGTATACAGAGACCCACCAGTCCGAAGTCAAGCCCAGTGTCCGACGAGTCGAGTCGAGTCCAGTCCGTGTCAAGTTCAAGTTACTGAGGCCTTCCGTTTCCGAAGCTACCCGGTGAGTACCATTGCTGGGGAGGCATTTCTGACGTGCACATAGGTTGTGCCGGTCGAGACGGGTTTGGGTACACAAATCCGGTCTGCACTGTTTTAGCAGTGTATCTGTACTGTTTAGCAGTATATCAAGTATTCCGAAGTATTCCGAAGTGTCTAGTCATTGTCTAGTTATTGTCGAGAATTAAGCTTGGTGATTAGTTATGCAGACGATCATCATTGTTGTTTCAGTTAAAGGTTTAATGTTTAATGTTTAATGTGTTTAAATACGTTCTGTATATTGTGGTATGAATGACTGTTCATTATCGTGTTCATTGTATTAAGTCTGGTCAAAATCAAGTATAAAGTCAGTTTTCAATATGCCGCTCTTTTCGAAATTAAGACAGATCACTACCAGAAAAGGGGTTCTCGAAGAAGCCGTTCCTATTCCTCCTAGGGACACTCCAGGGCACTTTATGTATCATAAACATGGCCTAGATGCTATAATATTTCTTGATTTATGGGTAGACTACACCAAGGGATTACCAGAAAGTCAGAGGTGGCCCACAGCGGGAACCTGGGATGCAGAGTGCATCGTGAAAGTAGAAGAAGAGTTATGGAAAAGGAAAGTCAGACAGTCACAGAAAGATGCCATTGAATTATGGCGTAAGGAATCACATAGACGAACAGAAAAAGCACGTAGACAGGAAGAGAAGAGTAAAGAGAATTCCAATAAAGTTCAAGAAAATCTATTAATTGAGGAAGGTATCCGAGTGAAATCAGAACAAGTAGACAGACAAAGAAATGCCCTTATGAATGGTATGTATCCCCTTCTGGCCGAAGGATTACCTAAGGCTACCCCAGAAATACCGAAAGACTTGCCACCCCCATTGTTCCCAATAAAGGTACATCCTAAGGGGCATCCTAGAACCGCAGAAGACGTTTTTCTTTCCTCATATTTAGATGACGCAGCTCCCGAGTATGCTAATTCCGCCCCACATAGACCGCATACCAGGGAGGTCCAACGCCAAGATCTGGCACCCGTATCCCTACAGCAACAAATCGAGTCACAAGTTCTGGCAAGCACATCTGTTTCTGCATCCGCTCCTACAGCTGCTTCTATAGCTGTGTCCACACCTGTAGTTGCTGTATCACGTTCAACGAATCCTTTCACACCCGACACCCCAGATGGGGCCACGGGAGGTGCTACCAATATCTTTTCTACGCCACCCAGAATAAATAAACTCACTTTTCAAGAGTCAGCACATTCACGTACACCCAAACTCCTTAGTGCCCGTGCGCTTAAGGAACTTCTTATAGATTGTAGATATGACCCTGTGCCTGGAAAGGAGGACGAAATGACCCTAGCATCATTGCGTATCAGACGAGCCGCAGTGTATTTAGGGAAGTTACCAGGAATGACTGCGCATCTAGATAATATATACCATTTTGTCCACACAGGGCGAGATCCAGGATGTATTAACAGAGCTATGGAATACCAGAAGGTAGAGATACAGGGGGAACTGTTGCGTTTCCTCATAAACTGTGTGATCAGAAATCAAGACCGACCGGGGGTAGACCCGGAAGCAATGCAAATTCTTACAAGATGGAGCCAGAATATATCAGAAGGGAGACATGATAAACAAAATTGTATAATAGCCATGTGCCGAAAGATCCGTAAAGAAATAGAACGGCTACACGAAGAGAGATTAGAGGTAGACGAGTTCGAACAAAGTGAGGAAGAAGGGTCAGGACCGCCCACAGGACAGTTAGAAACTATAGCCTATGTAGGTAAAAGAAGATCTTGTAATCGTACGAGATGTCTTAATGACCCGATACGCCCGATATGTCCAGACAATAACAGGGGTTTCCCAACACCCGAAGTCCATATAAGGTCTAACGAGCATTCGTTCCAAACAGCTGACAAGTTACTCCGAGAGCGAAGGGGTTATCATTTTCTCGATTCCATGGATGAACAAGATCTAGCCAGGGCAGCTGTCCATTGGGTGGACAGTCCCGGAAAATATAGTGATGATACAGTAGTGCGCACATTCTTGAATCTTACCCCAGATGAACAAAGGTTAGCTGGGATTTATATGATTCAGCAACTCATTATACTATATCGAAGTCAGCATTCAGATCCTGGTCCCTTACCCGACATATTGACTGAATTACTCACGAATCGATGGAGAGGTGCAGGTACTAAATTAATTAAAGAAATTCTAGAATCAAGAAAGCAATATATTCTTTTTGTATGTTCGGAACATGTTCCATTGCCCGTCAAGGAAAGAACTATGTATCACATAGATAGACAGAATCCCTTACGAGAAGTGCACCCAATAAAGGGCGAGGACAATCAGTTTAGACGCGTATTTGTATATACGCCCATATCGAAAATAGAATTGTTACAAATGAAGAAAGTGGTACCCAGTCATGACAAAGACCCAGCGGGTTTTCACCGAGAAATTAAAGACATGTTACTCATGGGAGAGTATACCTACCCCGACATTATGACAATATTAAAGGTATTGATGCCTGCTGGCATTTATGAGAAACTCAAGGAAAAAGAGTGGGAGGTAGGAGACCAAAAGATAGAATGGTCAGTATTAGAAGCAGAAGAAAAGGCCCGAACTGCAGGAGCAGGGCTTGGGGACAAAACTAAGGCATTACCAGGATTACTAGTACAGGTACTGCCGCGTTTATTAACTACGAAAAAGGAAGATTGGGGTACAATTTCAGCCTGTAAACAGAAGCAAGATGAGGACACTAGTGATTACTATGCCCGATTTGAAAAATGTTTTGGTATAAATAGTGGCATAAAAGCAAGTAGCGAATCATACCCGCATCTGTTTGTAACAAAATTAGTAGAAAATGCCCTGCCCCCAGTAAAGAATAGAGTATTAAAATTCGAGAGTACCTGGCAAGGTAACACTCCATCGCAAATGTTACAAATGTTACAGTACCATCACAATAGAATTAGAGAGGAACAAGAACATGAACACAGACGCATGAAAGACACGAAAATGAAAATGTTAGTTTCCCAGACAGTTCCAGCTGAAGGACATAAAAAGGGTATGACACATTCCGATTCAGCAGGACCTGTAAAAGGGACATGCAATTATTGCAAAAAGCCAGGTCATTATGTACACGATTGCCCAGTTTTAAAACATAATATCAGCATAGGTAAAACACAAGAAAGATCACGGCCACTCAGACAAGATCAGAATGAACAAGGAGCTATGCAGCATGCCCAGGCCATGCCAGCCGCACAACAGCCAATACAGTTTGTGCCAACTGCACCACCGTTGCCTGTTACTGCCACACAAACAACAACACGACAAATGTATCAAACCGCACAGTATGAATACCCTGAGTATCAGCGTTACGCATGAACTAGCCTAGAGAGGGAAGTTGACTTACCCCTTATCGAAATACCAGTAGATCAAGAAGGACCTTATGTACACAGTGAATTATTAGGTCAAGATAGAAAGTTTTTACTCGATACAGGGGCAAGTCGAACAACAATAAAACGTAGTGAAGTTCCAGGGGCACCCCTCTCAGGCTCACAGAATATTTCCCTGGGTTTTTCAGGAAAGCCTATTGTTAATGAAGTGTCACAGCCTCTCCCACTTACGATAGGACCTTTGACCCGAACTACAGATTTATTGCTTACTAAATCATGTCCAGAAAATCTATTAGGAATAAAAACGTTAAAAGCTCTAGGAGCTATAATATGTTGTTCTCCGGAAGGAGTAAGATTGTTTTTACGTGATTTTAAAGGTCATTATGTGTCCAGAGACATGGATCCCCGATTACAGACTTTACCCACACGTCTATGGGCACAAGGCCCTACTGATGTTGGTTGCATGAATATTACACCATATCGAGTTACACTAAAGGCAGGAGTGGTACTACCACGAATGCGACAATACAAGTTACCGCCAGATGCTGTGATGGCTTTACTACAAATCATTGACGAGCTCATTACCCAAGGAGTAGTTATAGAAACAGACTCCAATGTATGTAATTCCCCGATAATTCCGATTCTTAAACGAACAGATCCTAAGGCCCCGCCAGTATATCGATTGGTTATTGATCTGCGCGAGTTAAACAAATGCATTGTGCCACAATTTCCTGTGGTTCCCGATATCTCGTCATTACTGACAGCTATTGATTCCGAAGCAACTTTCTTTACTGTAATCGATCTCAAGAATGCCTTTTTCAGCGTCCCAATAGATCCGGAAAGCCAATATTTATTCGGATTTAGTTTAAATGGACGTAGCTTTAAATTCTCACGCGCACCTCAAGGATTTACAGAAAGCCCCAGCATCTATAGCCAAGCACTGAAACGAGAACTTGACAGTATACACATGCCAGTTAACACTGCTCTGCTTCAATATGTCGATGATCTGCTGATCACCGCCCGAACCGAACCTGAATGTGAAAAAGCATCACTGACAGTTTTACAATTTCTAGCCGAAAAGGGGCACAAGGTGTCCCCTTCTAAGCTGCAATTCTGTGTCCAGCGAGTTATTTATCTTGGACACTCGCTGTCCAAGGAGGGAAGGCAGCTTACACCAGATCGCATTCAGTTAATAGCTAACATGTCAATACCCAAGACACAAAAGGAGGTACGGGCTTTCATAGGCCTCACTTCATACTGTAGACAGTGGATCCCGCAATATGCATTTCTAGCAAAACCACTCATTCAGTTGACAACCCAGGAGGCAGCCACATCGACTGTCCTCCCTTGGACTCAAGAACATACACAAGCTTTTGAAAGCCTAAAGAAAGCTTTATGTCAAGCGCCTGTTTTAGCAACGCCATGTTACAGAAAACAGTTTACACTCTTTGTTACAGAACGCGGAGGTACTGCTTTGTCAGTACTCACACAGGAGCAAGCAGGAGCACACAAACCATGTGCTTATTTTTCTAGTACATTAGATCCCGTAGCTCAGGCTTTGCCTGCATGCCTGAAATCAGTAGCAGCGACAGCTTTAGCAATTAGACAAAGCGATGCCATAGTGTTAGGACATCCATTGACAGTTCAAGTACCACACACAGTAGAGGTCCTTGTGAATAGAACGCAAACGCAACACTTGACTATAGCGCGACTTACAGGATACGAGCTTACATTGTTTCAGCCACACATAGAAATCAGACGCTGTAACACATTAAATCCTGCCACACTTTTGCCAGTAACCGGAACAGACCCACTAGCTCATGACTGTATTGAAGTTATTACTATAACAACGAAACCTAGACAAGACTTGACAGATGTTCCATTGTCAGATCCAGACCTGACATTGTATGTAGATGGTTCATGTATGAGAACAAATACAGGAGAGTTGGTGGCTGCTTATGCAGTCACAACAGATACTGAAGTCATTGAAACTAATCGTATAAATACTTTGTCAGCTCAAGCCGCAGAGCTCATCGCTCTGACACAAGCCTGTATTCAAGCCACAAGTAAAAAAGTCAATATATATACTGATTCGCGTTATGCATTCGGAGTCGTACATGACTTCGGCGTGCTGTGGCGAGAGAGAGGTTATTTAACTTCCCACGGTGCCCACATTCAGCACGGACCCCTCATTCATGCCTTATTAGATGCAATACATCTACCTACTGCAATATCAATTATGAAATGTAAAGCTCATACGAAAGTTACTGATATCATTTCTCAAGGCAATGATTTAGCCGACAGAACAGCTAAACAGACTGCTCAAACCCAAACATCCGACATGACAAAGACAATAGTCCCGATGCCGACACATTGTATGACAGTTAAAGATCCTACTCTTGACGTAATTGACATACAGACACATGCTACACCAGACGAAATAAAGAAATGGACTGAATTAGGAGGGATCCAAACGGACCAAGGATGGATGATGAAAGAAAAGTCTGTATGGTTCCTTCCTGATTCAATGGTCCAAGTCATTATTAACACTATCCATAGTCCAGCCCATCTAGGAGAAAAAGCTATGCTAGACAGCATTCAACACATTTGGTTCAATAAACATTTACGAGCAGCAGCCAAACAAAAAGTCCGTACCTGTATGATCTGTTGTCAGTTCAACCCAGGAAAAAGCGTTCCCGTAGAACAGGGTGGATTTCATCCTCCTGATCACCCTTTTGAAGTCCTCCAGATGGATTATATCCAGATGGAACGATGTCGAGGATTCAAATATGTTCTCGTAGTTGTCTGCGCTCTGTCCCGTTGGACGGAGGCATACCCGGTTTCAGATTACACTGCCCCGACTACTGCCAAACAGTTAGTTCGAGAATTCTTCCCACGCTACGGTTTACCACGTGCTGTCTACTCAGATAACGGCCAGCCGTTCTCATCCGAATTAATGAAACATGTTTCACTTCTGCTAGGATATCAGTGGAAATTCCACTGTGTCCGACACCCCGAGGCAGCAGGTCTCGTAGAAAGACATAATCAGATACTGAGAATCAGACTGTCCAAAATATGCAGAGAGAAAGGGGTCGACTGGATAGTAGCATTACCAGTTGCACTTTTTTACATGAGAATGGTAGCACACTCTAGAACAGGGCTATCCCCGTATGAGGTGATCTTCGGTAGACCACCAAATATGTGGGGGACGCCTGTACCACGCAAAATAACTGATATTGACTGTAATATGCTGACAGATTACTTGGCTTCCTTGATGTCTGCACTACAATCTTGTCGTTCACAGGTTGCTGCAGCATTTCCCGACAACACTGAGGTGAAACCCCATGACGTAGTTCCGGGGGATTTTGTGTTTGTGAAAAATTTCGACCGAAAGACTCAGCTGGAGCCCAGGTGGAAGACACCCAAGTTGGTTCTGCTGACCACAAGAACAGCCGTGAAGATCGAGGGCCGCAAGGGTTGGATTCATTCAAGTCATATAAAGAAATATCATGGACAATACTCGGATATAGACACTGTGCCCTGCACTCCCCCACAGACTGATTCAAAACTTCCTTTGGTGGAAAAAACTGAAAGCGAACTTTACAAAATTAAGTTAAGGCCGAGGACGTCAGACGGTTTGATTGTTTAAGTCCTCTCCTAGGTGAAGCGGTTGAATCTGTCTCTGACATGTATCCTCTAGACCTGAATCATGAACAGTCGCGAAAAATGATGAAACGACAGGCGTATTGTAAATCACTGCGTAGCCATTGTATAGGGACATTATTAATTCTGTTTTCCTTAAGTCTTTTAATAATTATTACAAGTATGTTGTTGCACATATATTACCCTATTGCCAGAAATGTTCACAATGTTATTGCAGAACATTCTTTTAGTGACTTACCCCCGCATGAATTGTCCTATAGACTTGCGCTGCGCAATAACACTTTCATTAGTATGTTACATCATTCCCATCAGACTAGTAATGCAACTAATTGTTGGGTGTGTGGCCGACTCCCTCCCTATCAGAATTATGAAGGAGTCTTGCCTTTCTTTCCACACCCATTTACACATAATGGCTCCTGTGGAGCATGGTTTAGTTTAATCAATTCCCTAGACTCAGACACAGCAGTTTACCAAGATCAGTGGGTATGGGGAAACCTAAACCTAGTTTTACTCAAGGTCTGCTACCCTGACAAGGAGGGTCGCCCCAAAAGAACAGGAACTGATCTAGAAAATGAAGTATATGGATTAGGTAATTTTACACCTAATCTCATGATTCTAAATGTCGTATCCGAAGTTGAACTAGTCTTACCCACCATGTCAGTATTCCCAGCAAAAGGTGAATTATGTGTAAGAAAGGTTGGTTCCATACATATGGGCCATAGTAAGTGCACTACTACAGTAGAATTCAGTGATCAAGGCAAATCTTCATTCAGAGCTTATCGCCACTCCTACTTCATATGTGGTCAGACTGCATATATGCGTCTACCTCTAGATTGGGATGGTACCTGCTACATTGCATTCCTTTTGCCACCTGTTTTCCTAGCTCCTCCTGATTATTACAGAAATATTCATTTAGTACACAATAGAAAGCGGAGAGATCTCCCAATTGTCGATTATACTGAGACAGCATGGGACAAGTATGTAGATTTCAATAAAGGCATCTTTCCCTATATAGGTACAGTTACCAATAGTAAGCTGATACATAGATTAACTAGAACCCTTGAAGCAGTAGTGAATGAAACTATTTCCGCCTTAGGCAATTTAACAGAAGAGCAGTCTGCTATGCGGATTGTTGTGCTTCAAAATCGTCTTGTCCTTGACGTCATCCTGGCTGATAGAGGCGGAGCTTGTAGGGTCATCGGATCAAGCTGCTGCGTATTCATACCAGAAAATTCGCCATCTGTATATAAAGCTATAACTCGCCTTCACAAGATTGTAAGCCAGATACACCAGAATCCAGGCACCTGGACTTGGTCCAGTTGGTTTTGGAGTGTGATATCAGCCTGGGGATGGAGAGTTCTATCCTTCCTAGGTATTGGCCTTCTCATACTATTCAGTTGCTGTCTATGTCTACAATGTGGACCAGCGATTTGTGGTCTGTGTGCCACATCGTGTATTCCACCACCAAGATTTCATTCAAGATCCCGGAAGAAGAAAGAAGAACAAATGATGCTATATGAACAGATCAATGGATTAATGAAGATTGATATCTCTTAACGGGCAAGTAGGGGACAAGGAGGGAATGTGGAAATATGGATTTTTCTGGTCAGTTATGTCCCCTATCTTGGACCCCAACGGTTCTATGTGCATGTCACAAGTACATGTATGTTCCCTCCAGTTCCAGTTATGAAGACGCAAATACATGTGCGTCCACCGTCAACATGTCCTCTGTCAGATCCGCCATGAATAGGCCGGATATTCCATTCCTAAGTACAAAAGGCCACCGGCTTTATATGGCTCACTTATGCCA
Source organism: Triturus cristatus (assembly GCF_964204655.1). Classification (NCBI taxonomy): domain Eukaryota; kingdom Metazoa; phylum Chordata; class Amphibia; order Caudata; family Salamandridae; genus Triturus; species Triturus cristatus. The sequence continues at coordinate 597,231,651 of NC_140585.1, read as the reverse complement.
TTTTACAGTCCAGGCAAGTAGGCCCTGATTCTGTCATCAAAACTCCTCTTGCCTTCTGCCTCTGAAAGCTCCAGTCTGAGCCTGCATCTGTGACCATGAACTTTGTCTCATTCTCTGCGCGGCTCACGAAGCCTGACATCAGCCTATTCTCTGCCAAGTACTGTATTTCACCTTCGAGTTATCTGCTTCCCCCTCAGCCGATGCATTCCTGCCTAGTAGCTTAAGTAAACATTCTTCCAGTTACCAAGCAAAGGGCCCGGCTTCTCTGTCTTAATACAAGTAATTCATAGCCCTGTTACTATGGAAGATTCCTGTCCTCGCATTTAGTGTAGACACTTAGACGCTTGTACACGCACACACAGTCAGTATAGAATAGATTCTGTTCGAGAGTCCTTCTTTATGGATAACATAGTTCTTTAAACATAGGATGTTAGATATGATTTGGGATTAGGTTGACTTGACCCCTCAGACTTCTTGTCTCCACATGTAGAGCTAAATGTCAAGTCCCCTTCACCCCCCCGTTACACGTCAATCACACGTCATGCTGCTGCGCGCGCATCTATGCCAAATATTATCTTATAGATCCACCTATATATGATCTCATAACCAATTATGTTCCTTTTTACTCCTTGTTCCACCCATTTTCGGTTACGCAGACAATTCGTCATTTTCCTTATCAATTGTTACGCCTATTGCATTCGCTTCATTGTAATGTATGTATTATAAAAGCCATTTCATGTCAATAATGTGTGTGCTTCACTTCCTGAACCTTCGTGGTGACGGAACATTGAGAGCAACCGATTATAATCGAATTAATGGAATAAAGCCCATTCCGAACCTCTGATACCACGGATTCTGCCTCTCATTTTACTGAGCTATTTTATTATGTTCCTGTATCAAATTCAGTCCCGGTAAAGGAGAAATATTTACCACAATGTCCCCTTGTGAACCACGTATATAGCTGCTTATGAACCTTGCCAAGTGTCTGTGTTTCATAAATTAAGGTTCTGCAAAGTGAGATCTAGAGCTAAATGGGAGAAACCAAGGTGCTGAAGGAAAATGACACAAAACGAGCATGGTGTGTGCTGCGCTTGAATAAACGGACATGAAGAAAGTCCTTCAAGAGGATCAATGAGAAGAGAAGCCCAACACAAGCGGAGTAATCTCTGGCATGATAACGGATCCATGTGCACACAACATACATTTCTGTAGCATTACAAAAGTAAAACACGACAAGCAATAACATGAAATATGAAGACATCAGATTGGAGGGAGACAAAGTCTACAATGCGTTTCATCAATGTGTTGGAGGACTTGAAAACACTTTTTGTTTTTTTAGGTTGCGGAGAGGGTGTGGGTCGGGGGAATAAGAGTTTGGATGAGCTACTAGATTGTATATTTGAAGGGGAACAACAGGTGCAGGTGTGATGGACATTGCACCAAACAATCCATATAGAACTCCGCATTATCACCTCCTATGTACATAATGCACCTTTATTAAAGGTATGGTGAGAATCATTTTAGTGGAATATGGAAGGACTAAATTCTCCAGTTTAGGAAGCAAAGAGGGAGGTGAGGGAAGTTCTCCCATAATTAGTATGCCTCCAGTAGACGCATCTTCGTTCCTCAGATGTTCATCTTATGTGGCAAAAACCATGCCTCTTTAAAGCCCATCACTAATTTACAACCCAATGAATCTCCATGACCTGATGGGTTAACTAACATGTGCTGTAAAAATTTTTTCATCTGAACTGATTTCACACCTTGTACCCGTATTTAACTTTTTAAAATCAGGTTAGTTTACACCCGACATGACTGTGGCCAATATATTAATACACAAAGAGGGTAAATCTCTGGATCCTTGTGAAGTGTATCGCTTCATAGCCCTCCTAAATTAAGAAGACCAAGATTTTCACAAAGAATTTAGAAAATCGATTAATGTTCTTCAACACCAAACCGGATTTGTCCCCAACTGACAAGCAGCAGATACTAGTTGCTGAGTAGTCCATCTGATAAAGAAGGCGTCCTGAAGAACGATTCCATGTAGAATACTGTCATTGAATGCTGAAACAGCATATGATAGGGTAAGCTTGTCGATTCTCCACAAATTAGCCGAAGAGATAGGGTTAGGGCCTCATTTGCTGCCATGGCTAGCAGCTAACTATAAGGCCCCATCTGCTAGAGTACTGGTCAGTGAGAGCAGGTCTGAACCAATCCTCTTTAACAGCTGTACCAGATAGGGTGCCCCTTTTTACCCCTGCTATTTATAGTAGACATTGAACCCCCAGCTGCTCACATTTAGGCAGCATTCAGAGATTAGAGATATGACATTTCAGTGATGAACAGCATAAGATTTATCTGATCGAGGATGATATCTTAATAACAGTGGTAGATCCCTGTGCGTCCCTTTCACAAGCTCTACATTTGATAGTTTTATGGCAGGTTTTCTGGTTTCGAGATCAATTTAGCAAAGTCAGAGCTATTGAAAGTGAGCTTGCCCCAAGCAGTTAAGGAGGCATTAACCGAGCTAAACCCCATTCGGTAAACCAAAGAAAATACCAAATACTTAGGGATCTACAGTGCTCCCAAGTCTGCTCAGGCTTTCTAGTGTCATTAACACCGACATGCATTTGTAGGGCAGCTTGTATATTTCATGGCTGGGCTGGATAGTCACAGTTAAAATTAACACTCTTCCTCGATTGCTGTATGTTTTCCATGCCCTGCCAGTGAGAACTCTGGAAACAGAGCTGAAACTTACAGGGTGACATAGACTCTATTATATGGGCAGGGAAAAGAGTCTGCATAGCGTGGAAAATACTACAGGCCCACAGATGCTCAGGCGGGTTAAGGCTCCCAGATGCAATGGTCTCTTTCTGAGACAGAAAGCATTGGATCCATATTGATGCAGTAGCAATGCGGCAGGCATTGTGGGGAGTACCCTGGCTGACCTGGCCAAACAAGCTAGACACTCTGTTTGATACTCTTCTGAAATCCCTTGGCCCAAATTTGACATAGAATGATAACTGAGGACAGGGCCCTGACATCATTCCCTCCCCATACGCTACATTGTGGAGGAATTTATACCTGGGGGCACCAGGAAGGGAGTAGAAGGCTTAAAGATCTATTCGACAGTGAAGAGACTAACACATTTGAACAATGCAAGAAGGAATTTGAAATAAAGGAAATCGATCCATGAGGTATCGCCTGTTGCTGCATTGGACGCTTCATCCTGCCAATATAGTAGCGGCCATTGAATGGGAGGAACTCTTCCCCAATTACACGTCACCTAAGGTTCTAATTTCAAGCATTTGTTAGGTGCCACCATCTGCAGGACCTGGAGTGCAACTTGAAGGCAAAATATTCTGTTCCGTGATAGCCCAATGGACAATGGCAGAAAATCTGAGCAGCCATGCCTTCCATGTGGCCAGGGAACAAGTCCTAAACAAAGTGGGGGGGACTAACCAGGTTAGGCAGTATGCAAGTGAAGTCATGACGCGTGCCATCACAGTGAATGATGTCACAACGTGTGACATTGCACTTGACATCACAGGAAGTGACATTACAAGAAGTGACATCAGATATTAAGACCTCACACGTATGTTTATCAGGTATATCATGAGTGCATTTAAGCGCATAAAGAGATTTAACAAATTAGATTTGATGTTGTGCCAAAAAAGTAGCTCAATCCCGACGCAAAATCTGGGCCTCAACTAACATATTTATATTTTTTAAACCCTGTCATAAAGAAATTGGCAACCAGGAGAAGCATGGTAGTAGATCTGTTATGCATAATTGGTTGCAAAGTCTACATTTAAAAATATTTTGATTGGATTAAGGCATCTGCTGTGAAGGTGCACAGTAAATCTCAGGGAATAGTAACAATAGTGAGATAACTCTGGTGGTTAATGCACTTGTTTGAGAGATCTGGGTTTTGTAAAGTCCCAGATTTGAATCAAAGTAGTAGAGCAGGTAACTATGTCTCCTGCAAAGCACATAATCTAACACGCAGATGACAGATTTAAATTTTATGTAGGTAGTAACGTTGGTTACTGCTATTAACACAGATTCTTTTGTTACCTGCAGTTCATAAATTGTAAGCCTTCTAATAGACCACAGTGAGGTATGAAGGACATGTGACTCCTACACCTTGTAACCCCCAATGTATCTTATCTCGTACATTGATTTACACATGTACATGATTTATTGTCAATGTGTATGTTACGTAAAAGGTTGGGTTGCAAAACACTGAAAAAAATTAAATAGTGCTATTGAAATTGTTATTTGTGTAAATACTGTGACAGATCAACACACCTGATATTCTTACAGTATATGCATCTATTATATACAGAGACTGAACAAAGGCAAAAGTTGCCTCTCTTGAGTACTTGTAAAGAGATAACAAGCTGTGTGCCTTTGTTTCTCCTCCGTGGCATTTACATCTAAGTGTGAGGTTCCAGGCCGCCTCCAGTCAGGATATTCAAACAAAAGGAGGCCTGATGGCCCCTTAATTTTGACCCAGCTGGAGGTGACAAAAAGCTCTCTCGCTGCCTGCACGTTGCTGCTGGAAATCAAAAGCAGACAACGTGCAGGCCCTGTTTAACATGTCCGGGTGTCTTGAAAATTACACCGGGACAAGTTCAGCATATTTCTGTGGGTCCCAACTTCTTGGCAGGGACGACGACGTCTACTCTGTGAAAAGATTGCGTGTACCCCCGACTTGTGCCCTGCATGTGGCAAAGTGTCCAAAATACAGAATCCCTATACAAATATATGGTGCTATGGCACATTGCACCCATAAGATTTAAAAGATTTGGGTTTATGTTGGAGAAGGTGTGGCCAAGATGGCAACAATAAACATATATGTGGCTTAGTGGACTAATGCATCAAGTGCAGGGGCCTGTGTTCAACTTTATGGCCACAGGTTCAAATCCCAGCAGGTCCATTCAGCCTTCCTTCCTTCTGAGGTCGATAGAATGAGTACCATTGAGTTGTGTAGAAATAAACATTTGTTATTTAGCGGCAAGATACCCTTCTGGGTGAACGTACGCTATCCAATACGCCCTGACACAGCTGTAACTTTGTTACAAATATGGCCCACGGAATATAAATAACTTAACATTACTGATTGTAAGATAGCCACTAATATGAATCTAGCAGTGAAACAACTGATAGCTCAGAAGTGGTAATCGGTTGTAACTCGAGTGGGTGAGTATGTTCTAGACTTTGTTGGCCATGGAAAAATTAACATGGAACCCTCACGAAATGAGTCGCAAATATGATTAAATATGGCTGCCCCTTGTAGAGTATATGTCTACTTGGACAACCACTTTGAAGTGCCTGAGTTCCTTCAGATTACTGAAGCTGATGGAACAAAAAGACCCTTAAGAGATGGGCATCAAGTATATATGCTCAAGCTCCGTGGACTTCATGTTACTGGAATATAAAAATTGATTGCCATTCTGCCAACCTGTCGGAGGCAGTTTGGGGGGTTCGTTGCTTACTTCTTTTTTTAATAAACAGAACTTATTAAGGCTTGTTTTCATTTTGTATAAAGTGAAAATCAATAAAATATCTTTTGAAAGAAAAAGACAAAGTACTTTAATCAAGGTACAACAGAATACAACACATCTAATATCCAAATTGAAGAATCAACACAATTAATTGGGAGCAATCAAAGTCTTTGGATAACTGCAATTCTGAATCCCTTTCCTCTGGTGAACAGGTGCCATCTAAAACAGCCTTGTGTTTCTTTCAAAAGCTTTTATGGGGCACCTTGCAATTTTTAGTCCTTGGACCATGCTCCACTTGAGGGCAGGTCTCCCCATGTAAAGCCTTCCTCTTAAAAATATCATTGCCCGAATGCGTTCTATTCATGTGTCTCCCACATATTAGAAAACCGGCTGTTATCTGCCTCTTACTAACAAGCATGAATAGTATTAGGGGCTTTGCTCACTGTTCAATGCTTCATTGCTCTCTGGCTAGGTTTGCAGTACACAAACAACTGAATTAATACAGAATAAAGCTAAATGGGAATAGTTTACAAAGTCAGTAGCTATCTTGAAAATCTGGTATTTACGCAGCATCCCAGACATATGTGTGCTCCCAACCCCTCCATAAACCATATGCAACCACTGGTGCAATTTGAAGTTTCCCTGTGTAGCAATGTATGCGTGGGCCGAGTTAGCTGTAACCTGTACTACAGAGAGCAGACTTCCTAGTTCGGTCTCGCCTGACCCAGCGCATGCGCTGGTCTGGCGAGACTTATTGAGAGGGCTCCAAAAAGTGCTACCAGGCCAGCCTAGAGCTACAGTGCATGTGCGCGGGCGCGCTTTACCGCGATTACTTTCACTTTGATGTTTGATCGCGATCACTTTCACTTTTGCGGTCGCACGGCCGCTTTGCATAGCCAACAGGTCTCGCTTTTGGGACCTTATAAGTATTTAGTTATGCAACTGTTGCATGGCTAAACACTTATGAGGTCCCAAAGGCGAGACCTATTGGCTATGCCAATGCTTGTTTTTTTTAGGTCTCGTCTGACCCAGCGCATGCGCTGATCTGGCGAGCCTTATTGAGAGGGCTCCAAAAAGTGCTACCAGGCCAGCCTAGAGCTACAGTGCTTTACCGCGATTACTTTCACTTTCGCGGCCGCTTTGCATAGCCAATAGGTCTCGCTTTTGGGACCTTATAAGTATTTAGTTATGCAACTGTTGCATAGCTAAACACTTATAAGGTCCCAAAGGCGAGACCTATTGGCTATGCCAATGCTTGTTTCAAGTATACCGCAGGAATGTGATACATTTCATACATATTAAAAATGTCTGCATTGTGGTTAAGCCCAGGAAAACTCCTCCATTATGCATTGCCTCAAAAAACGCACTTGTTGGCTGATTGCTGTGCCATACTCAAAGTTTATGTAAAGCTGTTTTACAAGAGTACTCCAAGCTTTTAGAAATATCAGTGGGGTACATTTTGTGTGCACCTTTTAGTCAGCAGAGCCTGGATTTGATGGTGGGAGGCATACTAAATCAGTGTTAAAAAGCAGATTAGCTTACGAGAGGCCAGGGTAAAGTATTTAGGTGGGTGGTGAGGGCTATGGGATTGCAAAGGGATGAAAGAGGATTGAGTGTGGCGATGTTTGGTTTTAGGGGAGGGGAATCTAGGATATAGAGGAGATATGGTGCTTCTAATATTTTGGTATCGTTGATGGCAATCTCTTCCTTCTAGTGCTACTGCGTTAGAGAGCTGTAATATGCAGGGATACTGATTGAAAATTAGCACTAACCAGGTCAATCTAGTTGTTTAGGTGAGTCCTAAGAATTACAAATGACACCCAAAGCTCAACATAAATGAATCATGAGCAGCTAAAGCACCGCCCAGAGTTGGCATAGTTCCCAATCAGTAAAAACAGATTTACCCAGTTTATGCATTGCACACCAGGAGGGGCATTGTTTGAAACCTAACCATTACAACTGCTTTACCGAAGTCATTTTTGGAATCTAACCAAGAGCAGCATATGTGCACACTGGGAGGCACATCAGCTTTATCTCAAACAACCTATTGGGATCCTTCCAGAAGTGAATGGTGTAACTGAAGGAGGCACAGTTCTCAGAAGGTTACAACTGACTTGACCAAACAATCCCTGGGGTTCACTCAGGAGTGACATATGTGTGACCCAAGGAGGTGCTGCCTAAAAGACATTACAATTAATGTATCCATTGTATGTGGGGGCACCAAGAAGCAGTCTATGTGAGACCTGGGAAAAAGCAAAGATTGCAAGAGGTTAGAGTGGATTAATCGAGTCTAAAAAGTATGGCATTGAGCAGCAAATGTTGCAATTGATTTATTCAAACAATCTACAGAGTCCACCCAAAGCAGGCGAGGATGCTAACCAGAGAGGCACAGATCTCCAAAGGTACAAACAATTTTATCCCAAACAATCTGAGAACCATCAAGGAGCAGAGTGGGTGTGACAAGAATTGTGGACAGAGTTGCCCAATTAAAAATGGCATATTGACCCTACACTTGGGGAATTGAATAGGTGCATGAACCTGGAGAGACTGGTATACCAGGTAAGGTGTTGCCCCCAGAAATATTACAAAATATGAACCTACTGCAGCAATAGCAGGGAAATCAATCCGCCCCCACACAACTCATCAACATGAAGGAAGTTAGTGAACCCCTCTTTCTGTATAGATGCTCTGTAGAGGAAGCAAAAGCAAATTGTGGAAAACTGGGTTCTTGTTGCGGTATCCTCTCCCCACATGCTTTTTGTCCCAGTGCCTGTGTTCTTTCCCTAAAACGGTACCACAATTGGTGCCACTTCAGCAACCAGTATAAGTCCCCAGTAAATGGTACAGCTGATACCTAGGGCATTGGTACTGAAGTGGGTCTTCTAGGGCTGCAACACAAATTGTGCCACCCCAGAGAGACCTCACCAACATCATGCAAACTGCCATTCGTGCTGAGAAAACCGGACAGTCGACATGGCACACAGCTCTGTGTGCCATGCCCTCATACACTGCATGAGGTATAGGTAAGTGACCTCTACTGCAGGCCTTACAGCCCTAAGGCAAGGTGCACTATAGTCCATGTGTGGACATATCTGCACAAGCAGATATGACCTTGCAATATCTGAGCTATTCACAGGGAAGACATAGAGAGTACATGGGCTGGATACTTGTCATTACGAGTTTCCTAGCTCAATGATGGTTTCACTGTACCCTAAAATGGTTGGTACCAAACATCTCGACTTAATAAATCCTCACTGATGCCAGTATTGGATTTAATAATAAATGCACACAGCAGATCCTTTAGATGGGTCCCTCGAAAACCTACCAAGCACTGGTGTGGTCTCTGACTAGCCGTAGCCAGCCTGCCACCACCAGACATGTTTCTGACCGTCCGGGGTGAAAGCCAGTGCTCTCGTAGGCCAGGAACAAAGTCTGCTCTGGGCGGAGGTGCTTCACATCTCCTGAAGGCCAGGATGGCTTTCTTGGGCAGGAAGCTTCAAAGGCGATGCTGCCTTTGAAATGCAACCCAGGCAGCTCCAGATTGTGGAGGATGCCAATCCCCCTTTCCTACTCTAGATTTGGCGGGAGGACAGGCAGGAAAATTAGAGTAGGAGGTGTGCCCCTATTCAGGCAGCTCCACCCCTAAGGTGGGGCAGGTTATTTGGACACGATGCGGGGTCAAGGCTGATTTGCATATGGCTGGATTCAAACTGGAATTGCATGGGGAGCAAAAAAACGATGGATTCAGGCCCAGATCTCTGTACTGGGGTGAATGTATAACATTGTTCTGCATTCTGTCCATCAGTTCTTTTGGGACCTGAGGACTGAAGCCCTGCTGCAGAATATTGGCAAAAACCTGGCCTGCTGCCTTAAGGACTCGACCATCGTGGTGTGCTGTCTCATCCGGCAACTGTGAGGCCTCCAAGAACCCCAGAGCACCTCCAGCCTTCGACAAATCGACAAAGAACTCCCTTGTAGTAGAGGTACTACTCCCTTGCGGTCTGCAGGCACCAAACCCATAGAATTTGGTTTCCTAACTTGCTGCTTTCCAGAGACTCCGACACAGCACCCAAACCAAAAGTGGTTCACCAGCTCCAGGGGATCAGATCTGTCAGCCCACCGAGTGTGAAGATACCAGGATCTACCAGAGCTGTGCCGCACCAATACCTGAGGTACCAGATCCTCTGCAGCATACACCGAGACAAAGAGTCCAATCCAGACTCCAAATGCCCGGGAAGCAAGTACCCGTCGAGGGACGTAGAGACCCCTGGGACCCACTTCGTGAGCGGCCCAGCCGTCCTGGAATTGCCTCTACAAGCTGCCTGCTCCAGACCACGAGGAAATCTTGGCGCACATCGCCTGACTGACCTATCTGCTCTGCACCCAGCCCGCCTGGCCTGGGTATCGACGAACCAGCTGTGCTCCCGTGGTCCTGAAGCCCTTGTAATCTAATCCCTCAGGGGGGGGGGGGGCCTTGACTTATCCGAAGTCACCTTGTGCAGTGTGTTTCAAGTGGCCATCTTCTTCGTAGTGCACCATCTACCAACAACCTCCGCACCCTGTCGAATCCGGGATGCCCTAGAGAATCCACTGGTGGAACATTGAGCCTGGTCTTGCTACTTACCTAAATCCAGAAGGTGAACAAAGAGATCCAACGGATGTGATTTTATATGCATTTTTAAACATTTTCTCCCAATTACTTCAATGGTTTGTAATTGTGCACAAAAGTAATTCATTTTGCAAACTTTGAAAATGTATATCTTAAAAAGTACTTACCGTAGAACAAAGTTCTTGTTGTGAATAATAACATAAAAATCGATTATATTTTTGCAAATGCTTAGCACTATCCTCTGATAAGTCTAACTGCTCGTCCACACTACCACAAATAGAGCATTATTATTATCTACTTTTGCCTTTGTATACAAATCTGGGTCTCAATGGACTCTCTACACGGTGTACTTCATTTTAGGGCACATAGAGCCTACACAAATTTTGGAATCTATTAAAAAGAAATGACTAACAGTGTCAGTTGCAGATGGGCAATAGAGGGTGAGGGTGTGCAAATTAAAAAAACAAAAAAAAACACATACATTCTTACATTGCCATATTGTTCGCATGGAGTGCTGTAAATAAATACCAGCTCTTCATGCACTCAACGGACCTCAACAGAATAAAAATGAATGATGTGCGGTAATCAACTTCAGGTGAACATGAACGCTTCGCACATAGAAGAACTGTATTTGTTTATACACTGCACAGTTAATGCTAACCTCTGCCTAGTATAAAAGTGAAATGGGCAGGTTGTGAAAGGATTGTAATCTGCAGCTTCATATTGGCATGGATACATTGTAGCTAAGAATTTGCTAACTCCTTCAGACAGTGTCTCACCAAATCCTGTGAATATTCACATAAATCTGTCAAATATTTTACAAAAATTGCAGCAATCTAGTATTATTATTATTAATAAGTATTTATAAAGTGCCTGGCTACCCTTAGGCATCCCCATGCTATCAGTGACAAGCAGAGCAAAAAGAATGAACTGATTACAGCAAACTTTGGAAAAGCCAGGTCTTTAGCTGCCTCCGGAAGGAGAGGTGGTGGATAGTAGAGCGCAGCTGGACGGAGAGATTGTTCTATAGTTTGGCAGTGTTGGGGGGAAAACATACGACCACCTGATCGTGCTCTCTTAATTTTTGGTATCACTGCCAGAAAATGGCTGGCTGAGCGGAGGCATCTTGTGTGGTGGTAAAAAGCCATGAGAGAGTGGTTTATCTTAGAACCTGTCCCCCAAAGCGTTTTACGAGCTATACACAATGCTTTGAACTAAATCTGTTCGCTTATTGGCAGCCAGTGAAGTTTTTATAAGACCGCCTTGACTACTTGCGGGTAAGAGCGTGATAAAGCAGCCTGGCTGCACAATTCTGGACTACCTGTAGTTTTCTTATAATGGCCTTTGTGGTGCCTAGGTAGAGGGAGTTCCTGTAATCCTAGCCGCGAAAGCACCAGTGCCTGTACTATCACTCTTCGTGCCGGAATCAGGAGAAGTGGGAGAATTTTCCACAACATTCTAATAATGCCAAAACATGATGCAGCTAATTTGGTTGCTTGTCTATTAAAATTGAGGGATTTATCTAACCAAACTCCCAAACTTTTAATCTGATCTTTGGGGGTAGGTGGTAAACCAAGACATTTAGGCCAACTTAGTCCACTGATTCCACTGAGGCGCAGAGGTGGTTACCTAGGATCATTAACTCAGTCTTGTCTCCATCGAGCTTGAGACAAGACTGGTCCATCCACGTCGCCACAGCTTCCATACATGTCAAAATTAGTTAGTATGTTCTTTGGATGCTTTAATGCTACTACCAATTGCGTGACATTCGCATAGGTAATAATTTGGATCCCATACAGTAGGACTAGCTTGGCCAGTGGTTTAAGATAAATGTTAAATAAGGTGGGACTCAGTGATGAGCACTGTCCCCAATAAGGCGCGCGCGTGCGCTCGCGCGCACCTCTAATACCTGTAGCGCGCAGTGCTGAGTGTGGAGCACGCACGCACACACACAGCACATCCAGCGAGAGCGTTCGCGCCGCTCCTTTTAACAAGCGAGCGGCGCGAAAAACGGGTGTTAACTGGCAGAGGGAGAGGCAGGAAAGTCTTGGGCACCTTCTTTTATATGTAGAGCCCGGCTGCGGTGCCTACTGTGTGCTTTTGTTAAATATTCATGTTAATTGCAGGGCCATCAGGACCTGCAAATAACATGAATACTTTAACAAATCAGCCCACAGCCGTGCTTATGTAACAAAAGAAATTCAGCAAGTTTACAAACACGGCGTCTAAAGTTCACGCCGTTTATGTAGACTTGCTGAATTTCTCTTCCTAACAGAGCTGGGCTTTGGGGTGATTGTCTGACTTTGTTAAAGTGTTCAGGTTAATTGCAGCTTCAGACGGGCGCTGTGATTAACCTGAAATCTTTAACAAAGTCCCACAATCACCCCTCAGCTGCGCTCTATTAAGAAAATAAATGCATCAACTCTACAAACACGGTGTGTAAAACACACGTCGTGTTTGTAGCAGTGGTCGAAGTGGGCGGGATTGGCAGGGCCCCTACTTTAATTTTAAGGATTCCGTTCCCCTACTTTTTTTTCTGAAAATGCGTCCCAGGACGCAAGAATTCGCCACCGTCTATAAATGAAGCTCGGGGTTCCTGGCATTCGCGACGGGCGGGAAGGCAGAGAAGTAACAGGACCCTGTCTTTTCCTTTTTGCCCAGAGAAGAAAAAGACAGTGTCCACATCTGCTCTGCCGCTTAAGCTGCCCCTACTCTTTCCTTCTTCCCTCTCTTTCTATCTAGCAGTTCTTCTTTTACTGAAAACCGTGATTTCAAGACGGGGTTTTCATTCTCTTTCCTCTCCTTTCTTTTATTTGCTCCCCTGTGAAATGGATCCAAAAAAAAAAACACTTCTGCTGGAAATGTCGTATTTTTCCGACATTTTAATTCCATAGTGCAGCATCAGGAATAAAAGGTTACAAATATGAAAAATAACTAAATAAAGTGAGATAGAGTGGGAGCAAACCGGCCAGATTGATTTTATTCACACCCAAACACATTAGCGCCACTTTTACAGAGTTTGCCAGTGAAGCACTATTTTTGTTTTCTTGTTTTTGTTTTCCCTGGGCTTGTAACTAGTGCACCAATCCTGGAGGTACTACAATGTGTGGATTGGAAAACAAAATGTGTACTGCGGCTCTGCGTCCAGGGATGTGGTCTTTTTACCATACTGCTTATGTTTTGTAAGGATATAAGCAATGGACATTGAAATGGGTCCATTCAGGGCCCTATAGTCATGTCCTTAACTTTTCAGGCAAAAGCACTCACTGATTTCTGAATAGTGAGTGTAAAAGAGTTAAGGTAACCATGTTGTTCCTGCTTACATTTCACATGGTTTGCTAAATTTTGAATTCCCTATGAGTGTTTGCTTTTTTCATGATGTTGGTACTTTTTTTGTAGGCCGCATATTGCTCTTGTCTAGTACGTAATTTAAATTGAGCCGCATCCAGGTGTTTATAGCCGGCAACAATTGGGTTGTAGTTCAAGGCAGTGTGAGTTTGTCTCAGTGGGGCACAATGGTGTTCAGTGGGGGAGAGGATGTGGCACTAAGACCAGAGCTGCTGAATTTGGAACTGGGAAATCAGGTTCAACCTTAATAACCAGTCCACCAGACCACTCTCCTGAGAGAGCACAATCCCATGCTAGACCTTAGAAGGCTTCGCAAGACCTTAGAATCCCTGGTGTCTTAGCACCAGCAGGTGGACCCTAGCAGGGCAAGTGTAGGTTAACCTTCAATGCTTGTTCACCACAATCCATACTGAAGTTCACCTCCAGTCTTGCAGGCAGGCCTGTGCAGCAGCACACTCTAGAGCAACAGTGACTCTGTCACTGAGGTCACAGGACCCTTGAAAAGGGCCAGCTCTAGGGCGGTACAACCAGTGTGACCGCACCGGGTGCTGACTTTGGGTGGAGGCATTATGTTTGCTAGTATATTATGGTTTTTAAAGCACTTGCTGCCTCCTTCTTGGCCTCCAGCAATTTTCGGCAACAATAAAAATGTCATTATGACTCTGGTGATTAATGTTCTTCCTAGAATTTTGTTTAGTGGAAGTTTTGGCTCATGGAAAGGTAGCTCAGAGGGTTAATGTGCCTGCTGCAAAGAACATGTACCATGCAGATCACAAAGTGCACATAATGTAAATAGGTCAGTGGGCTACTGCTTTTGTCAGAGAGATCCTTTTGTTACTTGCAGTTTATACGTTAAAATCCTAACATAGAACAGTGAGCTATTAACTGTCAGCTAAGAGCTGCATACAAACTGCAAGGTATAAATTAGAGCATTATGTTTTTCCCCCAGTCTTTGATTATCCTAATGTTACAAAAAGTATTCTTTTGGACAGAAATCAATTCTGATTATTAAAGAGAACCCCCCCCAACCATGGTATTACGTTTTGAATTCTGAGTTTGTGTTTCTCCAGAGCAATCACTATTAAACTATACGGCCTACTAGTATGGTTGTCATGTGACTCCTACACCTTGTAGTCCTTAGAATTATGTACCATTTTCTATACAGTGATTTGCACACATATTGATTTTCTCTGTGTAATGTGTGTGATGCAAAGTGCGCTGACACCCTACAATTGTATTTGTGGTGCTGTAAATCAAATTAAATGCATCTGAGAGAGAATGTGGTTATGGAGACTTAAGGGGCACTGTTAAAGGGTGGTAGTGAGGGAATCCATGGCAGATGTGGTCATTGGGGGGGGGCAATAACAAACATTAATGCACAGGGCACCACCAGTGCTAAGGCCTGCCCTGCCCTTGAGGCCTGTCTGCCTCACCCATAGGTACCTCCATTGGCCTTGTTTCAGCAGTAGTAGCTGCAACTCACCAGGGATTGGCTATGCAGGATTTGCACGCACACCAAACTATGTTTACAAACTTCACAGTCTCTCTGCTTCATTCACAAGCACATTTAACATGTGCTGCCTGCTGTGGGGCCACTGGAATCAATTATGCAGCAAAGGAGGACAAAATTATGCTGCAGTGTTGACTAAATTATGCATTTAAAAAAAGGCTGCAGCGTAATGCAGTATATTTTCTTATATTTTATTATTTTTACATTTGTAAACATGCTAACAGTCCCTGAAAAGATTTTGCCTTATTTGTACCAGTGTAACATACACATGCAGCAGTGAGAAAGGTGATCAGTCAACCTTTGCAAGGTGCCCTCCACTTCTCGGCAACACAAGTTACTTTTTTATTAACTTTTGATACGTTTGAGCGACAAACAATTTAATAGTTTAAATGGTCAGATCATGCCGCAGAACTTGCATTATGAGGGAAATATGGCAGAGCCATAATTATATAGAGAACATTTGCAAACTAGGATATTTTGCCACACATGTTTGAACTGCTGTTGTGGAAAAAGGGAGAAGTGCTTAAGGCAGAAACTCCATGGCTCGGAGACAAATGGCTTGTGCTTCCACATGTTACCTTATTTGGGACATTCGGTGAGTAGAAACATATCCCATTTTGTGAATGCATTTTAATGTCAATAACTCATTATAACCTTAAATAATCATGTGTATCGATTGGTTGATTTAACTGGGCAGTGAAATGCCAAACAAATACTAAAACATTGGGATGTTTACGCATTCTGGCCACGCCTCTGGCTTGGCCCAGTGATCCAATCCTTGGGTTTTTCCCGATTCTTCGCTCACAGTTCCCCTACTTTTTTCCCCCCACTTTGACCACTGGTTTGTAGACTTGCTGAATTTCTCTTCTTAATAGAGCACAGCTGAGGGGTGATTTACACTTTTCTGTTCTTGGCAGAGTAGCCACCGACTGGTATTTTCCTGTTTCTGTCATTGCATCCAGATATATGATACAACAAGTAACATCATACACAGGGCTTAAGTGTATATAATATTGAAAAAGCTTGAACTTAAAGCCCTGGTGACACCAGGACAATGTTGCTGTGCCTGAGTTTAAAAAAAAGAAGGGAAATCCAGAGAGAAAATGACTCTCTTTAAAGGATTTCCCTTCCCCTACAAGGCTCACCTGGCATGACGTCATGCCCTAATTTCTCTTCTAGTGAGAAGTGAGCAGTGTAAGAAGCGCACATCGATGTCCCTACTCTCACTGCAATCTAAAAAAAATGGACCACCTGTGCCAGGGCAAAAAACCGAGCCCGCTAGAGACCGGGTTTGAGGCCCCCTTTAAACAAGCATTGGCATAGCCAATAGGTCTCGCCTTTGGAACCTTATAAGTGTTTAGCCATGCAACAGTTGATGTTGCTGCACCAAGGATATTGTGCTGGATAACTATAAGGTCCCAAAGGTGAGACCTATTGGCTATGCCAAAGCTTGTTTCGTGGAAGACACAGCTTCCCCCAAACGCGTGGGCAGAGCCAAACCCCCTCTCCTGGTGATGATGGCATAATTGTTGTGCAACAGCTGCGCTGTCGAGGCATACCATTAAAAAAGAAAAGGTGGAAGAGAGACACCGCCCAACAGCAGCCTCACCACAAGAGTGTACGTCAATCATGCAAAGCCATGCCTCTCGCTGTGTATAAATATGGCACAGCATGCTAGCGCTTACCAGCTGAACTGGACGGGAGGCAAGCAGATGAGACAATACAGCATCGGTCAGTGCTGAAACTTAAAGATAGCCAGCTGCGCATGCGCTTGCTCACCAACAGACACTCACTTATAATTATTCGACATTTCAGTGCGCTATGCCACTACCGGAGTGCTTTGTTAATGCGATGTGTATATTTAAGTAACATGGGTATTGGATCGACAGTAACATCAAACCGCATTTTGTGGCGCCTTCTTTGCATGCTTGAGGGGAGAGGAGTGTTGAATATACAGCACGTACACCTCTAGTGAGATTGACAGACAATGGAAACATAGCACACTTGTTATCTGGTGGGAGCGTGTGAGAAACAGATTTAACGGTCCGGTCAATATGAAGCAGTCCATGCATCTTTTAAACCACTGAATACATCAGACACGTGAGACCAACAGATGCAATGCGACGATTTATCTTTCAAAAGAGAGTGATTACATTGGTGCATGCTGTGTGCTGGGTCTGGAGAACTCCAAGCAATCTGTAAATATCCCTCCAGTGACCATTTGGGCAAAGACCTTTCCGGTGGCATGACCGTATCAGCGACAGAGGTTATCGAACGCGGACTGAGTTCAAGTTCTAAAATCACATTGGATTTAAACAATCTAATTTTAAAGTACGAAATTCGAATTGTTCGCCAGTGCCTGGTCGGTACTGCAGGGGCAACCCAGACTGGGGTAGAATCAAATACAAGTAATGATCGCCTTAAAGCTAACTGCTTCAGCAGGAGGACCTAAGCCACTGGTCGGTTGTACTAAGATGAATGGCGAATTAATGCACCTTACGCGGAGATCTTTATATAATCTGCAGAATCCGAAATTCAATATAAGTATATTAATGAGAGGAGAAGAGATTGAATGGAAAGAGAGGGCAACCATGACCGGGGAGAAAGAGAGAGAATGAAAGAGGTTGAGAGAGGGAACCAGAGAAAGTGAGATAGAGACAGAGAACACAGAGGAGAATGATCTAGAGGAGAAAGAGAGAGAAGTCAGTGACAAGAGAGGACGCAAAAAACAAGAAATAAGTACATATATAGTGGGCAAGATAAAGAGAAATACAATTGGAGATAGGAGCAGAGAGAAGGAGGGGAAGATAGGAGGGGCAGACGGAATAAAAGCACGAGATAGAAATCTGACAAGTAGGAAGCTCGGATAAGTGTTAAGTGGTTTTCTGCGTGTGCAGCTACTGCGTGCTTCCTGAATTTGTTTCTGTTGTTCGCCGAGAATGGTAGAGGGAACTCAAGCGAGAGGGGGTTGAGGAGCATGGTTCAGGCGCTGTAAGGATTAATGAGCCATTACAAAACCTCCTGTGCACGTTCACGACGCGCGTAACCACATGCTGGTGGCCGGGAAAAGCCTTTGGCAGCACTTTGAAAAGCCACTTACTAAATGTCTCGCCTGAGACAGCGCATGCGCTGCTCTAGGCTCGACCTAAAAACTGCTTATGCTCAGCACTGGTGAGACCCGGCCCACTTAAAGCCCTGATCTTACCTACTATTGACTTTGTAAATCCTCTGGCTGCCTTTCTCTTTCTGTCCCTCTCTTACCAATTTCTCCATTACTCCATTATTGTCATGGCGTGTGTATCCAAATTGCAAATCTGCCTTAAGCCCCCTAACATGGGTTGTATGTGTGGAAATGCACCGTCTTTTCAGTTTTGTAACCAAAAGTTTGGAGTGATATTTGGCGCGCGCACAAGCACGGTCTGGTTCCTGGCGCACATAGCCATGGCTGCAGCGCACAGAGACCCTACACTGCCGCACACAAACGAAAAAAATTAGAGGGAACATTGATGATGAGCCCTGGGGAACACCACATGAGAGTGGTAGGTATTCAGAGGTGTTGTTCCCCTCGAATACCTGAAATACTCTGTCCTTCAGAAAAGATTTGATCCATGTCAAGGCCTTGCCTGAGACTCCCACCATTCTGAGCCTGTCAAATAAGATGCTATAATTGACCGTATCAAATGCGGAGCTCAGGTCAAGTAAAATTACCAAAAACAAGGAGATGATTGACTGTGCGCTGAAACTTTTCAGACACTCACCCCCAGTCACAGATCTGGGTTGAATCCATCATTGTTCTTTAGCTCACTTTGCCACCCCAGTTCAGACACAGCTATATGCAAATCAGTCTTGACCCTGTGCCTCATGGGAACAGTCCAGCCTGAACTGCCAAGCCATGTATTCCCTGGACCGGAAACAAGCATCCTGGGACCGGTTTCAGACTAACAGCCCTCATCAGCCAGGCCAGTTTGAATCCAGTGGCAAAGTGAGCAAGGGACCCACGTCTGTGCATACCCTGCCAATTTAGGGGCCACAAAGCAAACACAAGGGGGTGATGGCAGGAGCGCTGAAACTTTTCAGACACTCACCCCCAGTCACAGATCTGGGTCGAATCCATCATTGTTCTTTAGCTCACTTTGCCTCCCCAGTTCAGACACAGCTATATGCAAATCAGTCTTGACCCTGTGCCTCATGGGAACAGTCCAGCCTGAACTGCCAAGCCATGTCTTCCCTGGACCGGAAACAAGCATCCTGGGACCGGTTTCAGACTAACAGCCCTCATCAGCCAGGCTAGTTTGAATCCAGTGGAAAAGTGAGCAAGGGACCCACGCCTGGGCATACCCTGCCAACTTAGGGCGAACAAAGCAAACACAAGGAGATGATGGACGGAGCGCTTAAACTTTTCAGACACTCACCCCCACAGGGTCATGACTGATTTGCATGTAGCTGTGTCTGAACTAAGGTGGCAAAGTGAGCAAGAGACCCACGTCTGTGCATACCCTGTCAACTTAGGGCGAACAAAGCAAACACAAGGGGGTGATGGCCGGAGCGCTGAAACTTTTCAGACACTCACCCCCAGTTACAGATCTGGGTTGAATCCATCATCGTTCTGTAGCTCACTTTGCCACCCCAGTTCAGACACAGCTATATGCAAATCAGTCTTCACCCTGTGCCTCATGGGAACAGTCCAGCCCGAACTGCCTAGCCATGTCTTCCCTGGACTGGAAACGAGCATCCTGGGACCGGTGTCAGGCTAACAGCCCTCATCAGCCAGGCTAGCTTGAATCCAGTGGCAAAGTGAGCAAGGGACCCACGCCTGGGCATACCCTGCCAACTTAGGGCGAACAAAGCAAACACAAGGAGATGATGGACGGAGCGCTTAAACTTTTCAGACACTCACCCCCACAGGGTCATGACTGATTTGCATGTAGCTGTGTCTGAACTAAGGTGGCAAAGTGAGCTAAAGAATGATGATGGATTCAACCCAGATCTGTGACTGGGGGTGAGTGTTTGAAAAGTTTCAGCACTCCATCCATCATCTCCTTGTGTTTGCTTTGTTCGCCCTAAGTTGGCAGTGTATGCCCAGACGTGGGTCCCTTGCTCACTTTGCCACTGGATTCAAGCTAGCCTGGCTGAAGAATGAATGAATATTGAACTTATAGAGCGCAAAACTTTGCCCAAGGGCGTCAAGGCGCTGTTGTGGAACTGAGAGTGCAGACAAGATGGCATACTCAACCTGACGTTTGTGAGAAATGCCAGGTCTTCAAGGCTTTACGGAAGAGAGGATGAGACACCTGACTGGTGAGCTCTTCCGGGAGGCAGTTCCACAGCTGGAAAAGGCTCTACCTCCCCATTTTGACTTTGTAAACCTCGTAACTGTTAACAGATTTTTATCTGAGGACCGGAGCTGTCTGGTGGGAACATACCGATGGAGAATTGCCTTAATACCATCTGGGCCTGAGCCATAGTAGGCATTATAAGTTAGGCACAGTATTTTGAAAAGGATCCTATGGTCTAGAGGGAGCCAGTGCGGCGTCCTAATCGAGGCTGCATCTGAATGGTATTTCGGTAGGTTCATCACCAGCCTGGCCGCAGCATTCTGCACCAACTGCAGATGTCGCACTAGGCCTTTATTAATGGCCAAATAAAGGGCATTACAATAGTCCAATCTGGACGTTATCAAGGCGATAACAGCCTGCTTGCGTGAGTCATAAGAGAGGAAATGGGAAATCTTTCTGAGGATCCTGATAATACCGAAATGTGGACACTGCCCTGCTGACCTGCAAACTGAGGGAGAGTGAATTGTCCACTATGACCCCAAGGTTTTTCCCATGGGATACTGGGCAGGGACAAACGCCCAGCGTGTCCGGCCACGAGTCACTGGACCAAATCTCCAGTTTACTGCTGAAAATCAAGACCTCAGTCTTCTCCCCGTTCAATGTCATGAAATTTTCCACCATCCAGGAGGAGACTGCCTGCATACAATTCCTAAAATTAAGGGCAGAATCCCTGATACTATGAGAGATGGAAACCATTATTTGGGTGTTGTCCGCGTAGAACAACACCTCTAACCCACAGGATCCCACAACCTTAGCCAGTGGGGCAACATAAATATTAAAAAGTGTTGGGCTCAGGGAGGATCCCTGAGGAACACCGCACGACAGGGATATGGAGGCCGAGTTGAATTGGCCAAATTTCACTGGCTGTGCCCGATCACTGAGAAAGGAGGCCAGAAGCCCCGGAGCCGAGCCCCCGATCCCTATCTCTCTGAGGCGTTCAACCAGCCTCAGAGGGGACAGGGAATCAAAAACGACGGTAAGGTCAAGTAGGACAAGCAAAGTGGTGTGCCCTGCATCCACTTGAGTACAGATATTGTTAAATACAGCCGTCAGTGCTGTGTCCGTACTATGGTGGCTTCTGAACCCATGTTGTGAGCTATCGAGTAATTGGTGATCCTTTAGGTAGGCACTGAGTTAAGAATTTAAGTAAGTTTCCAGAATCTTAGCTGGGACAGGAAGTAATGAGATCGGCCGATAATTTTTCAATTCTGTAGGGTCCAAAGAAGGCTTCTTCAAAATTGGCTTAACCACTTCCGTCTTCCACACAGTGGGATACTGTCCCTCTGAGATGGCAACATTCAGTACAGCAGTAAGGTGAGGAATAATGAACTCAACACCAATTTTTAGCACCTTAAGGGGGCAGGGATCCAACGGTGAGCCCGATTTGACTCGTTCTATAAGCCGATCAGTAACATCTAGCGACATACAAGGGAAAGTGAGTAGCCTGGGCATCTCCTCCGTAAATACAGCCTCACTAGCAGGGAGGCTAGGCCGAGCAGGCGACCCCACTTTAGAGTTGGAAGCTTCCAGCAAGTAGTAAATGTCTGTAATTTTCGTTTGAAAGAAATCTGATATTTTATCACAGAACTCCTGGGAAAATTCCAAGGGATCTGTGGCATGGAGAGAAGTAAGGGAATTGATGACATTAAAAATATCCCTAGGGGGAGGAGCCTAGCGCGCAACCAAGATGGCCGCGTAGGCTTACGGCTCTCGAGGGCCTCCGCAACCTCCCACGTCTATCCTGACTTAATCCTGGTTTATTTGACGGGCTTTTGCAGATGAACTTGCGCTGAGGTGCCACCCGTTTTCCAAATTCAGATCGGACGCCGGGAGCCGGAATGGTTGCACTCCGAAGTTTGCGACCTGCTCTTGCCTTGGTCCCGATCTCGAGCTGGTGAAGTGCCCGGGTACGAAGTGAACAACAGCGGCTGGCTGGGCTTGACCTGTCACGGACCCCGCACTTTCACTTTCGTTTTCAGGCTTGTTTTCTGATATCGGCTGAGAGACTTTGGTGTTTCAGAGGGGTGCGGACGGCGGAGTGTCTGGCCTGCCTCTCGGACTCTACATGGGCTTACTGTCAGCGACGGCTGTGTTCAATTGAATTAGCCACCTGGTTCCCTTTTTCCTGGTGCGGGCGGGTGCCAACCTTGGTGGCCTCCGGACGATGGCGGCGAGACTAGACGGAGACAAGTCGAAACCCAAGTCAACCCGAAGGGGTGCCTATACCCAGGTCAATAATATGGATCGATATGCGCAGGCAAAGGGATCACCTAGTGGCTCGCATAAATCGCCTGAGAGGTCTAAAGAGGTCTCAGACCCATCGTCAGAATTGACTTTGCTGGACGTCATGGGCGCCATTGAGGAGATGAAGACCGCTGTGGGTCAGCAGTTTGATACCCTGGCTCATAAATTGGATGCAGTCCTGATCGATGTGAATTTGGTCAGGGCAGACCTGTCCAAGACTAACGAGCGGGTCGGCTCCTTGAGTCAAGCGGCGTCGAGCTTAACTGTGGACGTGGCCGCCCTGCAGACGGAGGTCCGTAGGTTGCGGCTAGCCAGTGACCTGACGGACCGTCGACTTGAGGACTCCGAAAGCAGGGCTAGACGGAACAACGTTCGTATCATTGGAGTGCCGGAACGATCGGAGGAATCTGCTGCGGATCTTTTTGTGGAGGACCTGGTGACCAACCGTCTCGCGCCCAAGGGACTGAGCAAGTTCTTAGCGGTGGAGCGGGCCCACAGGATTCCGGGTGGCGCGCCCAAAGTGGGTGCTCCCCCGCGGCCTATAATCGCCCGGCTCTTCAACTTTCGGGATAGGGATGCTATCCTTCAGGCGTCGAGGATGGCCGGGCCGCTGAAGTTTGAGAACTCTAATGTCAGCTTTTACCCGGACTTCACGCAAGCGGTTCAAAAACAACGGCTGGGATTTTTGGGTGTCAAACGGCGCTTGAGGGACATGGAGTTGAAATATGCGATGTTATTCCCGGCTAGGCTGCGGGTTGAGTTCCGGGGTCGCTCACACTTTTTCGACCGGCCGGAGGCGGTTGGAGACTGGTTGGATGCCCTGCCTTGGGGACAGGATCGAGACAGTCGGACGGCGGAGAGCGGACGGGATTTGGTGGAGCAGGACTAGAACTTGGTTCCTGGTGATGGACTGGACTGGAGACGTTTTGTACCTTGGCTCAACTGGACCCTAGTTTGGCACAATATGCCCTCCAAATGCCCGGGGGTTGTGGGGAGCTTATTGGGGTCCTTTCCTCCTTCTGGGGTTCTTTTTGTGGTATATGTTAGGGCGACAGGCACACTGCGAGTTGGGGGGGCTGTTTGGGCTCATGCAGGGGTGCAGGGAGGGGGGAGTTGTGGTTTGGGGATTGTGGGGGAGGGGGGTTGTTGGGGATTGTTTGTTTGTTTCGCAAGGCAATGTGAAGTTCTCTGCTGACTTATCCGGTTTGTGCTTTCTGGGATGTGGGTATCATGCACGGGAGTGGGATGGGGGGTAGGGGATTGAGAATCCTTTTGTGGAATGTGAATGGACTGGGGGACAGGATCAAGCGCAGGGTGGTGTTGCAGTTTTTGAAACGGATCTCGCCCGACATTGTTTTCCTGCAGGAGACACATTTGATTGGGAACTCCTTCCATGCCCTAAATAGGAGGGGCTATCGCCTTGCCGCTCACTCTGGTTTCACTTCTGGCTCTAGGGGAGTGGGCATTTTGGTTAGGGCCTCTCTCCCCTTGGAGGTGGACGAGGTGCTTCACGATGATAGGGGGCGCTATGTGGCACTGGTGGGGAGATGGGAGGGTAGGATTGTTTCGCTCGTTGCTGTGTATGTGCCTCCGGGGTTACAGACGGCTCCATTTGCTGATTTGGGGCGTTTGGTCCTGGGACTCCCTGGGGGGGTTCTGGTGTTGGGGGGTGACTTTAATGCTGTTGTCTCCGGGTTGTAGGACCGTCACCCCCCCAGGGATCTCCCTAGGGCTCAGGCCTGGTTGGGTGGCTTTTTGGACACTTTGGGACTTGTAGATTGCTGGAGATTGATGCACCCGGGACAGGCGCAATATACCTTTCACTCGGGGGCCCATGGGAGTCTCTCGAGACTTGATTACATGCTTATGCCGGCGATCCAAGCTGGTATGATTGGGGAGGTGCGTCATTTAGCCCGAGGTATTTCTGACCATTCCCCTATATGGTTGCAATTGAAGGTTGTCCCTGGGGCAGAGGGGAGAGTGGCACCCATTAGCCCCTGGTATATACGTAACCCTAAGATCCGCGCGGAACTGGTCAAGTCCACGGATCACTACTTCAATGATAATGTGGGGTCGGTGTCGTCGGCCGTCTCCCTATGGGAGGCTTATAAAGTGGTGATCAGGGGGCAGGCCTTGTCCCTTATCTCCCATGCTAAGAGGTGCGAGAGAGCAGAGGTGGTTCGCCTGGAAACTGAAATAGCTGAAATGGAGGAGGACTTGGAGCGGGGAGTTACTGATGAGAAATTGCACGTTTTCAACCTCAAACAATCAGATTATAGAGCGCTAGTCACGGAAGCCGCTAAAGAGATGAGTAGAGAGCAGCAAGGACGACTGTATGATGTGGGGGATAAGGCCGGAAAGTTGATTGCTTGGTTGGATAAGATGGAGAGAGCGAGCAGGGTGGTGCCCGTTGTGGAGAGAATGGATGGAGTGCGTGTGACTGACCCGGTGGAGATCGTTGACTGCTTCGCGGATTATTTCCGCGGGGTATACTCTCCGGTTTCTGTGCGTTCGGAGGAGGACTCTCATCTGTTGCTTAGAGACATTGCATTGCCAACCCTATCGGAGGCTGATGCAGTGTTGATGGAGTCGAAGTTGTCGTCAGATGAGATCGCCCTGGCCATTCGCTCGATCGCGTCGGGTAAGGCTGTGGGTCCTAATGGTCTTCCCATCGAACTATATAAGTTGCGTCCCGATAAGATAGCGCCGTATCTTCGGGACATGTTTTTCGCAGCACGTGCGGCGGGCTTCCTCCCCCCTGACCAACGCCTCGCCAACATAGTTGTGATACACAAAGAGGGGAAGCCGCGAGATCGCTGCGCCTCCTATAGGCCCATTTTGCTGTTGAACGCAGAACCCAAAATTCTGGCTAAGGTACTGGCTAATCGACTGGTTCGGGTCGTGGGCGACTTGATTCATCAGGATCAGTCCGGTTTCATACCCCATCGGAATACCGCTCTGAATTTGAGGCGGTTGCACGGCGTGCTTGCTCGAGCGGGGTTTATACGTGAGCCGGCCATATTGGCATCTTTAGATGCTACTATGGCGTTCGACACTTTGGAGTGGCCGTATATTTGGGCCGTGTTGGCGAAATTTGGGTTCGGCCCTGAGTTTATTGGTTGGGTAAAATTACTATATGCTGACCCACTGGCTCAGGTGGTGGTGAATGGTAGGGTGTCGGCTCCCTTCGCACTGGGGAGAGGTACGCGGCAGGGATGTCCGTTGTCACCCCTTCTCTTTGCACTTTCTTTGGAGCCTCTCGCCGCCTGGTTGCGTTGGGAGCCGTCGCTGCGAGGCATTAGATGGACGCCGGAGTTTGAAGACCGTGTCTCCCTTTACGCGGACGACATCCTTCTGTATCTCACCTCTCCCCGACAGTCGCTAATCGTATTGGTGGACGTACTGAATTCCTTTGGTCGCAACTCTGGCCTGGTTATCAACTGGGCCAAGTCGTGTGTTTACGTCCTCTCGGGCGAGGCCCCCCTCCTGCCACGGGATTGCCCCATCCAGATTGCTACACTGGGGTTCAAATATTTGGGAATCTTTATCTCCCTGGATCCCGCGGTCCGCTATGAGCGAAACCTTCTCCCTCCCCTCCAGCGATTGAAGGCCGACGTCGCGAGGTGGCGACGACTTCCGCTTTCGCCGCTCGGACGGGCGGCATTGTTTAAAATGATGTCGCTACCTCGCTTCTTGTATGCTTTGCAAAATACTTTAGATGTCGTGCCAGCCCGTTATTTTCGGGAGGTGGAGGGTCTTCAGCGCCAACTGTTTTGGGACGGGCGGCCGCGGATCGCTCTCGCCAAGTTGACGCTCCCTTGGTACGATGGGGGGGGTCGCCCTCCCCGATATTAAACGATACTATTGGGCGTCTCAGTTGGCGGCAGTGAACCATGGGATATACGGTCCTGCCTTGAATCCGGCCTTCGAGATGGATACATTTCTGCTCCCGGGTGGGGATTATAATAGGGCGCTGTACTCGGTGACCCCGGACATGCGGTTGACGGGACCCACGCGGGTTGCGGTACGTGTGTGGCACGCGGCGAGTGCTGCGATGGGGTGGAGAGATCGCTTGACTCGGGCGACGCCGTTGTATGCCTCCGGGCAGTTGGGCTGTTTGTGGAGATCGAAAGGCTTTGAGAAATGGGATATGATTGGTATATGTAAGGTGGGTGATCTTTGGGCGAAGGGGTCTTTCAAAACGTTTGAAATGCTTAAAACTGAATACAAATTAAATGATAGAGAGTACTTCCGGTATGCGCAAGTCTACCACGCGCTGTGTTCGGTTTTTCCGGACGTTGCTGCTATCCCCGAGTATTCCCCACTGGAGGATAGAGTGTTGGATGGCTACGTGCCCGACAGCACTATTTCTCTGATTTACAAGAAACTCATTAATGATCGGGCGGACTTGCTTCTCCGTCTGCGGGAGGCATGGACGGGCGATGGCTTGGAACTGGACGATGAGGACTGGGTATCGGCGGTGGCCTCCCCGAAAGAGGTGGCGATCCCGGCCCGCTTACGATTCGTACAGCTGAAGATCCTTCATAGAGTGTATGACACGGGGCCCGGTTTGCTGCGTATGGGTTACTCGAGGGATGGACTGTGTAAGCGTGGATGTGGCCTGCCGGGTACCTTTCTTCATATCTTATGGGAATGTTCGGAGGTTGTGCGATTTTGGAACGGTATCCACACCGTAATGGAGGAGGTCACGCACGTTGCTCTGTTGCCAGAGGCTAGGAGGTGTTTGTTGAATGTCTGGGAACCGAATGATTATAATGCGGCACAGACGCAGTGGGTGACTTTGGGGTACATGGTGGCTAAGCGTAACATTGCACAGCTGTGGGGCTCCCCGAGGCCGCCCACGATCGAGGTATGGAAGGAGAATATGGACTGGTGTATGTTTAGGGAAAAGACGGTGTATGTGGCGAGAGGCAAACCAGGGAAATGGACTAAGGTATGGGGTCCATGGAATTTATATCGTGGACGTATCTGCACCCCGCCTCTGCCATTAGAGGTCGATATTGCTTTGTCCCCCTAGCCACACATTCTGCGGGATTGTGTGCGGGGTGTTCCATGTTTTGTCTTCCCGTTGCCCCCTACTACCGCTTCCAGACAAGAACTACTTTGGACACTGCACGTTGTTCCCCGTCCTGGGAAGAGCACGCTGCTATTTCGGACTCTCATTGCCTTGAGTGTGTTTTGTATTTAATAGAAAATGAAACTGTTTTTTCCGATTGCTCCTGGCCTATGGCCACGGCCTGTTATATGTGCTTACGAACTGCCGGGAACTTTGCCTCTGGTTCATTTGAATGTGTGGCGTCGCATTGCGGGCCCTCGGGCTCTATAGCGGCCGGCCTTGGTGGTTGTAGGCCCTTGTCTGTATTTTATCGTGTAATAACGGTTTCTAATAAAAAAATAAATAAAAAAAAAAAAATATCCCTAGAAGATTTTATTGATTCTGTGATCTTTGAATAGTTAGCCCCTTTTCCTCCATAATAGCCGCCTTGTACTCTTTTAGACACTGTTTGTGCAATTCCCTACCCGAAGGCTCTAAATCTGTGTGCCACAACCTCTCCTGTCTCATCTTTCTAAGTCTCTCAGTAAACCAGGAAGCAGAGGGTTTTCTTCTTGCTGAATAGTGCTTGCACACAGGTGCCAGAGTGTCCATTGCTACTGATAGTTGATGCGATAACTCCGCTGCTGCCAGGTTAGCATCATGGTGCATGATGGGCTCGAAATTATTGAGGAGGTTAGAGAGCGACTCCTTACTTATAAGGCTGAGGTTTCTCCTTTCCTCCAGATTCCTGTTCCCAGAGAAACCCAACCCTGATGCCGAGATGCGTAAATCAAAAGGTATGGCAAAATGATCAGACCAGGCGAGGGGAATAGGTTCTCCAACCATTATGCGAGGGTCATTAGAAAAGACGCCATCTAGGATATGCCCGCCATAGGGGTGGGACTCTTGACCAGCTGTGAAAAACCACAGCAACTCATGGTTTCCCCCAAAAATTGAGTATCCTTACATAGAGTTTTATATAGATGAAAATTGAAATCACCCAGGAGAGTAAAATGTGATCTTTCAAGGTAGGGTTCTAAAATCCTGACTGAAAGATACCCTCGAACCCGGTTGCCATTAACATAGGACACCAGAAAAGCTTTCTGTGGGATGCAGATTAATTGAAAAGTAAAGAGCCTGGAATAGGTCAGGGGGAGTGGTTAATGCTTGAGTACGGCAGACCAAAGTCTCTGAATGGAGAATGCCCAGACCCCCTCCCCGCCGGCCTACCCTATCCAGTCTAACAAGGGTGTTGTCAGGGACCCCACAAGTCTTACCTGTTACGCTTGTGGAGCCATCTCGCAGGGACGCCGTGAGCAACCTCCACCGTTGCCCTCCCTACCTGATCAAAGGGAAGAATCAGACCCAGGCATGGAGGAGACCAGGGAAAGATGCCGAATGGGATCAGGGGAAAGACGTCGTGGTGGATCAGAGATGGAGTCACGCTAGGCCGGGAATGTTCTCTGAAGAATCACCAGCTAAACGGAGGAACAACAAGGATCAGTGCACCTGCTTTCCTTTCATGGTTCACATGTACAGACGCAACAACCTTACATGCTATAGGGCTGGTAGTAGGAGGGTATAGTCACCTGGCAGGTTGTTGTGGATTCTTCCGTGTACTCCGGATAGAGGTTGGTCTTGACGTCTCAGGTGTAGAGGGTTCAGCGGCCGTCATACATGCCTGTTAGGACAGCAGCATGTGATGGACACACAAACGCGCTCCTGCGCGGTGAGGGGCAAAAGAAAGAACTGTGTGACCACGCTTCCCTGTGCGTGTCACAACTGTGGCAGTAAGCGCTCCTGCGCGGTGAGGGGCAAAAGAAAGAACTGTGTGGCCACGCTTCCCTGTGCGTGTCACAACTGTGGCAGTAAGCGCTCCTGCGCGGTGAGGGGCAAAAGAAAGAACTGTGTGACCACGCTTCCCTGTGCGTGTCACAACTGTGGCAGTAAGCGCTCCTGCGCTGTAAGGGGACAAGGTAGGTCCATAATCACGCTTCCAGCCTGTCACGGAGGAAGACTGGGTGTGAAAGCGCTCCGGCGCGGTGAAAAGCAAGGCAAGTCCGTGACCACGCTTCCAGTGTGTCACGGGAGAAAAGTGGCTTGAGGCACTCCGGCACGGTGTAACAGGCAGGGGCGAGTCCGTGACCACGCTACCAGCGTGTCACGGGAGAAAGTGGCTTGAGGCGCTCCAGCGCGGTGTAGTAGGCAGGGCGAGTCCGTGACCACACTACCAGAGTGTCACGGGAGAAAGCAGCAGGGCGAGTCCGTGACCACGCTACCAGCGTGTCACGGGAGAAAGCAGCTTGGGCGCTCCAGCGCGGTGTAGTAGGCAGGGGCGTAGAAGCAGGCAGCAAAGCAGCGAAACGTCCAGTACTGGAAGCACTGACGGGAGTGGCCGCCGTAGTTAAATGCGGCCGCACCCGGAAGTGCTTCCCAAGGTCCTCGCGAGCACTGGACCGCGGAGCTGAAAGCGGCGCGTGCTCTGAGAACCGGAAGTCGGTTCCTGCCGTAGAACGTCCCCGGCCGGAACCATGACAGGTGTACCCAGAGGGGATAGCGTCTACGAGATCGGGACCGGAAGAATCTGTGGCCCATGTCTCGGTAATGAAGACCCAAAAAGGCTTCCTTAATGAGACTAAAGTCTCTGTAAGCCACCTTGTTCTTGATCAGGGATCTTCCATTGATGAGATAACCTTGCACTGTCTGTTCTTTGGAAGGGGGCCTGGTTGCCTCATTATAACTGGGGATGTTACCACTACAAGCCTGCATCACAAAGGTATTACATAATGTGCATTTATGGTGCTGCTTCTTAGCTAGGATTTCCGGGTCCATAGTGTGATGACATGGAGTTCTTGCCGACCGAAGGTCTAGGTGTACCTTGCTGGTATATGTAATCCGTCCCAGCTGGTCAGATGGAAAAGAAGCAACATCTCTAGCGCACGGCGCTGTCTTAGCGCGGACGGGCTTGCATTTGGTGCGCCTGCGGCGTGTCCGCTGCGCGACAAGCAGGCCATGCTGACTAAATAGTCTCTGTAGACTAGTGTGCTGACTCCCTGGCTCCACCCCCCCCCCAGCCAACCGGAAAGGAGTCTGAATATGTGCCGGCGCCCTCCACATCAAACGGGAAAACCCACGGTGGAACGGGGCGCTGGTGGGAGCATGGAGACGCGCTGACCGGGAACAGAGTCCCCAAGAGGTAAGAGCGAAGAGCTTTTGTGCAAATGGCAAGTGCAAATAGTTAACCACAGTACTAATTTAATAAGAGTCCACAAGATTAAAAGTTTAAAAACATTAAAAGCAACGTGGCAACGGACAGAAATGCAGTATGTGCCTGCAGTCTGCGCGCGTCCGCTGCGCGACTAGCAGGCCATGCTGAGTAAATAGTCTGTGTAGACTAGTGCGCTGACCCCCCGGCTCCACCCCCCAGCCAACCGGAAAGGAGTCTGAATATGCGCCAGTGCCCTCCACATCAAACGTGGCATCAGACAGAAATTCAGTATGTGCCTGCAGTCTGCGCGAAACCGGTCCCAGGATGCTTGTTTCCGGTCCAGAGAAGACATGGCTTGGCAGCTCGGGCTGGACTGTTCCCATGAGGCACAGGGTCAAGACTGATTTGAATATAGCTGTGTCTGAACTAGGGTGGCAAAGTGAGCTAAAGAATGATGGTGGATTCAACCCAGATCAATTACTGAGGGTGAGTGTTTGAAAAGTTTCAGCACTCTGTCCATCATCTCCTTGTGTTAGCTTTGTTCGCCCTAAGTTGGCAGGGTATGCCCAGACATGGGTCCCTTGCTCACTTTGCCACTGGATTCAAGCTAGCCTGGCTGAAGACAGCTGTTAGCCCGAAACCGGTCCCAGGATGCTTTTTTCCGTTCCAGGGAAGACATGTTTTGTCAGTTCAGGCTGGACTGTTCCCATGAGGCACAGGGTCATGACTGATTTGCATATAGCTGTATCTGAACTGGGGTGGCAAAGTGAGCAAAAGAATGATGGTGGATTCAACCTAGATCTTTGACTGGGGGTGAGTGTTTGAAAAGTTTCAGCACTCCACCCATCATCTTTTGTTTGCTTTGTTCGGCCTAAGTTGGCAGGGTATGCCCAGACGTTGGTGCCTTGCTCACTTTGCCACTGGATTCAAGCTAGCCTGGCTGAAGAGGGCTGTTAGCCCGAAACCGGTCCCAGGATGCTTGGTTCTGGTCCAGGAAAGACATGGCTTGGCTGTTCGGGCTGGACTGTTCCCATGAGGCACAGGGTCATGACTGATTTGCATATAGCTGTGTCTCAACTGGGGTGGCAAAGTGAGCTAAAGAATGATGGTGGATTCAATCCAGATCTGTGACTGGGTGAGTGTTTGAATAGTTTCATCACTCCGTCCATCATCTCCTTGTGTTTGCAAGTAAAATGACCGCCACTACTCCTCCCTGATGGAGGATTTTCCTGGATTCCTCCACTACTGCTAGCAGGGCTGTCTCTGTCCCATGGTTACGGCGGACACTTGTCTGGGTAGTATGCAGAAGGGAGTGGTTCTCTAGCTGTTCTGAGAGGATTTATTTACATGTTTTTCAAGTATTTTTCTGGTCCCAGGAAGCAGGGAGACCGGGTGGTAGTTACTCCATACCTTTGGATCAAGGTTGGGTTTTTTCAAAAGAGCTCTTATCATGGCGTGCGTCCATGATGAGGTTGCCTGGCCACTAGATAGCGAGGAGTTTAGTACCTCCAGCAACACCGGAAGAACAGTTTCCTCTACCTTACGAAGTTTCTGAAGGGGAGCCGGGTCCAAAGTGGAACCCGATTTGACCTGGGCAAAGAGCTGTGTTAACGTGGCCATGTCCAAGGTTGGGAGATGTTCCAGGCGGGGGATAGTGCCACTAGGGAGGTCTGTTTCCCGGTCCGACTTGTCTGGACTTATAATTTGCGGGAATGTGTTATAAATATCTATATATATAAATATCTAAAAAACAATTATTAAAAAAACTCTGCGAGTTCATTGCATCATGCCTGTACGGACATACCAACCTACCTCCAGGATACCAAAGATGTCCTTCGCCATCTGAGTGATGTGATTTTTTAAGTGAAGACTGATTATTTGTTGTCATTTGATGTTGAGTCATTGTATACCACAAACGTACAACAAAAAACCCAGAGGTATGTCTGGGGATGCCTAGTGCGCTACGAAAATACACTATCCAGTGTGCATCTTCTGAATCTCAGGAATATTAAATCACGTATATCACATGAAACACATTGCTACTTATGAACCAAAACATGTATCAATGAATCGAACAGAATCCAAACGAAGTCATGTGTTGATTGTGAAACAGTTCTTTACTGTCACAGAAGATCAAAGTTCATAACTGGTGCAGCAACCCACTGCATTAAACTGTTGTGGCCGGAATCCTCAGGATCGTACGTTGCTCTAATGGGGTCCCTCTCTCGACACCACCACGGTCTGAATTAACATTACAGACTCCATGGAGTGGTCCAGCGGGGGAAGGAAAGGATGGGGACTGCAGGGAGGGAGACCTGTGAAGACAGAAGGAGACAGCGATCAGTAACTCCCTGCCTGGCTTCCTTCCCACCTTTCCCTACTCCACCCCCCCTCCCCACTCTACGGAGGAGACAGGTACCTGTAAAGAAAGAAAAGACTCTCAGCGTTGTTTTAGGGAACCCACGACCCTTGAAGGATGTACTCTCCAATATCTAAAGCAAAGAGAACGTAACATGAGCTAGTGCCCTGGTATTGAGTTGCTCCCGCCCCCACCTCTATTGTTCTCGTACGACCTTACCCTGGAGATTATGACTTTGAGGCAGACAGGGGAGCGGAAAAGCCTCTTGCTCACTCTCTGAACCCCTGCAGTATAATTGTAAGAAAAGGAAAACACAACATATAATCCTGTAGGTTTAGATCACTCCATAATCAAAAATAAGTGGTATTGGTGACTTGGAATACACATCAGCATTACTTCATGCCACACGTAATAGGTCCATCACAGGGCCCTCTGCCTTGTCAGAAACGGCAGCTTCAACCCTCTCACAACATCCGAGAGTTCACTCAGAGAATATCCGAACAAGTAAGCACCTCCAGGAACATGGGATAGAATTCTCCCATAAACGGTACTCTAAGCGTTAAGACAAATGTCACAATAGTGCCTTCTTCCCCGCATGAACTTCGTTCCCCGAGTTCGCCAACGCGGGAAGAAAGCACCTAAAACCTAGAGTCAGATAAACAATTTCCGAGAGCAGCCTTGCACTGTCCTTCGGTTGTTTCACTCGGGAAGGGACCAGATACGAATCCAACAGATCCGCCACAGAGAGACTCCCGTTCCGAGTCTCCGTCCTCAATGGCCACCAGAATCAAGCTTAGCTAAACACAGCAGCGAACTTAGCTTGGTGCTCAAGGCACCCTTACCAGCCTTCGCGACGTCCAGCGCAGCTCTCGTAGAAGAGTAAGCGGCACTCTCTCTGTGCCCCGGAACCTCTTTGAGCTCGCCGCGCACGAGCGTCCTGACGTCATCGCCGTCAGGGGTCGACAAGGCTCATGGGATCAGTAGTTCTTCCCTGTACCACGCACTCGGGCGCGATTTGGCAGGGTTCCATGGGTTCCCGGCAAGTGGGCTTTGACAGTACATCCCCTTCCCGAAGAACCCTGACAAGGACATGGTTTGTTTGGGAAACGCTGGTGAAAAAGTCTGACAAATCTAGGGGCATGGACCCCTTCAGCAGGTTCCCAGGAGTTCTCCTCCTCACCATACCCTTTCCAGGCAATCAGATACCACAGCTTTGTGCGGTGAATCTTTGAATCCAGGATCCCCCTGATCTCATATTCTGCATCTTCCTGCACCTGTACCGGGGGAGCAACTTTCCCTTTCCTTGCAGGCTTTAGCAAAGAGACATGAAAGGTAGGATGGATGCGAAGAGAAGAGGGGAGGTTTAATCTAACCGCAACAGGGTTGATGAGTTTAACTACTCTATACGGGCCAATGTATTTGGGGTTGAACATGCTATATTTTTTGAACCTGATGTTTCTGGTTGATAGCCACACATAATCTCCTATCTTATATACCGGTCCCTGTCTTCTGGTTTTATCAGCATAGTTCTTATACCTCTCTTTGGCCTTCCTTAACGTTTGTTGAGCCTGGGACAGGAGTTTTTGGATCTGTCTAATTCTCTGCGTGACCTCTGGTATGTGTTCTGTTCCCTTGGGGTGCAAAAAAGGAATAAACCTGGGATGAAACCCGTACGAACAGTAAAAAGGTGAGTGTCGGGTGGAGCTATGTGTTGCACTGTTATATGCTATTTCCGCCAGCCACAAGGTGTCAACCCAGTTTTCTGTAGTGCTATCCACGTAACACCTTAGGTACTGTTTCAGACTCTGATTCACCCTCTCCGTCTGCCCATCCGTTTGCGGATGAAAACTGGTGGATAGATCGGAGGAGATTTTTAAGGAAGTACACCACTCCTTCCAAAACTTGGCGGTGAATTGGGACCCTCTGTCCGAAACCACCCGTTGGGGTAACCCATGCAACCTTACAACATTTACCAGTAATATCTGAGCTAGTTGGCCTGCGGTGGGTACCTTCTTACATGCTATAAAATGAGCCATTTTTGTTAGGGAGTCCACCACAACCAAAATCACTGTATGCCCTTGGTCGATAGGCATTCCCACAACGAAATCCAAGGATATGTTTTGCCAAGGATGGTCAGGGGTTGGCATGACTTGCAACAACCCAGCGGGTCGAGCATGAGATGACTTCATTTGTTCGCATACTGAGCACTCCTGGACCCATTGTCTGAGATCCTTTCGGACTGAAGGCCACCAGAATTGTCGGAGTACTCTCTCTGTGGTTTTCTCTATCCCATTGTGACCGGCGCTGGGCAGCGTATGACACCAATGGAATACACGGCGTTGGAGAGCCGGTACTGGGACCAATAGCTGTTTCTTGCGCAACGGCACTCCATCTTTCACCTTCCACTCCGGATGTTGGGACAGCCACCTTCTCCATTGGTCCGTGTTGATGCCCTGGGTTACACTCCTCAGAAATGGTTCAGTGATCGTGGTACCCAGAATCTTGCTTGGGTCGATAATGTTTTGTTCGCTCGGAGCGGTGGAATTCAGGGAGGAGGACTGGCGGGTCAAGGCGTCGGCCTTTTTATTGTCTTTACCTGGGCGATAGGTGACAATAAAGTCATACTCTGCGAAGAACAATGTCCAACGCAACTGTCGTGGTGATAGGTGCCGGGCTGCCTTCATAAACTGGAGATTGCGGTGATCAGTGTATACAGTGACGACATGGCGGGCCCCTTTGAGATAATGACGCCACTCTTCGAAGGCGTCTTTAATCGCGAGCAGCTCTTTTTCTGCTATATTGTAGTTCTGTTCCGCTGGATTTAATTTGCGGGAACGAAAGGCCACTGGATGTAACTGCCCCGTCTCAGGGTGTCGTTGCGATAGAACCGCTCCTACGGCATAATCCGACGCATCTGCCTCAACCAGGTAAGGTCTGGCAGGGTCAGCGTGTACCAATATCGGGGCCGTTACAAAAGCCTCTTTCAAAGCCTCAAACCCCTTTTGCGTTTCTTCCGTCCAATGAAAGGGGACTTTCTTGCGCAGTAATTTAGTCAAAGGGGCTGCCAAACCTGAGAAGTTGTTGATAAATCGTCGGTAAAAATTGGCAAAACCGAGGAAACATTGGATGTCTCTGATGTTCATAGGGACTGGCCAGTTTCTTACTGCCGTGATCTTCCTTTCTGACATCTCCTGGCCATGGGGTGTTTTCTGGTTCCGTGAGGGCGTATACTCTTCCTGTGGGTACCACTGCCCCGGGAATTAGGTCAATCTGGCAGTCGTATTGCCGGTGCGGTGGTAGTTTCTCAGCTTCTTCTTCGTTGAATACTGCGGCGTAATCCTGATATTCTTCTGGCAAGCTCACTACCTGTTCTGCAGCGGTGGCCACCTGATGTACCACGGCCAACAAACGCGCCGGGCTCAGGGGGGGAGGAATACAATTCTTTTGGCAATAATCGGAAGTGTAGTGTACGACTTCCTCCATCCAATTCACTTGGGGGTTGTGTAACCGTAACCATGGCAGTCCCAGTATTATCCCATATTGTGGTGCGTGTATGACGTTGAACACGAGTCTTTCCACATGATCCAACCCATGGCTCACTTCTACCGCCTTGGTGTGGAAACAAATAGGCCCGGCCTCCAGTTGCTTCCCATCCACCGCATACACTACTTCAGGGATTTCTTTTTCACAGAGAGACAAACCGATCCGAGCGGCAAGGTTGTGGTCTACAAAACACCCCGTCGCTCCGGAGTCCAACATGGCCGTGATAGCACAACGCTCCCCCTCCACTAACAGAGAGAGCTCAATAAGAAAGTGTTGTTTGGTAGTCGGCGGGGCACCGCTCAATGAAGGAATGTGGATATGGCTTGAAGAGACCCCTTCTCCGTCCTTCAAGCTTCTTCGTTTCCCGAAGGACTCTCTGCCGTGGCTGCGATTTGTCGCCGCGGTTCTACTCTTGGGGTTTTGTTTCTCAATACGCATTCCCTTATAAAGTGCCCCTTCTTTCCGCAGTAAATGCAGAGGCCTTTCTTCCTCCGATAATCTCTCTCTTCACTCGTGAGAGCGGAACGCACCGTTCCCACTTCCATGGGTTCGGCTCGGGCTATCGGGGTGCTCTCTGGATGCCGGACTGGTTCCGCCCGCCAGGGTCCCCTGTCCTTTCTGCGGTTTTCTCCTTTTCGTTCGCTGAGTCGGTGATCCAACCGCAGAACGAGATTTATCAGATCCTCACAGGTCTCCGGTTGAGGATCAATCTGAGCCAACACGTCCTTCATATCTTCCTTTAACCCCTTATGAAAGACGGCTAGCTGTTTCGCTTCTGGCCATTCAGTCTCTGTCACCAGGCGCCGAAAGTCATTAAGATATGTGATCAGGTCTCGATTCCCCTGTTTTAGCTCCATAAGATCCTTATCAGCCGTAAGCGTTGCTGCTCGACGGTTGAAGGTTTTTTCAAAGTCTTTGATAAATGCGTCCCAATCATAGAGCAGGGGATCATCTCTCTTCACTAACGGCACTGCCCATTGGGCTGCATCTCCAGCTAGATAGGAAATGAAAAAGGCTACTCTGGCATGGTTCGTGGTAAACGCCTTTGGTTTGCAGGAAAAGTGTAACATTATCTGGGTGAGGAATACCTGGACCTTACTGCTTTCCCCGTGATATCTCTCTGGGGTGGCCAAGGGAACCGGGGTGGGGATCTCCACTACCAAGGGAGCGGAATGTGCTGAGGCGGAGCTCCCTACATTGAAGGGATTCCTCTGCATCCTTTCAACCGTAGCCTGTAAGGCCGCCGTTTCCGCCCTAGAAGCGGCTAATTCGGTTTGGACCATCTGTAATGCCGCCAAAACTCCTTCTAAGGAAGCCATGGCTGCCCGAGGGACAACGTACGACCGGGAGGATATAAACCGTGGGCCGCTTACTCTGTTGTGGCCGGAATCCTCAGGATCGTACGTTGCTCTAATGGGGTCCCTCTCTCGACACCACCACGGTCTGAATTAACATTACAGACTCCATGGAGTGGTCCAGCGGGGGAAGGAAAGGATGGGGACTGCAGGGAGGGAGACCTGTGAAGACAGAAGGAGACAGCGATCAGTAACTCCCTGCCTGG
The DNA here is from genome assembly GCF_964204655.1 of Triturus cristatus. Lineage (NCBI taxonomy): Eukaryota > Metazoa > Chordata > Amphibia > Caudata > Salamandridae > Triturus > Triturus cristatus. Next base: position 597,193,367 of record NC_140585.1, on the reverse strand, counting down.
CTTCCTTCCCACCTTTCCCTACTCCACCCCCCCTCCCCACTCTACGGAGGAGACAGGTACCTGTAAAGAAAGAAAAGACTCTCAGCGTTGTTTTAGGGAACCCACGACCCTTGAAGGATGTACTCTCCAATATCTAAAGCAAAGAGAACGTAACATGAGCTAGTGCCCTGGTATTGAGTTGCTCCCGCCCCCACCTCTATTGTTCTCGTACGACCTTACCCTGGAGATTATGACTTTGAGGCAGACAGGGGAGCGGAAAAGCCTCTTGCTCACTCTCTGAACCCCTGCAGTATAATTGTAAGAAAAGGAAAACACAACATATAATCCTGTAGGTTTAGATCACTCCATAATCAAAAATAAGTGGTATTGGTGACTTGGAATACACATCAGCATTACTTCATGCCACACGTAATAGGTCCATCACAGGGCCCTCTGCCTTGTCAGAAACGGCAGCTTCAACCCTCTCACAACATCCGAGAGTTCACTCAGAGAATATCCGAACAAGTAAGCACCTCCAGGAACATGGGATAGAATTCTCCCATAAACGGTACTCTAAGCGTTAAGACAAATGTCACAATAGTGCCTTCTTCCCCGCATGAACTTCGTTCCCCGAGTTCGCCAACGCGGGAAGAAAGCACCTAAAACCTAGAGTCAGATAAACAATTTCCGAGAGCAGCCTTGCACTGTCCTTCGGTTGTTTCACTCGGGAAGGGACCAGATACGAATCCAACAGATCCGCCACAGAGAGACTCCCGTTCCGAGTCTCCGTCCTCAATGGCCACCAGAATCAAGCTTAGCTAAACACAGCAGCGAACTTAGCTTGGTGCTCAAGGCACCCTTACCAGCCTTCGCGACGTCCAGCGCAGCTCTCGTAGAAGAGTAAGCTGCACTCTCTCTGTGCCCCGGAACCTCTTTGAGCTCGCCGCGCACGAGCGTCCTGACGTCATCGCCGTCAGGGGTCGACAAGGCTCATGGGATCAGTAGTTCTTCCCTGTACCACGCACTCGGGCGCGATTTGGCAGGGTTCCATGGGTTCCCGGCAAGTGGGCTTTGACATAAACAGATGATCAAAATAATCGTCTCAATTTCTGAATTTCCCAATGCATTTCGGGCTGATAAAGCAAAGCCCTTCGTCAGGGGAATCTGCGAAACATAAATGACAGCAATATACATAATTGTCACAACATTATGTACGTACACTTAAGAGCTTACATTCAGGCCCATTAATGGACAGGACTCGCAACTTGCGAACAGTGCATGGTGATGAAAGAAATGGGACATCAATGATGAAACCCGAAGATGATGAAGTTTCAGAAAACCAGAAGATACCTCACACCACAAGTGCCGTATAACAAAGCAGCAAGTGTTCTAATAGAGAAACACCCTCTCCCAACAGCATGCTTGGTACAAAACAATCGAAAAAATAGTATCGTACCAGGAAGTAATCGTAAACACAATATCCGATGCGTGTCAGACCCTCATATGACAACGCTGGGGAACCTGAGCAGTGAATGAGGTGAAATAAACTAAAATCAATTGAACAGAAACGCAAAGTGTGCATAACACCTACACCCAGTATTTTAATGCATCTTACCAATGTAAGTCGATACTAAGTACGACGGTTACTCAATAGGAACAGATGTACTGAAAAATACGAAAAACCGCGCCAGTGCGTCAGTAAATAGATAAGTTTAACATCATAAAGACTGCTCCGTAAAAGTACATTAAAAGGAGAGCCGTCTCCCGCTTACCCTTCGTCGCGAAACAAACAGTTCTTCACCCATAGTGTCGACCTTAACCGGAGGAAGGAGTGTAACGTTGTGAAAACCATGCGCGTCTAAATAAAGATCAGTGAAATCGAAAGAGGACTACGTGAATGGACTACCGCGGCCATGTTAAAAGGTGCAAAGAAAAGTAAAGAGGTGACTAGACAACATCTTGTAGTAAAAAGATTGAAACATCATCAATTTCAATACAACACAATACAATTGGCAACACATTATAACATTTGACAACACTGTGTAGCACTGTTCATGAATTACAAAGCAAAAGAATTGTTGAGAAAATTAACAGCATTGTTCAGAAAATTAACAGTAACTAACAATGATAATAAATACATAATAAGCACTAGAGTACCAGACAGAGAGATACTACTTAAGCACGAGGATAACAATATGCTTAAACAACTATAAGAAGCACGATAATTCAAATTTGTCATTCAGGCCCATCGGGGCCAGTGTTTGTAAAAACCATATCCAGTGAGACTCCCGTTGCGCTAACATTTTAGACATATTTCTTCCTGGGATAGCCTCAATGATTTCAAGAACCCCAAATTTAAGCTGAGCTAGAGTGTGTTTAGAGTTTGTCCAATGTTGTGCAAGCGGGGAATTGATGGTTTTAGTTCGAATCCGACTCTTGTGTTCGGTTATCCTAGTGCGGAGCGCACGTTCAGTTTTGCCTACATAGCTCAAATCGCAAGGGCATTTGATGATATAAACTACATGGTGACTATTGCAGTTCGCATTAAAACGTAAATCAATTTTTTTACCTGTTCGAGGATGGGGTAGACTTCTGCCTACCATTACATTATTGCAGTGGGAGCAATTCATGCATTTAGACATTCCTTTGTATACCAAATTGGGTTTGATTTTAATGTTGGTCAAAAGTTCTTTAAGGTTCCGAGATCTCTTGTAGGCAAACTGTGGTAAATAAAATTCCTTTACCTGGACTTAATTTGATACAGAAACATAATAAAATAGCTCAGTAAAATGAGAGGCAGAATCCGTGGTATTAGAGGTTCGGAATGGGCTTTATTCCAGTGATCGATTATAATCGGTTGCTCCAAGTTCCATCACCACGGAGGTTCAGGAAGTGAAGTACATACATTATTGACAAGAAGTAACTTTTATAGTACATACATTACAATGAAGCGAATGCAGTAGGCGTAACAATTGATAAGGAAAATGACGATTTATCTGCGTAACCAAAAATGGGTGGAACAAGGAGTAAAAAGGAACGTAATTGGTTATGATGTCACATATAGGTGGATCTATAAGATAATACTTGGCATAGATGCGCGCGCAGCAACATGACGTGTGATTGACGTGCAACTAGGGGGTGAAGGGGACTTGACATTTAGCTCTACATGTGGAGACAAGAAGTCTGGGGGGTCAAGTCAACCTAATCCCAAATCATATCTAACATCCTATGTTTAAAGAACTATGTTATCCACGAAAGAAGGACTCTCGGACAGAATCTATTCTATACTGACTGTGCGTGCGTGTACAAGCGTCTAAGTGTCTACACTAAATGCGAGGGGGTAGAAATATTCCATGGTAACAGGACTATGAATTACTTGCATAAGGGCAGAGGGCCTTTGCTTGGTAACTGGAAGAATGTTTACTTAAACTACTAGGCAGGAATGCATCGGCTGAGGGGGAAGCAGATAATTCGAAGGTAAAATACAGTTCTTGGCAGAGAATAGGCTGATGTCAGGCTTCGTGAGCCGCGCAGAGAATGAGACAAAGTTCATGGTCACAGATGCAGGCTCAGACTGGAGCTTTCAGAGGCAGAAGGCAAGAAGAGTTTGATGACAGAATCAGGGCCTACTTGCCTGGACTGTAAAATGGCATAAGTGAACCATATAAAGCCGGTGGCCTTTCATATTTAGGAATGGAATATCCGGCCTATTCATGGCGGATCTGACAGAGGACATGTTGACGGTGGACGCACATGTGTTTGCGTCTTCATGACTGGAACTGGAGGAAGCATACATGTACTTGTAACATGCACATAGAACCGTTGGGGTCCAAGATAGGGGACATAACTGACCAGAAAAATCCATATTTACACATTCCCTCCTTGTCCCCTACTTGCCCGTTAAGAGATATCAATCTTCATCAATCCATTGATCTGTTCATATAACATCATTTGTTCTTCTTTCTTCTTCCGTGACGAATGAAATCTTGGTGGTGGAATACACGATGTGGCACACAGACCACAGATCGCTGGTCCACATTGTAGACATAGACAGCAACTGAATAGTATGAGAAGGCCAATACCTAGGAAGGATAGAACTCTCCATCCCCAGGCTGATATCACACTCCAAAACCAACTGGACCAAGTCCAAGTGCCTGGGTTCTGGTGTATCTGGTTTACAATCTTATGAAGGCGAGTTATGGCTTTATATACTGATGGCGAATTTTCTGGTATGAATACGCAGCAGCTTGATCCGATGACCCTACAAGCTCCGCCTCTATCAGCCAGGATGACGTCAAGGACAAGACGATTTTGAAGCACAACAATCCGCATAGCAGACTGCTCTTCCGTTAAATTGCCTAAGGCGGAAATAGTCTCATTCACTACTGCTTCAAGGGTTCTAGTTAATCTACGTATCAGTTTACTATTAGTAACAGTACCTATATAGGGAAAGATGCCTTTATTGAAATCTACATACTTGTCCCATGCCGTCTCAGTATAATCGACAATTGGGAGATCTCTCCGCTCTCTATTGTGTACTAAATGAATATTTCTGTAATAATCAGGAGGAGCTAGGAAAACAGGTGGCAAAAGGAATGCAATGTAGCAGGTACCATCCCAATCTAGAGGCAGACGCATATATGCAGTCTGACCACATATAAAGTAGGAGTGGCGATAAGCTCTAAATGAAGATTTGCCTTGATCACTGAATTCTACTGTAGTAGTGCATTTACTATGGCCCATATGTATGGAACCAACCTTTCTTACACACAATTCACCCTTCGCTGGGAATACTGACATGGTGGGTAAGACTAGTTCAACTTCGGATACGACATTTAGAATCATGAGATTAGGTGTAAAATTACCTAATCCATATACTTCATTTTCTAGATCAGTTCCTGTTCTTTTGGGGCGACCCTCCTTGTCAGGGTAGCAGACCTTGAGTAAAACTAGGTTCAGGTTTCCCCACACCCACTGATCTTGGTAAACTGCCGTGTCTGAGTCTATGGAATTGATTAAACTAAACCATGCTCCACAGGAGCCATTATGTGTAAATGGGTGTGGAAAGAATGGCAGGACTCCTTCATAATTCTGATAGGGAGGGAGCCGACCACACACCCAACAATTAGTGGCATTACTAGTCTGATGGGAATGATGTAACATACTAATGAAGGTATTATTGCGCAGCGCAAGTCTATAAGACAATTCATGCGGCGGTAGGTCACTAAAAGAATGTTCAGCAGTAACATTATAAACATGTCTAGAAATAGGGTAATATATGTGCAACAATATACTTGCAGTAATTATTAAAAGACTCAAGAAAAACAAGATTAATAATGTCACTATGCAATGGCTACGCAGTGATTTACAATACGCCTGTCGTTTCATCATTTTTCGCGACTGTCCATGATTCAGGTCTAGAGGATACATGTCAGAGACAAATTCAACCGCTTCACCTTGGAGAGGACTTAAACAATCAAATTGTCTGACGTTCTAGGCCTCAATTTTACTTTATAGAGTTCGGTTTCAGTCTTTTCAACCAAAGGAAGTTTTGAATCAGTCTGTGAGGGAGTGCAGGGCACAATGTCTATATCCGAGGATAGTCCATGAAATTTCTTGATATGACTTGAATGAATCCAGCCCTTGCGGCCCTCGATCTTCACGGCTGTTCTTGTGGTCAGCAGAACCAACTTGGGTGTCTTCCACCTGGGCTCCAGCTGAGTCTTTCGGTCGAAATTTCTCACAAATACGAGATCACCCGGAACTATGTCATGGGGTTTCACCTCAGTGTTGTCGGGAAAGGCTGCAGCTACCTGTGAACGACAAGATTGTAGTGCAGACATCAAGGAAGCCAAGTAATCTGTCAGCATATTACAGTCAACATCAGTTATTTTGCGTGGTATAGGCGTCCCCCACATATTTGGTGGTCTGCCGAAGATCACCTCATACGGGGATAGCCCTGTTCGAGAGTGTGCTACCATTCTCATGTAAAAGAGTGCAACTGGTAACGCTACTATCCAGTCAACACCTTTCTCTCTGCATATCTTGGACAATCTGATTTTCAGTATCTGGTTATGTCTTTCTACGAGACCTGCTGCCTCGGGGTGTCGGACACAGTGGAATTTCCACTGATAACCTAACAGTAGTGAAACGTGTTTCATTAATTCGGATGAGAACGGCTGGCCGTTATCTGAGTAGACAACACGTGGTAAACCGTATCGTGGGAAGAATTCTCGAACCAACTGTTTGGCAGTAGTCGGGGCAGTGTAATCTGAAACCGGGTATGCCTCCGTCCAACGGGACAGAGCGCATACAACTATGAGAACATATTTGAATCCTCGACATCGTTCCATCTGGATATAATCCATCTGGAGCACTTCAAAAGGGTGATCAGGAGGCTGAAATCCACCCTGTTCTACGGGAACGCTTTTTCCTGGGTTAAACTGGCAACAGATCATACAGGTACGGACTTTTTGTTTGGCTGCTGCTCGTAAATGTTTATTGAACCAAATGTGTTGAATGCTGTCTAGCATAGCTTTTTCTCCTAGATGTGCTGGACTATGTATAGTGTTAATTATAACTTGGACCATTGAATCAGGAAGGAACCATACAGACTTTTCCTTCATCATCCATCCTTGATCCGTTTGGATCCCTCCTAATTCAGTCCATTTCTTTATTTCGTCTGGTGTAGCATGTGTCTGTATGTCAATTACGTCAAGGGTAGGATCTTTAACTGTCATACAATGTGTCGGCATCGGGACTATTGTCTTTGTCATGTCGGATGTTTGAATTTGAGCAGTCTGTTTAGCTGTTCTGTCGGCTAGATCATTGCCTTGGGAAATGATATCAGTAACCTTCGTATGAGCCTTACATTTCATAATTGATATTGCAGTGGGTAGATGTATTGCATCTAATAAGGCATGAATGAGGGGTCCGTGCTGAATGTGGGCACCGTGGGAAGTTAAATAACCTCTCTCTCGCCACAGCACGCCGAAGTCATGTACAACTCCGAATGCATAACGTGAATCAGTGTATATGTTGACTTTTTTATTCGTGGCTTGAATACAGGCTTGTGTCAGAGCGATGAGCTCTGCGGCTTGAGCTGACAAAGTATTTATACGATTAGTTTCAATGACTTCAGTATCTGTGGTGACTGCGTAAGCAGCCACTAACTCTCCTGTACTTGTTCTCATACATGAACCATCTACATACAATGTCAGGTCTGGATCTGACAATGGGACATCTGTCAAGTCCTGTCTGGGTTTCGTCGTGATTGTAATAACTTCAATACAGTCATGAGCTAGTGGGTCTGTTCCGGTTACTGGCAAAAGTGTGGCAGGATTCAATGTGTTACAGCGTCTGATTTCTATATGTGGCTGAAACAATGTAAGTTCGTACCCTGTAAGTCGCGCTATAGTCAAGTGTTGTGTTTGCGTTCTATTTACAAGAACCTCTACTGCGTGTGGTACTTGTACTGTCAATGGATGTCCTAACACTATGGCATCGCTTTGTCTGATTGCTAAAGCTGTCGCTGCCACTGATTTCAGGCATGCAGGTAAAGCCTGAGCTACGGGATCTAATGTACTAGAAAAATAAGCACATGGTTTGTGTGCTCCTGCTTGTTCCTGTGTGAGTACTGACAAAGCAGTACCTTCGCGTTCTGTAACAAAGAGTGTAAACTGTTTTCTGTAACATGGCGTTGCTAAAACAGGTGCTTGACATAAAGCTTTCTTTAAGCTTTCAAAAGCTTGTGTATGTTCCTGAGTCCAAGGGAGAACAGTCGATGTGGCTGCCTCCTGTGTGGTTAACTGAATGAGTGGTTTTGCTAGAAATGCGTACTGAGGGATCCACTGCCTGCAATATGAAGTGAGACCTATGAAAGCCCGCACCTCCTTTTGTGTCTTGGGTGTTGGTATGTTAGCTATTAACTGAATGCGGTCCGGTGTAAGCTGCCTTCCCTCCTTGGACAGCGAGTGTCCAAGATAAACAACTCGCTGGACACAGAATTGCAGCTTAGAAGGGGACACCTTGTGCCCCTTTTCGGCTAGAAATTTTAAAACTGTCAGTGATGCTTTTTCACATTCCGGTTCGCTTCTTGCGGTGATCAGCAGATCATCGACATATTGAAGCAGAGCAGTGTTAACTGGCATGTGGATACTATCTAGTTCTCGTTTCAGTGCTTGGCTATAGATGCTGGGGCTTTCTGTAAATCCTTGAGGTGCGCGTGAGAATTTAAAGCTACGTCCATTTAAACTAAATCCGAACAAATATTGGCTCTCCGGATCTATTGGGACGCTGAAAAAGGCATTCTTGAGATCAATTACAGTAAAGAATGTTGCTTCGGAATCAATAGCTGTCAGTAATGACGAGATATCTGGGACCACAGGGAATTGTGGCACAATACACTTGTTTAATTCGCGCAGATCAATAACCAATCGATATACTGGCGGGGCCTTTGGATCTGTTCGTTTAAGAATCGGAATTATCGGTGAATTACATACATTGGAGTCTGTTTCCACAACTACTCCTTGGGCAATGAGCTCGTCAATGATTTGTAGTAAAGCCACTACAGCATCTGGTGGTAACTTGTATTGTCGCATTCGTGGTAGCACCACTCCTGCCTTTAATGTGACTCGATATGGTGTAATATTCATGCAACCAACATCAGTAGGGCCTTGTGCCCATAGATGTGTAGGTAAAGTCTGCAGTCGGGGATCCATGTCCCTAGACACATAATGACCTTTAAAATCACGTAAAAACAACCTTACTCCTTCCGGAGAACAACATATTATGGCTCCTAGAGCTTTCAATGTTTTTATTCCTAGCAAGTTTTCTGGACATGATTTAGTAAGCAATAAATCTGTAGTTCGGGTCAAAGGTCCTATCGTAAGTGGAAGAGGCTGTGATACTTCATTAACAATAGGTTTTCCTGAAAAACCAAGGGAAATATTCTGAGAGCCTGAGAGGGGTGCCCCTGGAACTTCACTACGTTTTATAGTTGTTCGACTTGCCCCTGTATCGATTAAAAATTTTCTGTCTTGACCTAATAATTCACTATGTACATAAGGTCCTTCTTGATCTACAGGAATCTCGATAAGGGGTAAGTCAACTTCCCTCTCTAGGCTAGTTCATGCGTAACGCTGATACTCAGGATATTCATACTGGGCGGTCTGATACATTTGTCGTGTTGTTGTCTGTGTGGCAGCAACAGGCAGCGGTGGTGCAGCTGGCACAAACTGTATTGGCTGTTGTGCGGCTGGCATGGCCTGGGCATGCTGCAGAGCTCCTTGTTCATTCTGATCTTGTCTGAGTGGCCGTGATCTTTCTTGTGTTTTACCTATGGCGATATTATGTTTTAAAACTGTACAGTCGTGTACGTAATGACCTGGCTTTTTACAATAATTACATGTCCCTTTTACAGGTCCTGCTGAATCGGAATGTGTCATACCCTTTTTATGTCCTTCAGCTGGAACTGTCTGGGAAACTAGCATTTTCATTTTCGTGTCTTTCATGCGTCTGTGTTCATGTTCTTGTTCCTCTCTAATCCTATTGTGATGGTACTGTAACATTTGTAACATTTGTGATGGAGTGTTACCTTGCCAGGTACTCTCGAATTTTAATACTCTATTCTTTACTTGGGGTAGAGCATTTTCTACTAATTTTGTTACAAACAGATGTGGGTATGATTCGCTACTTGCTTTTATGCCACTATTTATACCAAAACATTTTTCAAAACGGGCATAGTAATCGCTAGTGTCTTCATCTTGCTTCTGTTTACAGGCTGAAATTGTACCCCAATCTTCCTTTTTCGTAGTTAATAAACGTGGCAGTACCTGTACTAACAAACCTGGTAGTGCTTTAGTTTTATCCCCAAGTCCTGCTCCTGCAGTTCGGGCCTTTTCTTCCGCTTCTAACACTGACCATTCTATCTTTTGGTCTCCTACCTCCCACTCTTTTTCCTTGAGTTTCTCATAAATACCAGCAGGCATCAATACCTTTAATATGGTCATAATGTGGGGCTAGGTATACTCTCCCATGAGTAACATGTCTTTAATTTCTCGGTGAAAACCCGCTGGATCTTTGTCATGACTGGGTACCACTTTCTTCATTTGTAACAATTCTATTTTTGATATGGGCGTATATACAAATACACGCTTAAACTCGTTGTCCTCGCCTTTTATTGGGTGCACTTCTCGTAAGGGATTCTGTCTATCCATGTGATACGTGGTTCTTTCCTTGACATGCTCTGTACATACAAAAAGAATATACTGCTTTCTTGATTCTAGAATTTCTTTAATTAATTTAGTACCTGCACCTCTCCATTTATTCATGAGCAATTCAGTCAATATGTCAGGTAAGGGACCAGGGTCCGAACGCTGACTCCGATATAGTATAATGAGTTGTTGAATCATATAAATCCCAGCTAACCTCTGTTCATCTGGGGTGAGATTCAAAAATGTGCGTACTACTGTATCATCACTATATTTTCCGGGACTGTCCACCCAATGGACAGCTGCCCTGGCTAAATCTTGTTCATCCATAGAATCGAGAAAATGATAACCCCTTCGTTCTCGGAGTAGTTTGTCGGCGGTTTGGAACGAATGCTCGTTAGACCTTATATTAATTATAGGTATTTGGAAATTCCTGTTATTATCTGGACATATCGGACGTATCGGGTCAATAAGACATCTATTACTATTACAAGATCTTCCTCTTCCTACATAGGCTATGGTGTCTGACTGTCCTGTGGGCAGTCCTGACCCTTCTTCCTCGCTTTGTTCGAACTCGTCTACCTCTAATCTCTCTTCGTGTAGGCGTTCTATTTCTTTACGGATCTTTCGGCACATGGCTATTATACAATTTTGCTTATCATGTCTCCCTTCTGATATATTCTGGCTCCATCTGGTAAGAATTTGCATTGCTTCCGGGTCTACCCCCGGTCGGTCTTGATTTCTGATCACACAGTTTATGAGGAAACGTAACAGTTCCCCCTGTATCTCTACTTTCTGGTATTCCATAGCTCTGTTAATACATTCTGGATCTCGCCCTGTTTGGACAAAATGATATATTTTATCTAGATGCGCAGTCATTCCTGGTAACTTCCCTAAATACACTGCGGCTCGTCTGATACGCAATGAGGCCAGGGTCATTTCGTCCTCTTTACCGGGCACAGGGTCATATCTGCAATCTATAAGAAGTTCCTTAAGCGTACGGGCACTTATGAGTTTGGGTGTACGTGAATGTGCTGACTCTTGAAAAGTACGTTTATTTATTCTGGGTGGCGTAGAAAAAATATTGGTAGCACCTCCCGTGGCCCCATCTGGGGTGTCGGGTGTGAAAGGATTCGTCGAACGTGACACAGCAACTACAGGTGTGGACATAGCTATAGAAGTAGCTGTAGGGACGGATGTAGAAACAGATGTGCTTGCCGGAACTTGTGACTCGATTTGTTGCTGTAGGGATACGGGTACTGGATCTTGGCGTTGGATCTCCCTGGTATGCGGTCTATGTGGGGCGGAATTAGCATACTCGGGAGCTGCGTCATCTAAATATGAGGAAAGAAAAACATCTTCTGCGGTTCTAGGATGCCCCTTAGGATGTACCTTTATTGGGAACAATGGGGGTGGCAAGTCTTTCGGTATCTCTGGAGTAGCCTTAGGTAATCCTTCGGCCAGAAGGGGATACATACCATTCATAAGGGCATTTCTTTGTCTGTCTACTTGTTCTGATTTCACTCGGATACCTTCCTCAATTAATAGATTTTCTCGAACTTTATTTGAACTCTCTTTACTCTTCTCTTCCTGTCTACGTGCTTTTTCTGTACGTCTATGAGATTCTTTACGCCATAACTCGACGGCGTCTTTCTGTGACTGTCTGACTTTCCTTTTCCATAACTCTTCCTCGACTTTCATGATGCACTCTGCATCCCAGGTTCCCGCTGCGGGCCACCTCTGACTTTCTGGTAATCCCTTGGTGTAATCTACCCATAAATCAAGAAATAATATAGCGTCTAAGCCATGTTTGTGATACATGAAGTGCCCTGGAGTATCCCTAGGAGGAATAGGGACGGCTTCTTCGAGAACCCCTTTTCTAGTAGTGATCTGTCTTAATTTTGAAAAGAGCGGCATATTGACAACTGATCCGATACTTAATCTTGAACACACTTAATACAAAAGCACAATAATGAACAACCATTCATACCACAATATGCAGGACGTTTTTAAACACATTAAACATTAAACATTAAACCTTTAACTGAAACAACAATGATGATCGTCTGCATAACTAATCACCAAGCTTAATTCTTGACAATAACTAGATACTTCGGAATACTTGATATACTGCTAAACAGTACAGATACACTGCTAAAACAGTGCAGACCGGATTTGTGTACCCAAACCCGTCTTGACCGGCACAACCTATGTGCACGTCAGAAATGCCTCCCCAGTAATGGTACTCACCGGGTAGCTTCGGAAACGGAAGGCCTCGGTAACTTGAACTTGAACCGGACTGGACTCGACTCGACTCGTCGGAAACTGGGCTTGACTTCGAACTGGTGGGCCTCTGTATACCTCGGATCTTGCTCTCTCAGCTAGGCTCTGGTCGGGATACTTCGCACTTCTCACCGCCTCGTCTGGGTGTTGATCGCAGTCTCAGTCGCCCCCGCTTGACCGGAGGGAGATACAGGAAATCCTGCTGGTACGCGTTATTGTCCGTCCAGCTGTGGCAGGAGACCGGGCCTGCAACTCACCGCCGGCGCGTGAGATGAGAAAGTGTCCCTGTTCGGGCGCCATTCATGTGGTAAATAAAATTCCTTTACCTGGACTTAATTTGATACAGAAACATAATAAAATAGCTCAGTAAAATGAGAGGCAGAATCCGTGGTATTAGAGGTTCGGAATGGGCTTTATTCCAGTGATCGATTATAATCGGTTGCTCCAAGTTCCATCACCACGGAGGTTCAGGAAGTGAAGTACATACATTATTGACAAGAAGTAACTTTTATAGTACATACATTACAATGAAGCGAATGCAGTAGGCGTAACAATTGATAAGGAAAATGACGATTTATCTGCGTAACCAAAAATGGGTGGAACAAGGAGTAAAAAGGAACGTAATTGGTTATGATGTCACATATAGGTGGATCTATAAGATAATACTTGGCATAGATGCGCGCGCAGCAACATGACGTGTGATTGACGTGCAACTAGGGGGTGAAGGGGACTTGACATTTAGCTCTACATGTGGAGACAAGAAGTCTGGGGGGTCAAGTCAACCTAATCCCAAATCATATCTAACATCCTATGTTTAAAGAACTATGTTATCCACGAAAGAAGGACTCTCGGACAGAATCTATTCTATACTGACTGTGCGTGCGTGTACAAGCGTCTAAGTGTCTACACTAAATGCGAGGGGGTAGAAATATTCCATGGTAACAGGACTATGAATTACTTGCATAAGGGCAGAGAAGCCGGGCCTTTGCTTGGTAACTGGAAGAATGTTTACTTAAACTACTAGGCAGGAAAGCATCGGCTGAGGGGGAAGCAGATAATTCGAAGGTAAAATACAGTTCTTGGCAGAGAATAGGCTGATGTCAGGCTTCGTGAGCCGCGCAGAGAATGAGACAAAGTTCATGGTCACAGATGCAGGCTCAGACTGGAGCTTTCAGAGGCAGAAGGCAAGAAGAGTTTGATGACAGAATCAGGGCCTACTTGCCTGGACTGTAAAATGGCATAAGTGAACCATATAAAGCCGGTGGCCTTTCATATTTAGGAATGGAATATCCGGCCTATTCATGGCGGATCTGACAGAGGACATGTTGACGGTGGACGCACATGTGTTTGCGTCTTCATGACTGGAACTGGAGGAAGCATACATGTACTTGTAACATGCACATAGAACCGTTGGGGTCCAAGATAGGGGACATAACTGACCAGAAAAATCCATATTTCCACAAAACAGTGGAACATCAGTAAAAAGACCTTGAAGGTCTGGCTCACATTTTAATAAATCCCATCTCTGCAATATGCTTTTTTTTAACAGGTGAGAGTCAGTAGAGTAAGTAGAAACAAAAACCTCTCTCTTTTTCTCAATGAGTGATGTTCTCTTTTTAAGTAAATCTTCACGATTAAAGGATATGGCCCTTGTAGCCGCCTGATCAACAATATGTGCAGGATAACCTCTTTCAAGGAATTTATTTTTAGAGGCTTCAATGGCCTGCGTGCCAACCTCCAGGTCAGACGTGATACGTTTGATCCTGAGGAACTGTGAGTACGGAAGGTGGCGTTTTAATGGCCATGGATGGAAGCTTTGAAACAGCAGAGCATTATTGCGGTCTGTGGATTTGGTGAAAACAGTAGTCCGAATTGAAGAACCAGATAAAGTTAATTGTACATCCAAAAATGCTATGCTAGAAGGGTCAATCAGATGTGTAAATTGAATCCGAGGATTGATCTGGTTGAGTGACAAGATCTGAGTTTCAAGGCTACTACGTGACCCATTCCAGATGATCAGTATATCGTCGATATATCGACGGTATACGATAAGATTTGAGGTCCATGCAGTATCTGTGAGAATATGCTCCGTTTCAAATTTAAACATGAAGATGTTCGCGTAACTGGGGGCCCCAGAAAAACCCATCGATGTACCATTGGATTGTAGAAAAAAATGGCCCTTCCACTGAAAGTAACTATGAAACAAACAAAAATTCAAAATTTCAACAAGAAAAACTTTACTTGCTCTGACATCATCCTGACGCAGTAAGGCCCATTCAATGGCATCTATGCCATCCATATGAGGAATGGATGTGTACAAAGAAACAACATCTATTGTACATAACCACAATTGTTCGCTCTCAGGGATATGAATGTCTTGGAGTATTGTCAATAGATGAGTTGTATCTTGAACATACGACGGACAACTCTGGACTATAGGTTGAAGGAAAGTGTCCAGATAATGCCCAAGGGGGTCATGGATGGAGTCACATCCCGAGACAATGGGCCTCAAGGGAGGATCGTCCAAATTTTTATGAATTTTTGGGAGCATATACAAACTTGGTCTTCGTGGAAATCGAGTAAATAAATACTCTCTAGTTTTTGTGGTAATCCATTGCATTTCTATGGCATGAGACAAAATAGAATCCAAGGTACTCAAAAATTCATCTGTGGGATCTGACTCTAATGGCAGATATGTGGACCGGTCTTGCAGCATCTGATCAACCTTCAACTCATATTTACTACGATCCATGACCACTAGAGCACCACCTTTGTCAGCTTTAGTAAAATGTAACGAGTTCTGAGATTGTAATGACTTCAAAGCAAAACTCTCACTCTTAGAAAGATTAGAATTGCCCAGGGGACGAGAAGGGAACTTGGATATATCTTGTTTGACAAGAGTCTCAAATAGGTCAATGGCCTTATGAGTGATAGGAGATAAGAAGGTGCTACGTGGCTTGAATTCAAGATATTCAACATCCATGTCTGACTGAGACTCAGTAACAATTGTTGAAAAAAAGAGTCTTAGACGTAATTTCCTAGTGAACTTATACAGGGCAACCAAAGAATCTAAGTTTCTAGACTGGAAGGTAGGTACAAATGAACAACCTTTGTTGAGTACTGCAACCTGCTTATCAGTCAATGACTTAGAAGAGATGTTAACAACTAGTGTTTCTTTGTGCGACGACCTGTCCCTGTTTTTGTTGAATCGGTGACCTCTACGTGTTTGACTGGTTCTGCAGTCATTGTATACCAGCATTCCACAGGACCAGACACTCACCACTGTTGAGACCCTACTTCAGTAGAGTAATCTGGATTCTCTCACACCTATCTCTTTCATCATGAATTGTGCCACTGTGGCAGTGAAAGAGCATTTCTTTCGCTTTGAGCAGTGCCTGCATCTTCAGACGTCCGGGACTTTCATGGGCAGTGCTTTCGCCTTCGAAACAGAACAAGTCTTTGTACCAGACAATCCTTGCCGCTAACATATTGTCTTGTGGAAGCAGTATATAGATGACATTTTTGTTATCTGGCGTGGTGAAGCTATATCGCTTCCTTCCACCAGTGACTTAATTCATTGAATCCGTATTTGAGGTTTACTTGTGAATTTACAGAAGAGAATTTGCCTTTTCATCTTTCTCTCAGCAGGCATTTTGGAAACCGAACTGTATATGAAACCAATGGCTCGCAAGGCTCTGCTATCCTACACCAGCTTTCATCCCAAAGCACTTCGGGAAAACCTTCCATTTGGACAATTCTTGTGCCTTCGGCGCAACTGTTCTAGTATCCGGAAATACAAGGAACACACCAAAGTGTTCTCAACTCAGCTGCTTGAAAGACAATATCCATCCTCACTGAAAAAAAAAATAATCAGCGAAGAGAGCATGCAACAATAATCCGGATGCTCTACTGGACATTCAACAACCAAAAGAGCCTTCTGGAAGATTGGTATGTGTGAACACTTTCTGTACTTTGTCCAACCTGATCAAAAAACAATTTGAAAGATAGCCTGTTGCACACAAGACCTAGAACACCTAATACTATCAGACAAGAAACACTTTGGGGGTTGCCACCAGTGAAGTGATACAATTCATGCAGATCATGTAGCATTTTATCACAAACCACGATCACATCTGTGATTGACATCAGTACAGGAAGACGGTGGGAAGTAAGATAGCAAATTAACTGCAACAGCGAGAGACTTATATACCTAGTCTTTTGCCCATGCGATCTTAGATACGTCGGTATGCCGGAGCCCCAAGTAAAAACCTGCATCATAGAGCATAAAAGTACCATTAGGTGCAGGAAGCTGGCTACAGAACTTGCCAACCATTTCCTTGAAAAAGGACACCAAGCTGATGACTTAAGGTCCTCGATAAACCTAGGATTTCACCCACAGCCACTAACATTATCAGACTTCTCTTCATTAGAGAACAGAGATGGGTGTTCAAACTACACTGCGACAGTACACTCAAAAATTCAGTTTGAGGAGATGGCGAACATTTGTTACATTGTTCCCCACATCCTTGTCAAATAGATAGTGCATTGACTGTGGCCTATTCCGCTCAAAGGAAATACCACGTTTATCATGCAGTTAGTATCATATGTATATCAACAAGCTGATAAAACAGTCTATTATATAAAATTATATATACCTGGATGGGCCACAACAAATTATGTTCTAGTGCACACATAATAGGGATAATCTAGCATCATGCACTAGATGGTGTTCAAGTTAACATTGAGACCGAGCTCATGAGTTAACAAGCATATGACGCTCATCGAGCTATTGACCTATTGCCCTTAGTGTACATACATTTGAACCAAAATTGAGTGGTCCACAGTTTTATGCATCTACATACCCACAGGCACTGTTCCCCAAAAGGCACATCTAATAGTGCATTCTCGCATGAGACAGTGCTTTTGTGAGTTTACTAGCTTGTAAGATTACGAGCATACGTGAAGCATTGGGTGGCATCTCCATAGGACTATATGTCCCATCACCCCTGCGACACATGATCTATTGCGATGCTGCAACAACGCTTCCTCATTGCAGTTGGTCCATGTTACCAATCACAGCGTGGCATACAGTCTTGCATGCTACCTCGCACAAGGATCCTCTTCCTTGGCGTGGTGAGTTCTTTGCTATAAGGTACACATTCTTGGTTAATGTGTTGGGTCGCTATGATCTCAATGTGTTTTTCTCCCTATATCATACTCCAAATAAGCGGTTTAACTGCCTAACCGGTAGACGGCTTATAGTGGTCTTTATACAAAGGGCCCCAGGGGCAACCTGCATCGTGTTGACTTCCTTCTGGCTCTCTATGTGGACTGTACCAGCCAGCTACACAGTGTTTGTTTGAAAAGCTTTTGATTAGATAAGCAGATAGGCAGTAGTTATATACCTTTTGAGGAGGGGTGTTTTCCTTGGCATAAAGGCTTATTGACAGCTGAGAGAGATCTGCCACCACGATCTGTTGTGAGCCGAGTAATTATATGATTTTGTCTTCATACATACTTGAATACGCTGATGGGTTAACTTAGCCAAACGTGACCCCTCCTATATATTTATTTCCCAAAAATATATATCTGGATATACATACATTATGTACATTTAGATTTTTGTCTATACCTGTTTGACTGTGGCATGTAGAAAACAATACCTGTCTAATATGTAATATGACTGGCTCATGTATACACTTGAAACATGAATGTCCTCTGCATATTACCCCTGGCTGTCCTACCTCTTCTTGCATTCTGGGGGTCCTTAGGACAGAGTTCCCCCCTTGAAACCCATGCCAAGGGGTTGAGGCATGACTCCTGACTACAGCGGGTAAGCACCTCTACTTATATGGTATTTGTGTATCATTACAGTTGATAATGACTTTTTCATGGTTTAAAAATAATGTTATTACGGATTTTTATATAGCGCAAACTTGACCCGAAGGTATCAGGTATCAGAGCGCTTTACATAGCACCAGTTGCATTACATGAGGACGCATTCATTTTTGTTAGGCACGGGGAGATTAAATGATTTGCCCAGAATCACGGGATGTTCCGCTTCATTGCCGAGATTCGAACCTAGTTCCCCAGATTCGAGGTTGACCGCCCTAGCCGATAGGTCAACTCCTCTCCCCCATATTGCCTGCTATTTCGGAAGCAGGAGCGAATGGGGTTTTACTAATGGGCTCCTATAGTAATGAGAAGTGAATCCAATTCAGCGCTCTCCCTATGACTCTTCTACATTTGAGATTGGTCAGCAAAATTCTGTGTCTAGATATGTTTACTTAGTGTTTGTATCTTAATCATCAATACCCTGTATGTATATATGTTTTTATGCGACAAACTCCTTTCGACATATGTCTTCCACAGGTGACTGCCACTGAATCCTTCACCCTCTGATATCTCATGGGATCATTGGGTGGGTTTGTATACATTATGAATATGATTTATGTCATTTTGATTTGAGCACTTTTGAGCAGCAGCACGTTTAGGTCCTGATGAAAGCCTCAACACCTTCTGGGTCATAGGCTGATACATACCTTTTTATGACACGAAAGCGGGTCTAATTACTCGTGCCATGCCACGTTGTTTTAAATCCTTGCCCAGGGTCGCCCCCATAAAGTCTTTTGCGAACCCTGTAGTTAGTTTAAACCATCACTTTAACTTGCTCTGTTGCCCTCAGCACCCCGAGCTCCACAATAGGGTATTTATTATATAGCTCTTAGTACAAAACATCCCTGAGCTTCTTCCTCTCAGTAAGGGGATGGTAGCACATATCGTGACTAGGCCTCACGATACAAGGAGGTTCCACATGATGAAGTATGCCACCTACGGTGGGTGAAGGAAACTGTCCTATAAATGGAACATTCCATGATGATTAGTGTTATATCCTGAGTTTTACTTAATTGTAATTAGCCTAGGTCTTCCTTGCTGCTCAGCCAGAGTGAGAGATGGTTACGGAATGTTGGTGTGACTGTGATGAATGGAATGCCTGGGTGCCTGTGTGGGTGAGTGATGACAGTTGGAGATGGGCTGAGCAGCTAGGCAGGCTGCTCCTGGTGGGGCCGTGATATGGGCTGTACATGGAGCTTAAATAAGGCTGTTACAAGGGCCTAAGTAGGGACTATGCAGGAGCTGGTACATGGCTGAACCTAGTCTGAAGTTATCTAGAACTGGAACTAATAAAGAAGACTTTGAAACCTACATCATGGCTACCAGTGTGTACATCTTGTACAGATTATAACATATTAATTTTGGCGACGAGCGGGCCTGGACCCACGCGTACTTAAGGACTGAACAGAAACCAAGGAACCACAAAGAAACTGTGAGAACCAGCGCAACTACAAAGAAACTGTGAGAACCAGCGCAACTACAAAGTAAAAAAAAAGAAATGTACATGTAACAGTATGGAGTAAAAGGCAAGCTGGCCCCACCAGTGTCCAGTCATCGGATGGCCTCAACCTGTGACCTGCCTGATCTTACTCCATGGACTTGACCAAAGGTATGGTCTGTATGTTAGGGTGTGAAATGTCTGCTTGTCACCCTACCACTTAGGATGTATCCAGTGGCTGTTCAAGATGTGAGTTGTGGTCCAACTCAGTGAACTAAAGGAATAGTGGCTGTTCAAGATGTGAGTTGTGGTCCAACTCAGTGAAGTAAAGGGAATGTGGCTGCACCGATTAGAGTTATGGACTAATGCTGTGAAGTAAATTTCACAGGTGCCACACAGGAGCGGTGTGGTTCTTCTGAGATTGCTGTTTTAATTGGCACATAGGAAGTTCTACTTTTGTCAGTGAACTCTGTGGTAGTAATGTGCCTGGGGATCTGTGAACATTAGACTATTATTTTGATATGACCCCATGAAATCCACAAGCGCTGTGAAAGAGGTGGTTATCTAGTGGAGGATTAACAATTATTAATTCCTTGCCTGCTGACAAGTTTGTTTTTCTTCGAGTGGTCATGAGGATATGCCAGCAAAAGGGTTGGTCTTTACAACTGCCTAAGTGATGTTTTTAACATTTATTTTTGACCGTGTTGATTGAGCTGCATGTTCTCCTCTATCGGTAACTTGGCAGCAAAGTTTGCGACAAAAGCGTTTAGTGTCTTTGGCACGATACGAGGTCAAGTGCCAGTTTAACTGCATTGATGTGGTTTGAAAGTGAAGCGCGTGATCCTTTCAGCGCGCGCACTCCTACCTGCATGGTGACTCTGATCTTCAGTCATCAGGCTCTTCACGAAGTACTGTTCCTCGTGGGACCCACTATGACGTTTGCTTCTTTGCCGCATCACATCTTCTTTGAAGTGCACAGAGGTAACGTGAGCCACCCGGCAGCGACGTACAAAGCGTGCCGCCATCTTGTGGTTGGCAGCTCCTTACTATTCTTGTGGATCTTGTTTCTGCCAACCACGCTGCGGCGGTAAAGGTTTCTTCACAGTTTGAAGGATGCAATTCATCGTCGATGCGTCTACAATTTAGAAGGGGCTTGAAGTTGTAGTGCGGGAGTTTTCATTTAAGAAGACAGAGTACCATTAATGGAGGAGTTGTCGTCGAGGGATTTCTCTGGTGAGGTGCTCCTTTTCATGAATGTCGGAGCAAAGCTTACTGTGCACTAGCATGTTGTTTTGCTATAGCCACCATGTTTCACTCCAGAGCCAGATATGGTTTAACACATACTGTCGAGGAACAACGGTGACATTTAGTGCGAGCTTGTGGAGTCACCACGGAATATTTTGCACTGTGATGTTCCTTGTTCTTTCTATTGTTAGGTGGGGCATATTGTCGCGTTGCCGTAACAAAAAGATTATATGTGTAGATAAACATGAAAAAGTAATGGCACGCAGTTATCCTCTTTAGTGGGATTTATGTTCAGATAACACAGGTTTATGGTATACTGTTATTCTTTTAAGAATACTGCATGATTTGGTCAATGGTATCTCCCACAAGTCACTAGTGTTCTACACTAAATATAATATTTACAGTAATTTTATGTCGTGATTCCACTGTTTTATACTGTTGTTAGATGGGACGTCTTAGTCTCATGGTGGGTTGTCATCACAGTTTATCCCTTAGGAATAGGGGTGAGGTTGGGTTTTAGTCCCAGTTAGTGTCCTCTACATGGGGTTAGGTATATGGATTATCATCTTTATACCAGTGGGTTTTATTCCTGATGTATGTACAAGGGTACATTGTTTGTGTATGTCACTGTTTCTCCCTTACATGAGGGTGGTTATGGTCTTGGTGGGTGGTTTCCCACTTCCTTGTGTTGTGTGTAAGTCGTCCTGCGCTTCACGTGTTGTTCTGTGTAAGTCGCCCTGCGCTTCAGATGTTGTATGTGTTTAAGTCGCCCTGCGCGTCACATGTTGTCCTGTGTAAGTCGCCCTGCGCTTCAGATGTTGTTGTGTGTGTAAGTCGCCTTGTGCATCACGTGTTGTCCTGTGTAAGTCGCCCTGCGCTTCAGTTGTGGTCGTGTGTAAGTCGCCCTGCGCCTCACTGTGTGTACCCTATATGTGGTCCATATTGTGGTACACATGTATTTGTAGTGTCGGTTCACCCTTGATGTCTGTTTATGGCCTCGGGTGTTTGTCGT
This sequence comes from Triturus cristatus, assembly GCF_964204655.1. Lineage (NCBI taxonomy): Eukaryota > Metazoa > Chordata > Amphibia > Caudata > Salamandridae > Triturus > Triturus cristatus. The sequence goes on along the minus strand of NC_140585.1, from coordinate 597,171,304 downwards.
GGTGTGTTTATCTTTCACTATGTGTATTTAGTATGTGTTCATCTTTCACTACGTGTATTTAGTATGTTCAGGGGAAAGAAGGAGGGGGTCACTGCTAGTTAGACAGTGTTAAGTCTTCCCCAAAGTACGCAGTGTTAGGTGCGTTGTAAATTGGTATAATACTCTTCATGAGGGAGGATGGGTAATGTTGATGCATGTTATATTATGATATGTCGTTTTTCCTATCTTCTCTTTAATTTGCTTTGTTCTTGCTTTAGTGATGTTTTACTTTTGGTTGCATCCTTAAGTTATGGACATTACGGTTTATTTTGTGTATAGTTCTTTGCTGTAGTAATGTAAACTTTGTTTTCATTTTAAAAGGAAAGGGATAATGTTATATCCTGAGTTTTACTTAATTGTAATTAGCCTAGGTCTTCCTTGCTGCTCAGCCAGAGTGAGAGATGGTTACGGAATGTTGGTGTGACTGTGATGAATGGAATGCCTGGGTGCCTGTGTGGGTGAGTGATGACAGTTGGAGATGGGCTGAGCAGCTAGGCAGGCTGCTCCTGGTGGGGCCGTGATATGGGCTGTACATGGAGCTTAAATAAGGCTGTTACAAGGGCCTAAGTAGGGACTATGCAGGAGCTGGTACATGGCTGAACCTAGTCTGAAGTTATCTAGAACTGGAACTAATAAAGAAGACTTTGAAACCTACATCATGGCTACCAGTGTGTACATCTTGTACAGATTATAACAATTAGGTTTCCAGCTGGGCGACAAATGTGCATAGACCCAAAGTTTCCATTTTGTGTTTTAATACTGGCAGGCGATACACAAATATTCAAATATTGTATGCCCAGGGAAGTCCGACTGTCCCACTCAGTAGAACGATTGGAAACCGGCAAGTCTATTCAAGTGAGTTAAATTATGCAAATGTTTCCTCAGCCATCCTTCCCAAAAGCTAAACTGAAACTAACTGAAGTGCAAAAAAAATGTTAATCCACAATTCCACGTGGCAGGGATACATCCTAGTCAAGAACTAATGTATCCCCTAAAACCTTTGTCTCACTTACTATTGTGAACATTCACATAAATATATAGGGTTTTAACAAACGTTGTTGCACTCTAATATGGCATACTTACAGCCGACATTGTATTGCTGAACAGATCAGACCTTCCCTGTCAGTAGCATGGTCTGAAAGCACCAAGTCTATGCTAGCAGGAAATATATCAGCTTAGGTACTCTTTCCGGACAAAAACAGCTGCAGTGTAGATCTGTAAGATCGGGACACCAAATTGTTACTCCCTCTATGGCGGGAGAAGGAAACCTGATTTGAAAATGATCAAATCGAAGACAAAACAGTATGAAAGGCGAATACTATACAACCAATAAAACAGATGAAAGACTGAATGCAGGAGAAATTGTGTCAACTGTTTAAAAAGGCAGTGAATTTTGTAACCACAGAGGAAAGATTTTAAAAAGATTTAAAAAAAAAAACAATTATATACCACTGGTTATATTCACAAGAAATATGAAAAAGGCAAATATGTCACAGGTTTGATTGTTTATGGCTATCTGCAATAATCAGAAAAACATAAAAAATGAGTTTATATCGGCAACTATTCATAGTTATCATGCACTCTTCCAAAACATGAAGTTAAGATCAGTTTCTATATTTGTATCAGCAGAAACCCCATAGAGACCAGCTCGCCCTTTATTCCATCCTAATGACTTAGGATAGCAACATTTTGCAGTTCAGATATTTCGTTTAGGCCATCAATGGTGGTGTGCAACAAAGCCAATCCTCCCATATGTCATATCCTTTCCTTCGTCAAAAAATAAATCCTATAGAAGTTCAGTTGGTTGTCTTTCAGAATTAGATAAAACAAGAGTGGTACCCCTCATGCACACTTAGTAATGGAAATTAATTTCGATTAATTCTATAAATAATTATTTTAATTTGTACCACATAAGTATATAAAAAATCCCTTTGGGGGGATTTAAAAAAAATAAACCTTTAAAAATTATTTTCTGTTTAATGTAAAATACATAGTATATTAAATATTTTTGCAAATTGATTTAATCTATTTTTTAATGTAGAACAACATTTAAAAAATGCTGCATCACTATTAACCTAATTTTGAATTAAATAATTAATTTAAATACAATTATTTTTCTGAAGTTTAAATTTAAAAAATGTTGTTAATTTTTAAAAGAATAAGGTCATTAAAATATTTTAAAATTATCTCTCCACACTATCCGAGAAATTGAGAATGGAGACCACCCTTACTATTGAAGAAGTGAAAGAAGCGATACTGGTACTGAACACTGAAAATACTGCGTGACCAGACAGGTCCCATCCGAATACCATCAAAGGTATCTGGACATTTTAGCCCAACATCTGGCAGTATACCATGAGGCTTGTGGTACTCGGGCCTTCCCCGTAGAGATAGTATCCGCAACCAATGTAGTATTCCAAAATCCACTCACCCTAACCCCCGATGTGAAGCCTTCTGTCACACCTCCCTGTTAAATACAGAACTTAAAATCTTTGTGAAACTCCTAGCCCTCAGACTCATCCTCATCCAAGTTCTGGACACACTCGTCCACTGTTACCAAAATGGCTTAATGCCGGGTCGTGGTACCCGACACTGTATCAGACGGGCACACATGCCCGTACCTGGGAGCTCCGAGACCCATGCGCTCTGCTACTTTTAGACTTTGAGAAGGCATTTAACGCCCCCGCGGAGCCAGCGACTGAAAGGTTGCTTCCCCCCCCTCCCTGCAACTGAAACCATGGTTCGAGAGGTGGTACCCAGAGGGGGGTGAAGTCTTTGCGGTCCCTGAGACTTCAGAACAGGAGGCAAGCTCTACTTCAAGCCCTTGGAGATACTCAGCACAAGTTAAGAAAGGTCAGTCCAGTCCTTTCACTGCCCAAGGCAGAAGCAGCAACTGCAGGCCAACCCAACAAAGCAACAACACAGCAAAGGGGCAGTACTTCTTCTAGTAATTCTTCCAGCTCTTTTTCTTGACAGGTTCCTTGATCCAGCAAGTTATAAAGTTCTAGGGCTTGGGCTCCCATATTTATACAGCATTTCTCTTTGTTCTCTTCGGCAGAGAGTGTCTGTGCCCAGCTCAAACCAGTTCTGGCCTCTCTGTCCCAGCTTTCTGGCAGGAGGTGGAGACAGCATTGACCAAAGCATACCAGGCCCATTGAGGTGCAAGGAAATCTCCTCCAACTACTCTAAATGCAGCCTAGGTCTATTCAGCCCAGCCCTGACTCATCCAGGAAAGGCAGGACTAGTAAAAAATGAAATAAAGTGTAATTCACTACCAGGACATGGAGACACCAACCCATAACACAATTTACAATAGGAGCACTTACACTTTAACAGTGAACAGCAGTCAGAAAGTGTGCAGAGACACTAAGCCAGCAAAAACAGAGTAAACACCAGAAGTTTAGAAAGGAAAAGGACAGGGGAAACACGTCAAAAGATGCAAGGTCTAACACATTCGTTTTTTCTTTTCGCGCTGACCTCCTTTTTTCAATCTTTTGTCGACCCTTTTTGAGCTATAACTCCTAGTGTACTGGGGACATATCCCCTAATAAACCTATGGATTTTAAACCTTATAGGGAATGTTACAGGCACATTTCTATGTCTGATCCCCACTTGGTCTGTCTCTGATGCCTGGGGTTGAATCATGACACGGGGGCCTGCACCGACTGTCGGTCGATGCACCTGAAGGTGATCTTTGAGTGAGCAATGAAGGTCCTGGTGGCCAGGCACATGAATGGCCTGCGCCATTTGCCATCTCTCTCCCAAGTAAGATCTCAAATCCAGTCGCAAAGCCGGTCTCACAAATCGTCTTCTCCAAAATCCAAGTTGCTGTTGTCGAAGTCGGGTAAATTAAAGAAGGACAAGAAAAAGAAGTCAAAGTGGTGTTCTACTTCACCCAATAGAGCCTGGGCTTCTAGGACCTGCTCCTGTACTTCTCCCGCTGAGCCCGTACTCAGGTCTACTCCGTGCCTTCCTGAATTCCCTGGAGCCAGAGCAACCCCTGCAAAACTTAGGGAATTCTACGAATCCATGTATTCCATCTTTGGGCCACTGACTCCCTCTGGCGTGCTTTGCTTCTAGGACCTGCTCCTGTACTTCTACCACTGAGCCCGTAGTCAGGTCTACTCTGTGCCTTCCTGAACTACCTGGAGCCAGAGCAACACCTGCAAAACGTAGGGAATTCTACGAATACATGTACAGGGCCGGCTCTCGGGCGGTGCGAACAGTGCCACCGCACCGGGCGCTTACTTGGGGTGGGGGTGCCATGTTTATTGTTTTAAAAGCTCCAGATGCTACGTTCCTTGTCCGAGCAATTTTCAATCATCATTAAAAATGTCACAATAGATAACTCCCATGATTAATGTTGTTCCTGGTGAGAGACCCGAGCTTTGTCTGGGGAAAGTTTTAACTCATCATAGCCAAGAAGATTAATATGCCTGCTGCAAAGACTATAAATAGGTCAAGGGGTTATCGCTTTTGTCAGCAAGATCCTTTTGTTGCTTGCAGTTTAAAAGTTAAAATTCTGATATAGAGCAGTGAGCTATTAACTGCCATCAGAGAGATCATGCAAACTGCAATAAATATATTACAGCTACATGTTTTTTGCCCAGTCTTTTCTTATCCTAGTATTGCAAAAATGTTTCATTTTGGTAGAAAACAACTATTATTATTAAAGAAAACCCCAAAAAATGATGTTACATTTAAAATTCCTAATTTGTGCTTTTCCTGACCAAGGACTTTTAAATGATACTGACTACAAGTATGAATGATATGTGACTCCTACATATTGTAGTCCTCTGTCTTAGGTAACATTTCCTATACACTGATTTACACACGCATGATTGTCTCCGTGCAATGTATGTGTGATGTAAAGTGTTCTGAGACCCTAAACTGGTATGAGGGGTGGTAGAAAACTAAATGAATCTAAGAGACAGTGGTTATGGTGACTTAGGGGCATTGTCAAATGGTGGTAGTGAGGGAATCCGTGGTGAGGTGGTCATGGGGGTGCGCCAACAAACATTGTTGCACAGGGCGCCGCCAGTACTAAAGCCGGCCCTGTCCATGTATTCCACCTTTGGGCCACTGACTCCCACTGGCGTGCCATCAGGCCCTACAGAGCTTAGAGGTACCCCAGCTCGATTACTGTGGACTCATCTGCCCCAAACGCCAGCTGGACACTTAAGATACTCTCTCAGATCCGGACTAACTTCAGTCCTTCCAACACCACCCACGACAACACCGGCTCCATCTGATGACATGGGAACCCATCCCTCGGTCAGACTCTGATCCAGCACCTCAACAACACCGTTTAATGGCGACTGACGCTGCCTCAACGGCACCAACCATCTGGCTCAGACACGCTGCCTTTTTATTGCCAAACTCAACCCCAGCAGGTTCCCTACGGACAGGAAATCCAAGAGGCTAGACACTTTCAAGAAGAGGTTCTTTTCTTCTGCAAGCCTAGCATTGCGTTGGATGAATGCATCTTAGGACGGTATACACACATAGGTGCCGATCACGATCCGGTAAAAAATGTCCCCGTACGACTCGTATCGGGTCTTTTTACCGTACGAATCGTACAAGTGCCGTACGAACTGGCAATCACGATTCGCATGGTAAAAAGTCCATACGAACCGCACTGGGAATATTTCCCCACACGTCCTCGGTTTGGAAAATGTGTCCGACACGTCCTCGTACGATTCACCGTACAAACGTGAAAGGTGAACTCCGACCGGGGAATCACGATCCATCCCGGGCGTCCGAATGTACAACCGTATGGTGAAAAGACCGTCCGCACCGAACTCCCATAACAACCATGGAGACGTCCAAACAGGTGCCCGGTACGTGCCGTACCCCCCCCAGCCCCCGTAGGTACGCGCCGACCCCCCCCCCAGCCCCCGTAGGTACGCGCCGACCCCCCCCAGCCCCCGTAGGTACGCGCCGACCCCCCCCCAGCCCCCGTAGGTACGCGCCGACCCCCCCCCAGCCCCCGTAGGTACGCGCCGACCCCCCCCAGCCCCCGTAGGTACGCGCCGACCCCCCCCCCAGCCCCCGTAGGTACGCGCCGACCCCCCCCAGCCCCCGTAGGTACGCGCCGACCCCCCCTGTGTGTACACCCGTGTACGGTGCGTACCCACCCGTGTATGTACGGTGCGTACCCCCCGTGTACGCTCGAGTCGAACCCCCCCCGTGTACGCTCGAGTCGTACCCCCACCCGTGTATGTACGGTGCGTACCCCCCGTGTACGCTCGAGTCGAACCCCCCCGTGTACGCTCGAGTCGAACCCCCCCCGTGTACGCTCGAGTCGTACCCCCACCCGTGTATGTACGGTGCGTACCCCCCGTGTACGCTCGAGTCGAACCCCCCCGTGTACGCTCGAGTCGTACCCCCACCCGTGTATGTACGGTGCGTACCCCCCGTGTACGCTCGAGTCGAACCCCCCCGTGTACGCTCGAGTCGAACCCCCCCCGTGTACGCTCGAGTCGTACCCCCACCCGTGTATGTACGGTGCGTACCCCCAGCGCGTAGCGCTGGGGGTACGCACCGTACATACACGGGTGGGGGTACGACTCGAGCGTACACGGGGGGGTTCGACTCGAGCGTACACGGGGGGTACGCACCGTACATACACGGGTGGGGGTACGACTCGAGCGTACACGGGGGGGTTCGACTCGAGCGTACACGGGGGGTACGCACCGTACATACACGGGTGGGGGTACGACTCGAGCGTACACGGGGGGGGTTCGACTCGAGCGTACACGGGGGGTACGCACCGTACATACACGGGTGGGGGTACGACTCGAGCGTACACGGGGGGGTTCGACTCGAGCGTACACGGGGGGTACGCACCGTACATACACGGGTGGGGGTACGACTCGAGCGTACACGGGGGGGGTTCGACTCGAGCGTACACGGGGGGTACGCACCGTACATACACGGGTGGGGGTACGACTCGAGCGTACACGGGGGGGGTTCGACTCGAGCGTACACGGGGGGTACGCACCGTACATACACGGGTGGGGGTACGACTCGAGCGTACACGGGGGGGTTCGACTCGAGCGTACACGGGGGGTACGCACCGTACATACACGGGTGGGGGTACGACTCGAGCGTACACGGGGGGGTTCGACTCGAGCGTACACGGGGGGTACGCACCGTACATACACGGGTGGGGGTTCGACTCGAGCGTACACGGGGGGTACGCACCGTACATACACGGGTGGGGGTACGACTCGAGCGTACACGGGGGGGGTTCGACTCGAGCGTACACGGGGGGGTTCGACTCGAGCGTACACGGGGGGGTTCGACTCGAGCGTACACGGGGGGGTACGCACCGTACACGGGTGTACACACAGGGGGGGTCGGCGCGTACCTACGGGGGCTGGGGGGGGGTCGGCGCGTACCTACGGGGGCTGGGGGGGGGGTCGGCGCGTCCCTACGGGGGCTGGGGGGGGGTCGGCGCGTACCTACGGGGGCTGGGGGGGGTCGGCGCGTACCTACGGGGGCTGGGGGGGGGGTCGGCGCGTACCTACGGGGGCTGGGGGGGGTCGGCGCGTACCTACGGGGGCTGGGGGGGGTCGGCGCGTACCTACGGGGGCTGGGGGGGGTCGGCGCGTACCTACGGGGGCTGGGGGGGGGGTCGGCGCGTACCTACGGGGGCTGGGGGGGGTCGGCGCGTACCTACGGGGGCTGGGGGGGGGTCGGCGCGTACCTACGGGGGCTGGGGGGGGGTCGGCGCGTACCGGGCCACCTACTCTGGTCGATTCGCGCCGTACTTCGCTTTTGCGGCACTTTTTGGGTGCCGTGAAAATATTGCCGTCCGGACTGCTGTCGGTTCGAATCGTAATTCCTGGTTCGTGAAACGCTGCCTGAAAGCGTCCCGACGTCACGTCGCAGCATTCCCGGATCACATTCGTATGTATATTTTCGTCGGTCGGTGTTTTTTACGATTCGTACGGAAATGGTGTTTCCGTGCGAATCGTAATTCCATGTTTGTAAAGTTTTACAACCGGGTACGAGTCGGACGGGGAATTCGCTCCGACCGACGGTTCGTACGCGGTTTTTAACGGATCGTAATCGGCACCATATTGTGGGACTCAATTGTGCAAATGCTGCCCATGGTCCTGGAGGATGCCCTGGCCATTTTAAAACCAGGCACTGATAGAAGACCAGGAACTGAGCAAACGTCAGTCACTGCTCGGTGTGGACTGGATATCACCGACTCACTGGGCAGACCCTTTGCTTCTTCAGCCCAGCAAAGTAGTGGCTTGTGTGGATTGATTAGGTGGTAGTTCCTGGTCCTTCAGAGGTCTAGGTCTTGAAGTCCTAAAAACTTGTAAGTACCAGCTTTTCAGAGTTAGTAGGAGAAGTCCAGTTAGACACAGGCAAGTGTCCCAAGACCTCAGGAAGAGCACTTTGGGTCAAGACTCACTCCATCAGAGGACACCATCAGGGTCCTGTCCAAGTCCTAGTCAGCTGGGCACTGATTAAAAAGGCCTCTTCCAGCTTGTTGTGTTTCTATAGACACAAAGGAGATCAACCAACTGACCCTTGAAGTCCACTTCCTTGCCCTAGGAACAAGTGGAAGCAGTCCTTCAGGTCCCCTCCCAGGTCTCAAACAGCAGGTACAGTCCTTCTGTTTATTTATTTATTCTGTGTTTTCTATAGCACGAATAAGACCCAGCTGGGTATCAGAGCGCTGTTCTTCCATAGGTAAAGAAAGTACTTTTATGGTTGGCACTAGCTAGTGGGAGGTGGTGACTTTTAGCTCCGCCCTAACCATTAAGGTAATAGTGCCCAGGGTCAGCCATGTCCACGCTTGCAGCAGTTTCTGTTGATCCTACTGCAAACAATCCCACATTGTACCTTACTCCTAAAATTCAAGATGAAGAAATTCATCCTCCCTTGTGCTGACCCTGTGTGCCCACCCAGAGGTGTGGCCAGGGAAATGAGCCATGCCCTCTTCTGTGGGCAATCAAAACTGGTTCTGAGGGTACCTCCTCTCCCACTGGTTTTGGTGCCAGCCTGACTTGTGGAACACAGGTTAGCCTTCCCCAGGCCTCACCTTATATTTACTTGTGAAAGGGAAGATCCCTTTACAAGTTAATGAGGTATCTTGGTCCACCCTAACTGGTCATCTTGTTAAGTCAAGAAAAACACCTTCCCACACCCAGACCACTGTCACTGGTCTGAAACCAATTTTCACACCTGGTTAAGGCTGGACAGCTGCTGGAAAGCTAATGCAAATAAGCCCTCTGAAGCTCCAGGCATGGAAAAGGTAACATTCTAAAAAGTCATCTTTCATGATTATTTATTAGAAATCTGACTTTACCAATAGATTTGATTTGTAATAAAAACTAGAAATAGTGGTTGAAATATTTTTATAGCTAGCCCAAAAAACGAGATAGAAGAATTCATATTTTATTCTGTAGTCTCGTTTCTCATAGGACAGCCAATGCTTTCCTCAGAGAAAATAGGGTTTTGGGGCCTTTGTCACTGTAAGGACATTAACACTAAATTCCAAATGCTCCACTTTTAAATACTATTGGACTTGGCCCTCCCGCAAGGTCCCCCTCAAACCCTTTGCCTTCGCCGCTCCTGTTTTCTGAGCTTGGTTTTTTGGCTTTTAGGAATATCTGCACTTTAACACTTGTAACCAGTGGTAAAGTACTTATGCTCTCCCCCTAAAACATGGTAAAATTGGCTTAGACCCAATTGGCACATTTAATTTATTTACAAGTCCCTAGTAAAGTAGTACTTAATGTAACAAAGACCTGTAAATTAAATCCTGGCTCTGGGCCTGCAGCACTTCTTGTGCCACCCACTTAAGTAGTCTTTTAAAACTTGTCTCAGGTCTGCTACTGCAGCCTGTGTGAAGTTTTAAACTGTCAATTCAACCTGGCAAAAAAACCTTTTGCCAGGCCTAAACCTCAATTTTTAATTCATACAAATCACCCCTAAGATAGGCCCTCAAGTGCCAATAGGGCAGGGTGCAGTGTATTTAAAATGTTGGACATTCTTTTTTAAGTTTTACTTTTCCTGGTTTTTCACTACTGCAAGACCTATGGGAGAGACATAGGTCTTGCAGATTGGGAAGAGATAGAAATATCATGGTGGAACTCAAATTAATTGTAGTTATAAAACGTCTTTAATGGTCAAGTTAGATCTTAGATTACAATTTTTTAAATGGCGCTTTTAGACATTTTCTTGCCCTAAACCTTCTGAGGCCTTCTATGAGTTTTTATCTGCTTGGGCCTGTTATTCATTCCCCCATCAGTAATGCCTATTTGGCCTAGACAGTGAACAAAAAAGGTGGAGATCGGAAAGGGCCACCAATCGGGTTGGGAGGAGGGAAGCAGTTCCCTGCCCCTCTTAGATTTCAAAGGGCTGCCTCCAACACACTCACAAAGGAGCTTGAAAGCAGACTTTTGTCACTCAAGTCCTCTTGAAGCCTGGGCAGGGAAAGAAAGGGACCAGATATGGGGTGGGTGAGAAGTTTCCTCAAAGGGTGGCACCATGTATAAATATTGGACCTCCTGAGCAATCAGGACCTGTGGACATTACAGAAGAAGGACTGCCACGTTCCACAGAGGACTGCCCTGCTGCCTGAGGCCTGCCTTGTTCTCCAGAGGCCTTCCCTGCTGCTTGAGGCCTGCCTTGTTATTCAGAGGACTGCCCTGCCACTACCAGAGAACTGCCATGCTGCTTGAGGCCTGCCTTGTTCCACAGGGACTGTCCTGCTCTCTGAGAAGGAAGACTGTCTCTTCATCCCAGTTTAACCTAAATGACTCCAATGGTCAGTTGGCTAACCTGTTCTTAACTATAGAAACACAACAAGCTCCAGAGGCCTCCATGCAAGTGCCCAGCTGACCTGCTGCAACAGGACTTGCCTGAGCCCTGCTGACCTCTGTTGGAGTGAGTTCCTGCTCCTCAAGAGGAGCCTTCCAAGGTCCTGGACTCTTGGCTGGCATCAATTGCACCTCTTCCTGTGAAATGTTGAAGTTCTGAACTCTGCGTGCCGGACTTTGAGACTAACCTGGTCCCTGTATCTGGCCTGCACTCCATCGCAGTCAACCTGAACCTGTGACTATGTCCTGTTCTAGTGCATCTATTCTGCTCTAAACTGTGCAGCTCTGAATTTTCTTCCCTAAATCTCTCTCATAAAGTACCTCTCACATACAGTGCTCTGAAATTTCATCTGGGGGAACGCTATACCCAAGTTATGCTTCTCTGATCTTTTCAGTATTAAGCCTAGGACAAACCCTTATCACAATAAGGCCCTCAGATCTCGCCATTTACACCTTAGTATTGCTGCCAGGGATTTCTGGGTTTAAGGTGGCATGAAAATGAGAAAAAAAGATAATTAAAGTATTTTCATTTAAAAACAGTGCTTTCTGCTTCTTGGCGGTATTTTTACTTAAACCTTTAAACGTGCAAATCTATGGGTTTACTGATTTTATTTTTGTTGCTTTGGTCTCATTATTTTTATTAAATCTTACTCTATTTTTTTAAATTGGAGTTTGAAGTCTCTCGTATTTTCACTTTATTACTGTTTGTGTGCTGCATAAATACGTAACACAGTGCCTCTAAGTTAAGCCTGACTGCTTTTATTCTAAGCTACTGGAGAGGTTAGACACAGGTTAATTTTGTGACTTTTGTGGTTTACCCTGACCGGGAATGTGGTTGTTGCTTGAGAAGGGTATTCACCCCTCTCTCAATCAAGAACCCTATTTCTTACATATATTGGGGTGACATTAGTTTTCAAAAGGGAGGCTTTTCCCTTGTTAAAAGGGTTATTTTTGCAGGTCAGACTGTAGGTTTAAACTGCAGCTGTCAGGGGTCGTGGCTTGCGCGCCGCTACGAGATGGCGGGTTGCGCTTGAGCTCTGTGCTGAGCGAGGACGTCGGAGGATTATTTACCGCTTCACACTGCCCCTTAACTGCTGAAAAGATGACCTTCATATCCCTAATGCTGCCGTGTGCGACCTGAGAGGGATTCCTGCTTCTGAAGCTCCCGGTGCCTGCATTTCTGCTGCTCTGAGGTGGCGCTCGGTGTTTTCACGAGCAGCCGCCATTTTGTTTTCCTAACTGACGGAGATGCGTTTTTCTCCACAACACGACGGCGCTATTTCCACAGTTTTGCCAGGGATGCTGATAAACAGGTGCTGGTGACTATTTCCGTATTGCTGGAAGTCTATATTGGTTTTCTCTCCTTACTCACGCTACATTGATACCTATGGTGAGACTATTTTGGGATTTTATTTTACTATACCTCTCTTCAGAGTGCCTCCAATGCCTTTATTTGGTGTTTTCTTGCTCTATGACACCCTCCTTCTTGGTTTTTTTTGATTTCGGAAGGCGTTTTCTTTTGATACCTGCAGGACATGGTATTTTTGTCATGAGATTCCTTTTCTTGCTCATGTAAGCCCGCTGGTATTACTATCCTGTATTGGTTGCTGAAAGTGCGCTTTCCACTTTTTTACTCATTTCTTTTTTGTATACTAATATACTAGTATCCTTTGGCTTTTTCCTTCCCTTCATTTCTCTGCGGTGCTGTATTTTGCCCTCGCTGTGGCTGTGTGCTCTATGGCTGCAAATATGGGCTTGTCACCAAATGCTAAAGACGCAAAGGACTCTAAAGCTTCTCATAAGAGGTCCAAACAAGTGTCTCCTACACCTGACACTGGTCACAAAGACACCAATTCCACGCTTGAGACTATTCTGACGCGCCTTAATGATGTTCATGACATTGCGCAGTCTACCAAGACAAACACAGATTTGCTGCAAGTGGAGGTGGCAGCCATTAGGAATGATTTTAAGGCTCTTTCCCTTCGTGTTTCAGCTACAGAAACTCGTATTAGTGGTGCAGAGGATACTATGCAAAAACAATCTAGGTCTCTTGGTCAGTTGGAACGCTCAATGGCGGCATTGCGGAGAGATCTCACTGAACAAGAAGATCCAATCTGCGCATTTTTGGTCTTCCGGAGGAGGTTGAGAAGGATGCACCTTCTATGATTGAGTTCTTATATCAGTGGCTTCCTTCCACACTACAAATTTCTTTCCAAAGAGACTTTGAGTTGGAACGGGCACGCCGTGTTCCCGCATTTCGCTCTAAATCTGCCACGCAACCAAGAGCGATAATTTTTAAGCCACTGCGTCATCAACATACGGAACAGATTCTGGCTCATATGCGGAAGGTTAAGGTTGTCTCATGGAATGGCCATCGCATTTCAATTTCTCAGGACTTTGCCAGGGACACGGTAATAAGGAGGAAGGGCTTTCTTAATCTTCGGAAGCGTCTCTCTGTGATGAACATTCCCTTCTCTTTTACTGGTCCCTCAAAATTCCGTATTACCTTCAAAGGTCGTTCCAGAATTTTTGATGAACCTGCTGATTTGGCCTTGTTTCTGGATAATCAGATGGAGTTGCAGATGGATCTACAAGTGGAAGCGTCGCTTGCCCCTGGTTCCTCTGGCACCTGATGGGGTTACATATAACTGCAATGAGCTTTCTCTTATTCAGATCTATTAAGTTTATCTTTTTTAGGTCTGTGTGGTGGTCTTAATGACCATTGTTGTTGGTGTGCTGTTGCTGTTTTTCTTGTGCGTGACGGTGTAGCTCAGTGTGGGCTGTGTTTTCTCTCCGTTTTTCTGGGATACCTTCGTATCTCTATGATGAAGTGACCATTGTCTCCGGTGTGTCTACTCTATGTATTTTCTAATATTTCGTAGTATTGTTTCCTGATAGGTCAATCTTTTTCTTCTTTGCTTGCTTTTTATCCGTGTCAGGGTCCGGTTCATTCCTGTTCTTCCTTTCTCCCTGTTTTCCATTAATGTTATCTCCATTGTCGTATTGTTAATTTGGTCTTCCCGCGTGTTCTTCCTTTTGTTGTTTTTGTCTCTATAGAATATGTTATTGATTATTATCTGTACTGTTTTATGGTTTGGTGTGCATTAATTGCTTCATAGATACCTATTAATTGCTGTATATAGAGTTGAATTTAAGTTCTGTATAGCCAATTTTTATATTTTATTTCATTGCTATATCAATGATTGGTCTGTTTCTTTATTATTATTAACTGCCTATTTCTATTAGGTCCAATTTACCATATTTATATTGCATTTTATTGTCTCATGTTCTTTTTACTTATATAGTTATATATTTAGATACGCTTGCCTCTTTAAATTAAATTAAGTATAACAAGTGTTATATATTTTTGGATAGTTAACTAGATGCCTCTCTTTAAATGTTACTTTTTTTAGTATATACTTGCTTCTTCTATTTATCTTCCATAGGGCTTCATTGATTGTTTTTCCTGATCACCTATCTCATCCTTTACTTTATTATGTATCATTTATTCTCTTCATACTATACCTTATAGTCTTCTGTGGAAAGTTATTTCTTTTTCTTTATTCTTTCCTGCTCTTCACGAGGTGTGTGTCGGTTTTGATGCTACCTCATATTAGAGATAGTTATTAGCTTATTTTTCATCATTTCCTCATTTCTAACATTAGATCTCCTTCTCTCTTCTGCTTTCTCCTTTCTTTTAGACATAATGTATTTGTTCCTATTTATCAAGTTGGTATATACATTTCGCCGGTTAGACTTACATGATGAATTGTTTTGGGAATACTCTAATGAATTCTAGTTCATATTTCAGATATTTATTTTTCTTAGTTAAGTATAATCAGTTATGTACTGTATTGGGGCTGTTTATGCTGATTGTATTTATTCCTCGTGATGGTCCCCTTGCTCATCTTCCCATGTTCCCCCTAGTATGAATTTGGTCTTTTTCAGACCTTCCTTGTTGGTTCTTCTCTCTCTTCTTCTGTTTCCTTTCCTGCTTTCTTTTTCCTCTTCTCTCTCCTTTTCTCTTCGGATTTCCTCCTTGGATTCTCCCTGTTCTGTGTTGTTGTCTGGTGTCTGGGCTCGAATTTGGTTGGTTGTTGTATATCCTCTATCAATTATAGAATATCATTTTTCCCTATTATTGGCTCTATGTCTGGACTGAATATACTTTCCCTTAATGTGAAAGGATTAAATCACCCAGTTAAAAGGTCAAAAATATTAGATTACTGTAAATCCCTTTCTTCGGATCTAGTCCTTTTTCAAGAGACAAAGGTCTCTGCCAGAGAGGCGCTATTTTTGAAGAAAGAATGGGTTTCTGATGTTGCTTGTTCAGATGCTTGTGGCAAAAGAAACGGAGTAATTACTTTGGTTTCCAAACATTCGGGTTTATCTATTGTTTCCTCTGAACAGGATACAGAGGGACGTTGGTTATTATCTAAGTTGGCTGATGGTAATGCTGATCTCTTTGTCATGAATATTTATGCCCCTAACAAGGATGACCCGTCTTTTTGGAGAGTTATCACCAAAAAGCTAAATGACACACCTCATTCTGGTAATCTTATTGTAGGTGGAGATTTTAATTTACCAATGGATCCTATCCTAGATAGGAATTCTGCCTTTAACTTTCGTCCCCCTAAATCACATAAACAAATGATTAATATGTGCTCTCTTATCCATCTTCAGGATGTCTGGCGTCTTCATAATCCCACTGGCTGTGATTTCTCCTTTTTTTTGTCCCCCCATTCTTCTTTTTCACGTATTGATTATCTTTTGGTTCACTCCTCTCTTGTTCAATCTTCCTCATCTCCGCTTATTCATCCTATTTTGATTTCTGACCATGCCGCGGTGACGTTCACACTCTTGTCTTTTACCCCTAGAGCGAGGCCTCGATCTTGGAGGCTAAACACGGAAATCTTACATGATGATTCCCAAGTTCGGGAGTTCTCCAATGCTATTGAGACGTTTTTCCATGAGAATGTTGGGTCAGTTGATTCCCATGTTGTTCTTTGGGACTCTTTTAAATGTACTTTCCGTGATCAGGTCATCAAATGTATGGCAAGGAGAAACGCTCCCATTAAAAAGGAACTCATGGACTTAGCAGCTGAGATTAAAACTCAGGAATCTCTTTTTCGACAATCTAAAGATAAATCTTGCCTACAATCTATTAAGAATTTAAAATATACATACAATACTATAATCACTAAGAGAGCTCATATAGGTTTTCAGGCTCAGAAATCGAAGAAGTTGTTGTTGAAAAATCGTGCTGGCAAGATGCTTGCGGCTACATTAAAGTTCCAGGAATCTTCTTATAAATCTTCCCAAATCTCTTCTATTGTTGATCATCTTGGTAAGAAAAAATTTCAGACTGAAGAAATTCTTGAGGTCTTTCGAGATTTTTATAATAAATTATATACCCCCTCTAATCAATCTTCTTTTGAGCAATGTCAAGAGTTCTTAAAGACAGTTCCTGTGGAAAGTGTATCGGAGGAAGACAATCATTCTTTGAATGGCCCGATTACTTCTGATGAAATTATTTCTGCAATTAAACCTACTCGCTCCGGTAAAGCTCCAGGTCCTGATGGATATCCTATTTTGTTTTATAAAACCTTTACATCTGAGATTGTGCCGCAGCTTCAGTCCGTCTTTGATGCTTTTATTAAAGATGGTTCTGTATCTGGTTCTTCTGCTGATGCTTCTATTGTAGTAATTCCCAAAGAAGGAAAAGATCATTTGGATCCCAAAATTTTCGTCAAATTCTCTTCTTAACATGGAAGCTAAGATTTTTGCTAAAATCTTAGCTAAACATCTAGAATCTCTTATTCCTCAATTGGTTCATCCTTCTCAAACAGGTTTTGTAAAGGGGCGTCTTGCACGTGATAATATTCGTACTTTTTGTCACATTCTTGGCTCTGCTAAGCGTTCCAATCTTCCGGCGGCGGCCTTGGCCCTTGATGCTGAAAAAGCCTTTGATAAGGTCTCTTGGCCTTTTCTACGAGCTGTTTTATGTGCGCACAATCTTGGTGACTCCTTTATCCGTATGGTTATGTCTCTTTACTCCCGACCTAGAGCTAACATCAGAGTAAATGGAGCTACGTCGTCCTTTTTTAATCTTCGCCAGGGCACAAAGCAAGGATGTCCCTTGTCTCCTCTTTTATTTTTGTTATCTATTGATCCTCTTCTTAGAATGATTGACTTACATTCAGACATTAAGGGATTCTCTTTTGGGTCTCATCAGATAAAATCAGCTGCTTATGCGGATGATGTTCTTATTTTTTCTGACGATATTGCATTGGCCATCCCTGCTATTTCTGATACGATTTCTCTTTTCTCAAAGGTTTCAGGATGTACCCTGAACAAAGATAAGACAGAGATGTTCTCCTTAAATGCTTATTGTTTCTCTTCCCATATGGGTTCGGCGGGTTTTAAGTGGCAATCCAAGCAACTAAAATATTTGGGTATCTATTTTTGTTCCACTCTCTATGCTATGGTTACTTATAATGAGTCTCAAACTATTCTTAAGGTGCGACGCCTTTTAGAAACTTGGTCTCCGAAGCATATTTCCTGGTGGGGTCGATTGCAGACCCTTAAAATGATGATAACACCTATTATTAATTTTGTTTCCTCTATGCTTCCAGTAAGGCTTTCTGATTCCTTCTTTCATGAACTTGATTTACTTACTTCCAAATTCTTATGGAATAACAGAAGGGCTAGAATTGCCTATAAATTCTTACGGAAATCTTATGATATGGGAGGATGTAATTTTCCTGATTGGGGGAAGTATCAAACTGCCTTTCTGGCGTCCCAGGGTGCTCTTTGGTTCTCTTCTCCCTCTATTCATGTTCCATCCTGGTTACTAATAGAACAAGCACTGGCCTCCCCGTTGCCAACTGCCTCTCTTTTAACCACGAATACCCTTTCTATTCCATTCTCTCGGTCTATTATTTTAGATACTATTGCTGCGGTCCGCAAAGTGGATAAGAAAGTGGCAATTCCACTGCATAAAACTAGATGGTCGTCTATTTGGTGGAATTCTAAAATCAAAATCAATATTGATCCAGAGTTAATGTTTTATTGGGCTGCGAAAGGTATCTCACTTGTTAAACATCTCTATGACTCTAACAATGATCCTTTCCCTTTCTCATCCCTAGCTCAACAATTTTCTCTATCTAACTTAGACTTTTATACCTTTCTTAAGATAAAGGTAGCACTTGCTAAAGTGCACCTTCATCCTTCCTCCCCTACGATTACGCTTTTTTAATTATGGATCAGGACTGGTCATGTAGCGTCTAGGATTTACAAATTCTTGTCGTCCTCTACACTTCCTTCCCAAACTGTTGCACAGCAAAAATGGTTACATCATTTTGATCATAGTGTTACCGATCATATCTCTTCAGACACATGGCAAGGTATTGGTAAACTTTCTCTTCGTAACAAAATCGCCCCCTCCTCAATGCAGTCTAAGTTTTTCTCTATTAATCTTCTTCACTGGACTCCCATTCGTTTGTATTCACTAAATCTCAAAGAAGACAACCTGTGTTGGAGTTGTGGCCTTCTACCAGGCGATTTTCAACATATGTTCTTTGATTGCTCCCTTCTCCAACCCTTTTGGGATTTAATTCACAAACATCTCATGCTAATCTTTAATATTGAATTCCAACTTTCTTTTCCATTAATCCTTTTAGGTCCGTTGGCGGCCACAGTCCCTCTGCCTTTAGATTTCATGGAATTACAATTGTTGGATCTCTTATTGACTATTGCTGTCAAAGTAATTCTCATGGAGTGGAAATCCTTCTCTTCAGTTTCTTACCATACTTGGTGGGCTTGGGTTTCCTTTTTACGAAGTGCTCATACGTCTGTTGACCATGCGCATCTTTCTCCCTCTATATCTACTGGCGTGTGGAAAGCTTTAGATACGTACATGGACCTGGTCTCCGAGGGGTTGGTGGATCAATATCCTTTTGATTTGTCTGGTTAATGTTGTCTTGTATGTTGGGTGATTCATTTGGAAATCCTCTTCTTTTCCTTCACTCCTCCCTGTCTTTCTTTCTCTTTTTTCATCTCTTTTCCACTTTTTTCCATCTTTTCTTCTTTCCTTTCTTTTTTCCTCTCATCCCTAATTTATTATCTGATGGTGATACTCTTCATAATTACTCCTGCCGGATATCAACTTGTTTCTTCTCTCCTTAATTAATTCTATTTATCTGATATCTGCAGATTAATGAATGACAATGATGTGTTTGCTTATTATTAATTTTAATCGAACATATTTATTGTCTTTGTCTGATATTAATTGTATCACCTTTGCTTGTATCTTATGTCCCTATTTGCTTCCTTAAAACAATAAAATTCTTTTGAAATCAAAAAAAATAAACTGCAGCTGTCAGGCTACATTTTACTTTCTATGCCATGGGTGTATTTTTGCATTAAATACCTTTGCCTTGTAGGAAAGTAAAATTTCCCAATTAGGAATTAGCCATTTTTACCACACTTTAGGGGTCAGAGCACATGCACCGGGGCCTGATAAGCAGTGTCCCAGTGCACAGGGTTGAAAAATCAACCCAAACAAATGGGGGCGAGAAAGTCCCAATCAAAAAGGCGACTTTCTCACAATATAAATTCCAATATTTTGTTTTCACTACCGTTTGAAACCAATTATATAAGTATTACCTTGGGGTTTTCCTCACACAGCTATATATATGTATATATTAGGTTTCTTGGGAGCTTCTTTTTTTCAATTTCTGCTCTGTAAGTGATTATAATCGCATTTACAAGTACCATTATCCAACAACTATTATTTGGCGACTGTCTAAGTGAGTATGCAGTGCTTGTTATATTAAGGTATGAGCAAATAGCTTGTTATTATTAGGAACTACTTCACTTCATTGTCCTGATGAGTCCCACTGATTGATACTCAAAGGGCCGAAACATCGAATAAACATCTTGGGTTGTCTTGAACTGAATTAGTTGAAGCCCATGACTTTGAATGGATTCACTCATTGAACTGTGATACAATCCTTGGCTTAACTTATTGGCTCTGTTGCAATTGTATATAATCTTTTCCACAATATGTGCACTGTGCAGTCTGCAGTATTGTTTATTTGATGCTTTTCTGTGAACGTTTTTGGAATTTAAATACATTCTCATAAATACTACAGCAGTGGTTCCCTGAGTTATGTGTTATGTTTTGTATTTTACAAATGTTAGTAGCCAATTTATTTGGGGGCTGTAAGTGTGACTGAAATGAAACCTGAGGACTTATTTATTATGTATTTCAATTAGAACCCTGGTTCCTTGTTGGTAAAAGGGTTTGTCCTCAGCTTATATTCAACAGATTAGAGAAGCATAACTTGGTTGTAGGTCTCACCCAGATGAAACTTCAGAGCGATTTAGGGAAAGATTTATGAGGGCGATTTAGGGAAAGAAATTTCATAGCAGCATAGTTTAGAGCACTAGAGTTCAGAGGAGTGCAGAATAAACAACATAATAAAGATAACTCAGTTCAGTGAAACATAATTCTGGACTTTGGTTTGAAATGTGGAGGAAAACTACAGAGATTCAGGGTCTCTGGGCCAATGCATTCCAGGCCTGAACAGGGCTAAACTGGAATGTAACGTATGGAAGTCCTCCACCCCCATTTCCCGCCTGTTGCTCCCATGGACTTTCTCTACAAAAAATTGACTCAATGCTCTTGGAAGGAGAAAGAAGTAGTACATGATGGAGGGTCGCCTGATTAATAGAGTTACTCCGTACCCTGAGCTGGACATCTTAGATGGCTGCTTGCATAGGTGCCTCAGAAGGACAAAGATAGTGACCTTTCCCAATACAAGAATCTTGTAAAACATACAATATGAATTTGCTTTCAATAATTCTCAAACAACTCTTTTTTAGATTTTTTAACATTTTACTGTATTTTTCTAAACAAAGCAAGCATGAGATATATAAAGAACCGTTTCCCACAACCTGTCCTCACACCCCGAAGTTAGCCCTCCCTAGCACCCCCACCAACAATGGGAACTACGCCAATCTTTCTCAAAGTTCGATAAATTGACTGCATTTTCAGATGGTCCAGTGTAGGGTCTCTTCAAGACCCATTTTTTAAAAATAAATACACAAATAGTGATAGTCCAACTTTGATTCGAAAAGTATGCTTAGGGCTGTCAATCTCCCAGGACATTATAGTTTTAAAAGATACTTCACTAGATAATATTAAAACAAATCCCATTGCTTCCTGAACTCTATTTTTTGGGGGAATATTTTTATTGAAGTTTTTTTAGATGGTACAGTACAAATTAGTAACAATCCATAAGTGAGCAGACATTTCCCATCATTTGTTCTTATAAAATAACAACAACATGAACTTGAAACATCAAAACCCGCCTCCCACTCCCCCAAATGCTTCCTGAACTCTTGTTCCCTCCCCTAGGCTGTTTCCAAATGTTTTTTTTCTATAGCCAGGTTCTACCATATCTTTCCAATCCACACCCCCTTTCCAGGTATCACTGCAGTATCTTACATTGACAAAATGTTTTGTTTTGCTGCCACAAGGAAATGAGAGATGACATTCCCTTCCCTGCCATACAAGGGAAATATTTCTTTTTACGGTGGAGGGGGTGGACTCCCGACCGGTTGGCAGGTATATCCTCTTTCGTGTATTCTGTATACGAGTAGAGATGATCACTGCAATATATGTGATTGTGTGGTCTGTTATTGGAAATGTTAATAAAGAAATATAAAAAAATATATATTTCTTTTGATGGTGACCCCAGTGAAACCACCTCTGATCAGTTCACCAGCTGGGACCCAGGTCTGTCTTGGATTTTGTTTGTACCGGTTGCCAGCAAGTAAAAGAATATGGATCAAAGATCCTACGCCACCACAACCTTTCCAGCAGTGTGTGCCTTCTGCATGTACCATAGCCTCTAACTTGATTAGCGTATAATACCTGTGGTACATTACATTCAGAAGTGTTTCCCTAACCGCCCCTTCTCCCCCCCCACACACACAGCAGGCTACTGTGCTTGTTCCAATCACAATATCTAGCCATTGGTCATAATCAATCTTGATGGCGAGATCTCTCTCCAAAGCACCCTTGAATGAGAGTCATTCACCTGGGACACGCTTGTTGACGAGTTGGCATAGCCTGGAAACCACCTGCCTCTCACTGTCATGGTTGAGGAGAAACTTTTCAAAGGTAGTCAAGTCTTTGTGCATTGCTGTAGGACCCAAAGGCACACTTGGTAATAACAGAATCGTTCATTTTCTTGTAGCCTATATTTCTCTTTGTACTGCTCAAAGGGGTTTTTGTCTTTCCTCAAACAGATCCTTCAATATTAAGGAAGTCCCACCTCCCTTGGCTTGAGGAAACATCTTGATTGCACCATAATGGCGTAAACGGAAAGAGATATGTTGTCGGGCCTCTCCACACTCATATTCTATCCCAGACCGTTAGGGTAGAGGCTGTGAGTGGGCACCAATAAAAATTAGTCTTTCTATCAGTTTTGGGTATCCGAAGAACTTCATAATATTAGCCCCCACGCATTGTGTGATCAACCAAGCACCAGCTTTTATCAGTGTCCCTCTTGGACCACTCTGCAAAGATGCAGAGGTGGGTCACATAGTAGTTAAGGAAATTAGGTATTCTTCTAGCGGTAAACAACGTTTACCCCGAAAAAAAATTAAACGCAGGGAATCACAACGCGGTCGTTACAACGACCGCGTTGTGATTCCGCATACCATTACTCCGCAAGTCGGAACAATGACTTGCGGAGGGTGGGGAGGTGTTGGATTTAAAATCCAACACCTTCCCTAGTGTCCGCACAGACTGTAGTTGGAATAGTAAATTATACTATTCCAACATCCAGCGGCCCCCCCCCCCCGCAAGTCGTTGTTCCGACTTGCAGAGTAATGGTATGCGGAATCACAACGACCGCGTTGTGATTCCCTGCGGGATAAAAGGCTGCGGAATAACGTCATACATTCCTTATAGCTTCATGTTTGGTGCCAGTCATACTTTGCTGTCTGGATGCTTCCTTTTTTATTTTGCCAGATGAACACCATGCAGTCAAGTTGAAACTCATCAATAACTTCCTTCTTTATGTGAAGTGGCTAAGTCTAGAGGATATAAAGTATATCGGGAAATAATGTCATCTTGATGACTGCGACACACCCTAAACAGGAAGGAGTTATATTTCTCCAGCTATTAACTTCTAGTTATATTGTATTCTTCAGTTAGCCTCCCTGATCCCACATAGATTGTTACCCAGGTCCAAACCAGTTTATCTGATCACGGAGTCGGACCATCTTAATGGAATTATCCCTAAGATGCCCTCCAATTTAGTTCAATTTATCTTGGACCCTGACACCTTCTGTAACTCTGCAAACTCCTCCATAAGCAGTGGAAGAAATTTGGAGGGGGGCCCCAATGACATCAGAATAGTATGCTAGCAATTTTATAAAGTGCATGGTTACTCCTTTCGGAGTGTCCCTGCGCTTCGGATTTCATGCACCAAGAAAAATGTGTCTAGATCTAGTCTAGTATCAGCAAACACAGTAGGTTTGAACCAACCACTAGCCAACCTCACACCTCAAATTTGTACGTTGCTTCATGTTCTTTGGGCTTGAGGTTCCAGAGTTTCAGGAAAAAGGAACAGGAAATGGGACACCCCTGATTAGTGCTTTGCTGCAGCTGTATCTAGTGCAAGAGTCTGCAGTTGACGCTGATTCTTACTCTAGAAGCATGGTACCCTGCCATTAACCACCCTCATATTTTTACCTGGGCCAGTCTCACAAATGGCGTCATTTATGAAGCCCCAAGCTACCATATCAAATGCCATCTTAGCATCCAGGAAGATCAGGGCCACACTTCTCGACTTACTACGGATGTCTATGAGATAGGACGTTTTTATGGTGTTATCGTTGGCCTCCTTCCAATTTAGATACCTGGTGAATCAGGGTGCATTAACTCTTTAATGATATATTGTAGGCTGGATATCACAATTTTGTTAAGGATTTTAAATTTAAATCAATTAACAAAGTTGGCCTGTTGGAGGCACAGTTCTCATGTTGTGTACCTGGTTTTAGAAACGGTGAGTTTGTAGAATCAACCACTGTAACTGTTAACTTTTTCTCTATGATTATTTTTTGCTAGACTTTTGACAAGAAGGAAAGTAGCTGCACACTAACGGTTTTGTAGGAAAGAGCTGATAGCCCATCTGAGCCCAAGGCCTATGAAAAGAACAAACCAGATATTGATTGATTGATTGAAGTCGTGTATAAAGCGCAATCGGCTACTTCCTAAGAAGTGTCCAGCACTGATGGAGAACCCAGTATAGACAGTAGTCCCAACCCCATGACCTACTCAAAGATGGATACAACTGACAACAGTAAAACACCTGGAAGACAACGCAGGTATCACCACAGAACTACAGCTGCTAGAAAATATGAGTAAAACAAGAATGTTTAAACTGTTTCCTAAAAGTGAGAAGGTTTGATTGAGCATGGATGGCTAGTGGTAGAGATTTTTAAATCGGCCAGAAATCGGCCAACCTTGTCTGGTTTTCCTATATTTAGGGGTAATGACCAGAGATTGCTGTTTGGATCTTAGTTCTGGGAAGGATACCTACTAAGAAAAAAGGGAAGACACATAAGTGACTTGACTTGTATTATGGGCAATGTTGTGACACAGAGCTTTGAAAAAACATCTTGTGTGTTTTCGGCGCCAGTGCAAATTTTGTAAGTGGTGTGAAGTGGATGTATCCCTCTTTAGGTCCAAAATCAGCGTAGCACTTGCATTTTCAAGGAGCTGAAGGCGTTCATAAATTTAGGTGCACTAACTAGTAAGGAGGCTCACAAATCCATTCTTGATATAATGAGGGCTTATACTAAGTCCTTTCTGGCTGAAGGGGTACTGAAGGTCAGAATTTTCCTGATTATGTGTAACAGACAGAAACCAGATATACAAATAGTCTTTACATGTTCCTAGAAACTCAGCTCTTAATCAATGATTACCCCCAAATTCCGGTCATAGGTTGAAAGTAGCTGCAATGTTCCTAGGTTTTTTGGCCACCACTCCTCGACCCCTCCCAATCCAGATTCCGCAGCAACCACAGCACCAGACAGCCCTACTCGCTGCCACAGACGACATCCGCAACCTCCCAGACCAAGGCCAGACCGCAGCCCTGATACTACTCGACCTATCAGCAGCATTCAACACTGTTTCCCACCGCACACTCGCCGCCAGGCTACACAACGCCGACATACAAGGAACCACCCTCGACTGGATCCGCTCATTCCTCACCAGCAGAAGCCAAAGAATCAGACTTCCACCCTTCCTCTCTGAACCAACAGAAATCAACTGCGGAGTACCCCAGGGATCATCACTCATCCCAACCCTCTTCAACATCTACATGGCCCCACTCGCCACCATTGTCAGACAGCATGGCCGCAGCATAGTATTCTACGCCGGCGACACCCAGCTCACCCTCTCCCTCACCAAGGACCCCACCACTACCATGACTCAACATCCAGGAAGAAATGTAGGACATTGCATCCTGGATGAGCAACAGCGGCCTGAAGCTCAACTCGGAGAAGACAAAAGTCTTCGTACTCGGAACCACCCCGTCCGCATGGAACAATACCTGGTGGCCCACCACACTCGGTAGCTCTCCGACTCCCACAAACCACGTCAGAAACCTCAGCATTGTACTTGACTTTTCCCTATCCATGAACAAGCAGTTCAACGCCATTGCGTCCAGCTGTTTCAACACCCTCCGCATCCTCCAAAAGACCTTCCAATGGATCCCCCCCTCCCCGAGTCCAGGAAGACAGTCGCCCACACACTCATAACCAGCAGATTGGACTACAGAAATGCCCTCTACGCCGGCATCAACAAGTCTCTCCTCCGCAAGCTCCAGACGATACAGAACACCGCAGCCAGACTCGTCCTCGACATCCCCGACACGAGCACATCAGCCAACACCTACGGAACCTCCACTGGCTCCCCGTCGAGAAGAGAGTCACTTTCAAGATACTCACCCACGCCTACAAATGCCTCCACAACACAGGACCCCAATACCTCAACGAGAGAATTGCCTTCCACATACCCAAAAGAAACTTCCGCTGCACAAACCTCTCCCTCGCCGAAATCCTGTGCATCCGCAGAGCCAGAACAGGGGGAAGAGCCTTCTCCTACATCGCTGCCAAGACCTGAAACGAGCTCCCCATCAACATCAAACGCGCCCCCACCCTGAACACTTTCAGGAAGGTTCTCAAGACCTGGCTCTTCGACTAAATGGAATTGCTGCCCCCTCCCCCTGCCCACACCGCCCCTCCCAGCGCCTTGAGACCCTCACAGGTGAGTAGTGCGTTTAACACTCCCTGATTGATTGATTGGGGAGAGGCCTAGAATAGACTCACGCCTGGTGTAGTACCTAGACACCATGGAGGCGGCAGACTTTGTGGCATGAGGAGCACCCACAAACGCAACAGTACACATACAACTCCAATAAGATGTACTCGATGTCCAGGCTTGACTGCTTCGTGAATCCACAACATTAACTGGACAGGCTTGGGTGCATCACTGTCCTCCAACAGGCATCTCTAATCTCTCACCTCTGACAACACACCTACAACAGGTATTCAGGATACAAGCGGGGGAGTGAAAGTTGGGGACCTGACTGACTGGAAAACTAAGAAGTTGATCGCTGAGTCCACAGAGCTAAACCTTAAAGAAAACCCTGAGACAGTAGATTCAGAGGTCCATGTGTGGGAGGCCTACAAACCGGTTCTGCTGAGGTCAGCTCATAACTCTCGGGCAAACATTAGGAAAGGCATAAAGAGGTAAGCAAACTAGAACTACAATTGATACAGTGGAAAGCCGAATAAATGTTCTGTCCCCCCTGGCCCAGCGAAGAAGTTGGGGGGAGGAGAGATGGCTTTGCAAAACCTTGTATACTAGGAAGCAAGGGTGATGTGGAGGGCAAAACAGATCAAACTTTACGAAGCCAGTGACAAAGCATATAAACTGTTAGCTTGGTTAGCCAAGAAAGAGGAAGGTCAAATATGGATTGCTGTGGTTGACACAGGGACAGAGAAGGGCAGAAACTCCAGCAAGCTTTTGCCATGCACTTGGTGGTCTTTTCCCAAGCCGCAAGCTTTTCCATGCTCTTGGCGGTCCTCTACCAAGCCGGGGGAGTGATTTTTGTGGTCAGTATCTTTGCTATCAGCGACCATGATATCTCTGCCGGGCCCACGGGTGGCCCCAGATTAATCTCCCCTAAAATATAGGGTAATTGGGACTTCCCCATACCAGCCATGCAATCTCCTGACTATACTCCACCCTCCTACATAACAGCCTCCTCTCTCAGGACGTCCTCAGGGAAAGATGAGATGGAGATCTAGGTAGAATAGTGGATGACGGTTGGGAGGCAGCTTGTAGATAGCCCCTGGAGGTGGCGATATGGACTAGATTACAGGTAATTCAGCTGAAACACCTACATAGGGCCTATTTCAGTGGACAAGAATGATCTGCATGAGGAGGGCAGACATAGACCTATGTTTGAGGGGTTGTAGGCTGAGAAGCACACTGGCACACACTATATGGGGGTTGCCTCAAAATCCTGACATTCTGGGTGAAAATAGGCCAATGGCTGTCAGAAGTCCTGGACTTTAAATTGGAGCTTTACTCCTCAACTGATAACCCCGGGTATCTGGTGAGAGCAAACCCTGTACCATTACGTCCTGGTTTTCTGTATTACTGCCCTGATGGTGGCAAGACGTGATGTGATGTGCGTCATTGGGAGTCCAATGTGGGCTGGTGTATGTGATCAGAAAAACTAGTGTACGAGGCACAAGGCTGCCCCAAGAAGTTTGCCAAAATATGGGGTTCATGGCATTAGGCCGAGGAATCATTCACCTACGAGAAGCCTGGCCAAGCACACAGAATTTATACTCATCCAATTGATTAGGGAAAGTCATTGTGTGGTCACATATATTTACTGCAATTATGTCTCAGCCCACCAGGGCATAAAACAGTGTTTCTGTTAGCAGACACTTGAAAGGCAGAAAACAGGATGCCAGGACCCTTTCGCAGTAGGTTTGGGACGCGGGACAGGACCCTTGATGATTGTGTAACTAGAGGGCTACCCCTCCCACTGCAACTCCCCGTGAAGTGTTACCTCTCACAAAATGGGATGGAGAAGAAGGATTAAATCCTCATAAACTAAAGATAAGTTTGTCCGATGTTTTACAAAGGAGCAGCTTTCTGCCCTTTTTTTCCACAAAGTAGGAGTAGCTTGGTAGTTATTCACTGCTTCACCCAGGGAGGGATCTTCTATACTCATTGCCCTGAAGAATGCCCAGGACCCACATTAGGCCAATAATTGGGCTGAAACATATCGGCACTAGGGCCGTAGGACCACAAATATCCCATCTGACCCTATATATGCTTGTAAAATTTTAATATCCCAGACAGTTCCAAGAATAAAGGGAAACCGGAAACTGCCTGAGGATTTTTAATATTCAAAGACCCCCTGGCCAAATCTTCAAAGAGCTCCCTGAAATACTGTTGAGTCCACCCTGACCTTTAGGAGTCACGGTGACCCGATGATGAAGCATGACACCATTAGGGTGTGTGAGGGTAAATAAAATAAAAGGAATTTTTTCCTTTCCCACAACCCGATGGGTAACAGCTAGGATGCTTCAGTGACCATCTTCCCACTCTTAACCAGGGTTATATTTGTTATCTCTATAATTGTGGGGTACTTAGCGTGATTTAGAGTTTACCTCGGGAGGACGTACTCCCACCAGAGATTTCATCTCTCTGCCCTTTTGACACAGGAGGAGTATTCTTCTCTTAGTGTCTTAGTTTTTGTGCAGCCAGGGAGGCATCCAAGTGGATCCGAAGAAGTCGCAAGCCATCCCAAGCGCTCCAGCTCCTACCTCACCTACCGAAGTGAGGAGTTTCCTTGGCATGGCCACTTATTGCGGAAGATTTATCCCCAATCTTGCAACCCGTGCCGATCCGTTGAGGGCTCTA
Source organism: Triturus cristatus (assembly GCF_964204655.1). Taxonomy (NCBI): domain Eukaryota; kingdom Metazoa; phylum Chordata; class Amphibia; order Caudata; family Salamandridae; genus Triturus; species Triturus cristatus. The sequence continues at coordinate 597,142,384 of NC_140585.1, read as the reverse complement.
ACGAAAACAGACATCAAATGGCAATGGAGAACGCGGGAAGAGGAGGCTTTTCAGAGCATCAAGGACGCGCTACTTGGAGAATCCACCCTAGTCTATTTCGACCCAGCAAAGCGGACAGAACTACTGGTAGACGCCAGTCCGGTGGGGCTGGGATCGGTACCCACCCAGGAACAGGAGCCAGGTCGATGGGCATCTTTATCATTTGCCAGCAAGTCGTTGACCCCCACTTAAGCAAGGTATGCCCAGATCGAGCAAGAGGCGCTTGCGATAAAATGGGCCTGCAACCATTTCCACCTGTACCTGACGGGCCAGCCATTAACCGTGGTAACCAACCACTAGCCTCTGGTTCCCCTCTTCAAGGCGTCATTGTGTGTGGTAACCAGACTTTTTTCAGAAGTTTTGTTTCAAGAAAAAAGTTGGAGAGGGATGTAATAGTTAGCTTTCCTGTGTTTCTGTCTTGCTGGCCGATAACTGTGTCCATGTCATCCGCAGGCCAGGCGTGGCCTGCGGGGTTAAATTAAAGGGGAGGACCCGCACGTGGGTTATCTCCCGGTACCAGCGATCTATGTGTGTGCATCCCCGTTATTGCTAGGCCCTATAACAGAAATAATAGGCCTCACCTCTTCAAAGTATCCAAAAGGCCACCACAAGAGAGATACTAGGAGTGTCTTAGGGTGTTCCCCATCCACAGGCTGGTGAACCCTACAAAGCTGGACCCTCACTCAGCCATCCTCAGAACACCGCTGGACTTGGGAACGGATAACAGGCAGTTTGAACATGCAGCACCTTGGCATCAGTGACCTGTGAGAAGCACCTGGGGAGGTTAAATAAACCTCCTTCAGCTTGAAATCCAAGGGTAGAAAGATATCCATGGAAGATAAGGTTGATTCCCTGGAGGGGAGCCAGAAAAATAAAAATGTTGGTAAAGCCAATAGGTCTGGCACTGGATGCAGAGCTATCGGGAAAAAGGCAATGGTTGTTTCATATGACACTTTTGGAAAATAATAACAAACCATTCAAAGACTTCCACTTGTGTAATGGCAGACAGTTTTAATGGTGTTTATCATATTTTGTCAAAAAACACAAGTTCACTTGGCACCCCGCAGGAAGGAAAGAAGCAGTCAAAAGTGGAAACGAGTGACAAGTACTGGAAGTACACAGTGGTCGAAGTGTGGGGGAAACAGTAGGGGAACTCTGGGCAGAGAATCAGAGGGCAGGAATAACCTGTTGATTGGGTCAGTGACTGAGTCAGAGGTGTGGCATAAAGAGCAAAATATCCCAATTTTTAGTATTTGTTTCCCATTTCTCTAACCGGTTACAGCTTATTACTTTATTTAATTTAACCAATGGATACACATGTTTATTTAAGGTTTAATATGAGTTATTGACATTAAAATACATTCACAAAGTGGGATACGTTTCCAATCACAATGTCCCAAATATCCTTAAAAGTGGAATTGCAAGCCATTTGTCTCCCAGCCATGGAGTTTCTGTCATTAACACTTCTCCTCCCTTTTTCCACAAGAGCAGTTCAAACAAGAATGGCAAAATATACTAGTTTGCAGATGTTTTCTATATAATTATGGCTCTGCCATATTTGCCACATAATACATCATCTTCTGCATAATCTGACGATTTTAACTAATAAATTGTTTATAGCTCAAATGGATCCAAAGTTACTAAAAACTTTTACTTGCGCTGCTGTGAAGTGGAGGGCCCTTTGCAAGGGTTGACTGGTCATCTTTCTCACTGCTGCAGTTGTATGTTCCACTGATACTAATAAGGAAACATCTTTGCATAGACTTTTAGCATGTGTAAAAATGTCAAAATAATAAAGTATCAGAAAATTTACAGCACCACTAATACCGGTGTAGGGTGTCAGAGCACTTTACATCACACATATTACACAGAGACAATCAATCATACGTGTGTAAATCACTGTATAGGAAATTATACATAAGACAAAGGACTACAAGGACTAAGAGTCACATGACCACCATACTAGTAGGCAGCATAGTTTAATAGTGATTGGTCTGGAGAAACACTAACTCAGAATTTAAAACGTAATACCATGGTTGGGGGTTCTCTTTAATAATCAGAATTGATTTCTACCCAAATGAACCCTTTTTTGGAACATTAGGATAATCAAAGACTGGGGAAAAACCATAACGCTCAAATTTATACCTTGCAGTTTGCATGCAGCTCTTACATGACAGTTAATAGCTCACTGTTCTATGTTAGGATTTTAACTTATTAACTGAAAGTAACAATAGGGTCTCTCTGACAAAAGCAGTAACCCACTGACCTATTTACATTATGTGCACTTTGTGATCTGCATGGTACATGTTCTTAGCCGCAGGCACATTAACCCTCTGCGCTTCCTTTCCATGAGTCAAAACGTCCACTGTAGTAAGGAATCCCTTAATACGTACATACATTGTTAAGTTAGCATAACCACGTTAGATGTTAGAAAGCCATCTTGCTGCTTTTGCGCACGACACTGCATCTACATGTTATTGTTTAAACAAACTGCTGGCTCGCGCTTTGCCTCACACGAGAGCAATCTGTTGTTACCATCCCGAGCTCTGCGCAACGACCTTGGTCTGTACATGGTGTAACAAGAACAGTCTGGGTCGTTATACAATGCATGTTTTCCACTCTAGGTTGATCGACTCACTATTTAGCCATAACATACAGGCAGCTGCGAATACCTGAAAGCTGGTGCTTTTAATATTACAGACATCATGTTTAATATTCAGACCGAAGACGAGCCTTCCTGCGAGAAGACTTCTGATGCTCCTGTGATGTGATTTCACTAAGCTGATCTTTGAGGTATGGGGTCCCCTATTCAAGCCTAAGAGACCTTTTATTAGCATAATAATAATAATATTAGCTTCTTAGTAAAGGGAAGGTGGTACTGTCATTTATAACATGATCACTCCCTTTATATTCTATGGTATTGTAACGATGCTGATGGTTTTAATTATAATCATTTGTCTGCTTGTATTAGCCAAAGTACTGCATCTTAGGACACGTGGTCTATAAAATAAACTCTTTTTATTTTCACCGTGTCTTTGTTTATTCTTGTTGTGGACTGATGTGAGAATAATATACGAACAGGTATTTCCGATTCCCACCATTCCTGAGAGTACACTGAGTCGCTTGTTCTGGGTTATCTTTTCATTGGGACCGCCGAGCTAAATCTCGGATAACGAATGGGACACTTATGCTAGCCGGATACTGGGTTCTGGGTTCTGAGGTGAGTTTCTGGTACACCACAATTCACTGAGGTCCTGGGGTTCTACGCATAGTTCTGTGTATAAGCAGAATCCCTGCAACACCACTAGACAAAACACCACATCTCTACTAAGAACATTAATCACTGGAGTTATTATGACATTTTTATTGTTGCCGATTATTGTTGGAGGCCAGGAAGGAGGCAGCAAGGGTTTTTAAAACCATAATATACTTGCAAACAGGACACTCCCACCTGAAGTCAGCGCCAACGCGGTCCTTGCAGGTAACAGCGTTGGAGCGGTGGGGCCGGTTAAGGAGGCAGAGAGACGATGCAGAGGGAAAATTAACTATTTATTTTTCCCTCGGCATCGTCCCTCAAAATTTCCCCTTAACCGGCCTCTCTACCCTACCGCTGTTACCTGCACAGACTGCAACTGGTCAGCCCCTGGTGCGGTTGAAATGCCATAGAGCCACCCTGCTGAAGGGTCCTGTGACCTCAGTGACAGAGTCACTGTCACTCTATGATGTGCTGCTTCATAGGCATGCCTGCAAGACTGGATGTGAACTACAGAATGAATTGTGGCGGACAGGCCTTCAAGGTTAACCCACACTTGCCACTGCTAGGCTCCACCTGCTGGTGCTAAGACACCTGGGCCTTTAAGATTTTACGGGGCCTTCTAAGGTCTAGCATGGGAATGTGCTCCCTCATGGGTAGTGGTCTGGTGGACTGGTCATGAAGGCTGAACCTGGTTCCCAGGTTCCAAATTCAGCAGCTCTGACTATAGTGTCACATCCTCTCCCCCACTGAACACCATACTGCCCCAGTGAGAGAAGCTTGCACTGCATGGACCCACTATAAACACCTGGATGTGACTCAATTCAAATTATGCACTAGACAAAAGCAATATGCTACCTAAAAAGAATTAGCATCCTATAAAAAGCAAACACTCGTAGGGAATGCAAGATTAAGTAAAGCATGTGAAATGTAAGCAGGAACAACATGGTTACCTTTTTCTTTTTACACTCATTACTCAGAAAGCAGTGAGTGCTTTTGCCTGAAAAGTTAAGGCCATGACCGCAGGGCCCAAAAGGGACCTATTTCAATGCCCATTGCTTATATCCTTAAAAAACATAAGCAGTATGGTTTAAAAAAGACCACATTCTTGAACACACAGCCGCTGTACACATTTTGGGCCAGATGTACGACTGAAAATTCCATGCGCAAACGGGTTTGCGACCCGTTTGCTCATGCAATTTTTCTCTGGGCCATGTACTAACACTATTTTCCGACTCGCGAATAATTTGCGACTCACAAAATAGTGTTTTGCGACTAGCTATTAGGAAGGGGCGTTCCCTTCCTAATAGCGACTCACAAGCCATGTACGAATGTTTTGCGACCGCAAATGCGGTTGCATAACACTCGCAAATGCAATCGCAAAAGGGAAGGAGTCCCGAGGGGATCCCTTCCCCTTTGCAAATGCAGAGGAAAATATTTTTTAGGGACAGGCAGAGGTCCCAGTGACCACTACCTGCCCTTAAAAAATGAAACGAAAAATGCATCCTGTTTTCCTTTAAGAAAAACGGGCTGCGCTTTAAAAAAAAAAAACTGCTTTATTTAAAAGCAATCCCTGACATGGAGGTCTGCTGAGCCCCACAGGCCACCATCCCTGTGAGGGCCAGCCATTCCCAATGGGTATGCAAATTGCGAGTGCCTCAATAATATTCATGAGGCTCGCATTTTGCGACCCCATTAGGAATCGCAATCAGTGTCTCAGACACTGTTGTACATTTGAAATTGCGACACGCAAATTGCGACTCGCGATTGAGCACAATTTGCGAGTCGCAATTTCAAATGGGTGCACATCTACTTTGTTTTCCAATTCACCCATCAAGCAGGTATTTCAGTACCTCCAGGAATAGTGCACTTTCCAGCCCAGGTGAAACAATGTTGTTTAAAGAGAGATTAGAAAACAAAAGTAGAGCTTCACTGGCAAACACTGTAAAGTGGCGCTAATGTGTTTAGGTGTGAATAAATCAATCTGGCCACCTTGCAACCACTCTGTCTTGCTTTAGTTAGTTACTTATTTTTCATATTTTGATTTTTTTTTATTTCTCTCCACCCCGAGGCTGCACTTAGAAATTGAAAAATGTCAGCAAAAGACGTTTCCAGCAAAAGTGTTTTTCTTTTTTGGATCCATTTCTCAGGGGAGCAAATAAACGAAAGAAGGTAAGAGAAGGTAATACCCATTTCTTGAAGTGTCGGTTTTTACTAAATGAGGAGGAGTGAGACAGAAAGAGAGGGAAGAGGAGAAACAAAGAGAGGGGGGCAGTTGCCAGTGGCAGGAGAACTGGACACTGTCCTTGTCCAGCCGCGGTGCGTCCATTGGGGCGCCCCACCAGCCCTGCTTGGACCCGCGGCTGCCGTAAAATAATTAAAATAAATGTAAAACCTTAGCACGATATTTATCCGGCGCCGCCGGGCAGCACCCGACTGAATCGGGAGTGCGCAGGGGGGGCGGGCTTCTAGTTAGTTGTTTTCCCGCATGTATGCTTCGGGCAGCGCCAGGATTGGCCGGTCACCGCGCAGCACAGCAGGGGCAATCCATATTGGATGCCGAGCGTGGGTGGCTCAGCCGCCCTGCACAATGGCCAATCACTGTCTCTGACTTAATGTAGTCAAGCAGTGATTGGCCATTTGCGGCGCGCGGCGCTGCAGTGTCGTTGGATCCGGTTCAGCCTGGTAAGGGGGCATTTCTTTCAAAGGTGTTGTCGTCTCGCAGTCCACAGCACACTCTAAACCTGAACATCTCTCGCCCGCCGCCGACCCTGAGATGTGAAAATAGCCACGAGCGACTCCTCCTCCGTGGATCAATGGTATTTGCGCGGCATTTCTTTACCTTACACACGCTAGGGCTTCTAGGAGCCCACGAGGTGCCCTTTCATTTTCAGCTGCTTTTTCTAAAATGGTTTGATAGCAACTTCAGGCATGAATTCTCATCACCTGAAACGTTTCCCTTTGGATTACTCTCGCCCTGATCCGGCCTCAGTGTGTGGTGAAAACGAAAAACATTGCTTAATCTGTACTGCTGGGATCTGCTGTTATCGCTGTGCGGAAGTGATGTCACAATTTAAGACAGCATGTATTCTATCTTAAGAAACCAACATTAAAGTTTAAAATGGCGGAGCTCAAAACAAACCACAGATAGTCTTTTGATTGCTATACAAGTGATGGCGCGGACCCAAAGTGATACCTTAAAAAAAACGAAAATATATTACGAATATGAGGTTTAAAAGTTTAAGGAATATAAAATGGTAGACTCACAACACAGTAAACATCTGCTTGTCTGCAGATGCTGCGCACTTCTATCTAAAAGCCTGAAAAAAATTAAATGGGTAAAAAAAAAATCACAGCTTGTTTCTAAAAGGGGATCCTGTTACAATAGCTTTTTAAAAAAAAAAAATATACTATATATTTCACTACTAATTTGACGTTCTCGGCTTCCGATCCCACACCCTTCTACTTTAGCAGACTAATTTGTGTCAGCGCGGAATGTAAACTGCTGCTCACGGTTAATTCCCCCCAGCTATCCCTGTCTCTGACACACCGCTCAGGCAGGATCACGGGCTACCGCTGAAATAATTCGGGGCCTCGCGTCCACTCGCGGAGTTCGAGGGGCTGTGACGGAGCCGGCTGCCCCACATCATGGAATATGCCTGGGCCAAAGGTAGGAGTTCTCGGAAGCTGTTCTCTGAATAAAGTCACTTTTGGGAGTGAACGACAGCTGCGTCTTTCGGCCTAAATGTGAAAATATGTACTTTACACGAGTGTTCATTTTAATAATTTATTTGGGGGCAACACTGGGCGGCCAGAACTAAAAAAAAAAAAAACACTGCTAAAAGTATAAATTCTCATTTTATTCAATTAATGAAACATTACATATTTTCTGCTACTACGCGTATTAACGTAAAAAAAATGCCATTAATAAATACAAATAGAACATTTATACTGCTGCTAATAATAAGGCCATTCCGAGTTATAATAGTAACAATTCTACCACCATTAACAACATTAATAGAACAAGTAATTACAATAATAAATTCTACTGTGAATATAAGTATGAATTATACTGCCCACACTACTAACTACAATATTCTACTACGGCTTCCTATTAATTAAAATAATCATAATGCCACTAATAATCCCACTCACGGCGCTAACAAACCTACGACTTACATTAGTAACCGTCACTCAACTAATAAAAACACGAGTAGTACTAATACTACTACTAGTAATCATACTACTACGAACATGAACCTACATAACAATACTAAGGCTGCTAGTGCTAAAAATGATAAGTTATAATAATTACACCAGTGCCAATAACATACTCCGAAGAGTAATATCACATAATATAAATACCACTTCACCACAGACCAGTGCACTGTTGACTGCACTCATTATAAATAAATACACCTAAACAAATAAATTATCATAAATAAATAAATAAAGCTAGAGACGCATATGTGGGATTCCAGCGGCTCATACGCATGGGTGGAGAGGTCTGATGCCCGCCTGTGCAGAGGCGTCGCCGGTAGCTTGCCCCCCCTGCCCCCAGCTCGCCGGGGGCCACCGGCTCCCATCACTGCACAGCAGATGGCCTGGCATCGCCCGGAGGACGGACCCAGGCGGGGAAACGCCACGTTTTCCACCAACAATGCTGCGAGGATGCGCTGGGGGAGGGGGCTGGTCCGCAACCCTATGCAAGACTGCCTACTGCATGTAAAGCGCTCTGATGCCCGATGTCTCGCTATATAAAACAAAAAATAGAAACATCAGTTGTTGGCCTTTATATGTAGGAGCGTTGGCAGTCTGCCAGACTATGTTTGTGGTCCCAGTAGTGAACTAGCAGCAGGCGGCAGCGCAGAAGCTTAATGTGCCTGCTGCAAAGAACATATATACCTGATGCAGATCACAAAATGCATATGATGTAAATAGGTCAGTGAGGCACTGCTTTTGTCAGAGAGATCCTTTTGTTACTTGCAGTTTCTAAGTTAAAATCCTAACATACAACAGAGAGCTATTAACTGTCATCTAAGAGCTGGATGCAAACTGCAAGGAAAAAATTGGAGCGTTATGTTTTTTCCCCACAGTCTTTGTTTCATTACCCTACTGTTTCAAAAATAAATTGTTATCTTTTCATTTTCAGCACCTGACAACCTGAAACATTACCGCATTTTGGGGCAATTTTCCAGCAAACAACAAAAGGACCCCAACCTCCTTTGCTGCTCTCTCACCCGACCCCGGCTACAACCCAGCAAACACCAGTGTTAAAGGTAAGGAAACTGATGCTATATATTTTTTTACATGGGAGTTAGGGCTATGTATGTATGTGGTCACTCTCAAGGCCCTCAAGCAGTGTCTTTCAGTGCCTCCAGCAACCACTATGGCACAGAGAGGCAGGAGGCAGTACGGCTCTATTTTTAGCAGTCATTTGAGATGTATTAGGATAATGCACAAGATATATGTATAATGTATTTATACTGAAATTTGATATTATTGCACTGCACCTTATACGTTGTACTTTGATTATTGACAGGTTTCTTTAATATATATATATTGGTAAGGCCAGCAACACACCATCATGAATACAGTACAGGAGCTGATTACAAAGTCATTCCAGTCACGGCCACTTGAACAAAAACTACAGATAAAACAATTAGGACCCCATCAGCCTGAAATAAACCTACAGCAAACTACCCAGGACAGAGGAAAAATGTCAAAACGTACATTCTCAAATGCCTGGTACACAAAAGCTGATTGGCTTACAGGGTGCCCTATAAGAAATTCTCTGTTCTGCTTCCCCTGCTTGCTGTTTGGCGGTGACTTTTCTTGGACACGGCAAGGAATGGTCGACCTGAAGCACATCGCTGAAAAAATAAAGAAGCATGCGCTCACAAGAAATCATCTGGAAAACCTGACAAGACTGGGAATGTTGGGGGAAGACGCACCAATTGAGCAGCAGATAAATGATGCGTATCGCAAATCCATTCAAAAACACAATGAAGCTGTTGATAAGAACAGACAAAATCTATCCAAGATCATTGATTGCATTCGTTTCTGTGGTGCTTTCGAACTGGCATTGCGAGGCCATGACGAATCAGAAACTTCCTCAAAACCTGGGATCTTCCGAGGCCTAGTGGATTTAATGTCAACCATAGACCAGGATTTGGAAAGACATTTAGCACATGCTACAGTCTTTAAGGGCACCTCTAATACAATACAAAATGAACTCCTTGACTGTATGCTCGAAATTATAAGAAGCCATATTGTGCAAGAGTTGCGAAACACAGACTTTGTGGCTATTCAGGCTGATGACACCACTGATGTGTCCACTCAAACACAGTCCGTGTTAGTGTTTCGGTACCTTGACAGTGACAGAAACGTTGTGGAAAGATTTTATGGCTTCACGCATTTAAGTGACTCTAGTGCAGCAACCATCACTGAAGCAATACTGTGTCAACTGGACTTAATTTTCCCGGACCTGCCTCAAAAACAAAAACGTATCGCACAAAGCTATGATGGTGCGTCCGTAATGAGTGGAAGCCTTAGTGGAGTACAGAAACGAATTCGAGATGTGTACCCTAATGCTCATTTTGTGCACTGTTACGCCCACCAACTCAATCTTATTATGCAACAGGCGGTATCAAAGATCAGAGAGACACGAGTTTTCTCTCAGGATATCGGAGGCATAGCAGCATTCTTCACACGTTCCCCCAAAAGAACAGAAGCCCTTCATGAGATTGTGGACAAAAGCGTACCAAGGGGATCCTCAACTCGTTGGAACTTTCACATTCGTACAGTCAACTTAATCTTTGAACAGAGGGAGGGCCTTGAGAAATGTTTTGTCGCCATAGCATCCAGAGCAGACTTTGATCACACAAGTCAGAGTGAAGCCCATGGCTTTATTAGAACACTACAAGACAAAGAGTTTCAGTTCTTACTGTTTTTATTTCATGACATAATGATTCCTGTTGATGTGTTATACGATCAGTTGCAAAGAAAAGACCTAGATACTGTCTCTGTGAAAGCCAATACATCTGCATTTGTACAACAGATTATGAAAGTGAGAGATGGGGTTGAAGATTTAGAGAGCAAACTGCCGGAGCATTCTATTTTTGCAAACCGCAGACAAAACATCACCTCTCTGGTTCGAATTGGAAAGGAGATATGTGACATTGTAATTGTGCAGGCAAAAGAACGTTTTTCATTCACAAAACATTTGGTGAGTGCAACTTTATTGCAAAGTAAAGAGTTTGCACAATATGATGAATCCTTCCCTGAGCGTGCTCTGAATCAGGCTGTGGAAGCATATCCTACGCTCAAAAAAGAGCAGCTGAGAACTGAGTTAACTGTACTCTACGGAATGCCTGTGTACCGGAAGGCCACAAGCGCCTTGACTTTGCTGAGTTTAATTCATAAACTGCATATGGAAAACTCACTTACAGAGACAGTGACTTTACTAAAAATTGTGATTACGACTCCAATGACAACAGTAGAAGCTGAACAATGTTTTTCAGCCTTAAAGCGCATAAAGACATTCCTCAGGAACACCATGCTAGAGGAAAGACTAAATGTTTTGGCGATGCTATCTGTAGAGAGCAAGCTAGTCCAACAGATACCGGACTTCAACATGAAAGTAATTGACAAGTTTGCTACACTGAAAGACAGACGTGCGGATTTCATTTACAAAAAGTGAATGCTGCTACTTGTTTGTTGAATACAAAAAATTCTGATTGAGGTAAGAAATGCATTGTTATCTCTGTTTTTAAAAGTTTTGTAGTGTTTGTTCTATTTGGAGACTACACAGATTTGCTCACCTTTGTTCACTGGCCGGACCTGTCTCCCGCAGGGTGAACGATTCGTTGCTTGTGTTGCCTATCAAACCTTTCCCCTTGGCAAATTGCGAAAACCTTTATACCATTTATATTTGGGGTACTTGCGTGGACCTATGTGAAGTGTGTGTACAAAGCTCAGCTCAACCAGAATCACGGTAACAGCGCATTGCGCTGCCTCTTTTATATTCAGTATATTGTAAGACTGTTTTTCTTCCCCCGCCTTTCCTTGTTTTGTTTCCCTGTTTTCCCCTTGCGTGCCATTCGTTACTCTAGAGTCTAATAGAGTCGGAACGCCGATTGGGAAGACTGTGGACTTTTCTTCAAGTTCCTGACGCTCCTGCGGAACGAGCCTGTCAACCATTACACTGCTGTGCAACTTCTTCTGCTCTTAGAGCTGAGACTTCCATGAGTCTTATAGTCTGAATTCAGCACCTGAGCATAATAGGACAGAATGTATGAAGCTCTGTGGTAATACTGAATAAGCAGCTACCTATGTTATGCCATCTATTAATGTAATAACTGCACTTTCATAATTGCTTTATTAACCTTCCTGCTTTCTCAAATTTGCTTGAAAATGCACGATTTTCTTCTTATTTTTCAAAATTTTCTTGGGGGGGGGGGGTAACACCCCCAAACCCCCCTTTTGGGGTTCGGGGTCGCTCGCTGCGCTCGCTCGCTACGGTGCTGTATGCTAATTCGTTTGCGCCCCACCACTGTAAAATCTCACCCACCGCCCCTGTCCTTGTCTTCTCCGGGCACCAAGGAAAAGACAGAGTCCTTTTCCTTCTGTGCCCGTTCCGCCCGTTCCCAAAAGCCGAGCCTTAACTATCGGCCTTGGCGATTTCTGCCGTCCGGGAGGCATGTTTAAAACAAGAAAGTAGGGGAACAGACTCTATAAAATTAAAGAAGTTGGGGCACACCGTGCCCTGCCAATCCCACCCAATTCGACCACTGGAAGTACATATCATAACACATGCGAGTAGAACAATACCAAGGGGAGCATGCAGGCAGCCAAACTATTCATGACAAGTAAGTGCATTGGAGGGGCCAAATAGCAGTGTATACAGCAAGCTCGACAGTACACAAGGAATGCTTCTGGTACGAAAATAAGTCCGCTTAGCAAGAACTAAAGTATTCAAAATAAGTTCTGGTAACGAAAATAAAAGTTTATACAACAATGACTATAATGCATTAACTATATTTTGGGAAAGAAAATGAAAGCGCACGTAGCAAACATAACAGAAAGCAAAGAAACCTTTTGATAAAGGAAATAATGGGGTTTATATAAAGGGCTCACAAAGGTTTACAAATCAAACTTTTGCAAAGAAAATAACTGTACTCACAGCAAATCACACTGTCTACAAAGCTACCGTTTCTAAAGACTATAGAAATGAACACACCAGTTATGCACATGCGCCTACGAGAATTTCAAACCAATGATTTAAAGCACTGGTGTACTTAGCCTGGGGGGAGGGAGCAGATGATATCTGTGATACATTGATATCGCTGCTTAGGTGGTTTAACTGGTCTCACGTTTTCCACTAGAGGGAGATGATGACTAAGAGATTGGTCGTAACAGAACCCTAAGTAGTAAACTTTTACAGAAACAGAAGTTAATGTCAATTGATCGACCAACAACCAGCAGCAGTTACGGTACGGGGAAGCATCATGCACATGGAACACGTATTCAACACATAGAGGGCCGAAAAATAGGAAGCATCAAACTGCTCTCCCCAAACCATCAAGCCTGAGGATTCTTCAAAGAAAGCAGCAGAATTCGCTTTATTCTTTGATGAAAAGGTAAAATCACTAGTGGATCAGGTTACCCACCCCACCCCCATTGAGGAACGAAAATCCTTAGTCACTTGGCAGAACTAAGCAGCCATCTCGGAAGATGACCTCCTCAAATGCATCCTTGAAACCAAACCCTCCAACCATTCCTCTGACCCCATCCTAGTGGCATCGCCATTGATTTCTACACCAATACTCTCTCTTACTGGACCAGGCTAGTTAACCTCTTCCTTAGTCAAGGTTCCCTCCCTGCTGCCCTCAAAACAAGACAGGCTACCCCTCTTCTAAAAAAAACCTTCGCAGATGCGAATTACCTCAACAACTTCCGCCCCATCACCAACCTCCCTTTTCTTTCTAAAATCACAGAAAAATGTGTTGCGAAACAACTTTCCCTACATATTATGGACAATAATCTCCTTGACGTGTTCCAGTCTGGCTTCATCCAAAATTGCAGCACTGAAACAGCCCTGCTGCAAGTGATTGATGATGCGCTGCATATACTCGATTCTGGGGAATCGTGCCTTCTGATTCTTTTTTACCTCTCTGCAGCCTTTGACACTGTTAATCACAACACCCTCCTTAACACTCTTCAACAGAGAATGGGCGTGGAGGCACAGTGCTTAAATGTTTTGCCTTATTCCTCTCGGACAGATCCGAAATGATCAAGATAGCGAACAGTCTTTCGTCTCCATTGGCGGTAGGTCAAGGTGTCCCTCAAGGTTCTATCCTTGCACCCACTATGTTTAATCTCTATCTGGAACCATTAGGGAATCTCCTAAGTAAATCTGGGATCCACTACCATCTCTGACACCCAAATCTACCTCAAGGTCTCTTCCACACACGATCTTTCACTACTGAACTCTACTCTCAACTCTATTCACAACTGGATGTTAGTTCACCAACTCATTCTCAATCCCACCAAAACTGAATTCCTCCTCCTATCTACCTCTCTCTCCCCTCCTCCGGTTCAATCCTGGATGGATCAGCTGAATCTACTCAACAATAAACCCGTCATTGTCGACAGCGCTAAATCCCTAGGTGTCATACTTGACAAAAGACTCAACCTAACCTTCCACATCAACTCCATTGCTAAGAACGTACGTTACCAGCTGCAACTTCTGTGGGGGATCCGTCGGTTCTTCCCGGAGAAAGACCTAAAAACACTGGTCCAATCGCTAGTTCTCTCTAGACTGGATTACTGCAATTCTCTTCTGACTGGCTTACCCAAATCTCACCTCTCCCCCTCAAAGCTGTCCTCCATTCAACAGCTTGCTTTATTTCAGGATCCAAACGAAGTGACCACATTACTCCTATCCTGTCTTCTCTTCGATGGCTTCCCATCGAGGCAAGATCCATTTATAAAACTGCCTGCATCACCCATAAAGTCTTGCACACTTCTTCCCCTCGTTACCTGGCGTTGAAATTGTCAAGAAGTTCGAGACCTTCTCGGAATGCAGAAAAGTTTCTGCTGGAGCTCCCCTCCATCAAAAAGGAAAGATCGATGGCTCAATCGTTCTCAGGTAATGCGGTGAGAATCTCGAACTCGCTTCCGCCATTGCCCCATGCCACCACCTCCATCCAGATTTTCAAAGCTGACCTCAAATCTCTTCTCTTCCAAAGACACTTTCAGAACTAATAACCTCATTCTCAGACCCCTTCAGGAAGTTAGTTCATCACTATAAATTTGTAACATCCTCTTGTTTAATCCCCACCCTTGATTGCTGTGTCTGATATTATGCTATTGCCCATATGGTTTTACTCTACCTCTCCTGTTTATTTTTGTAACGTTTCTATTTTGTACCATTTCTCTCATGTAACGTAACTGGTTCTATTGTACAGCGCTCTGACACCTTCGGGTAAAGTCCGCGCTATATAAAAAAATGCATTAAATAAATAAAAAGGGAAAGGACATAGAGCTTATAGACAAAACTGATCCAAAGTTTGGGCGAGTGTAATATAGCAGGGAGAGTCAAGGGACATATGGCCCAGGAGGAGGAGCGACGGAGTGGGGAAAAAGATAAGTTAAAAGAAAAAATAAAGAAAACCTTTTTGGGTTACAAAAAACACACATTGTGACACTTGCGTCTTGCACTGACTGGAACTATGTTGTGTGCGGATGTTCTCCTTGTGAAATGACAAATTGCCTTCATTCACAGTGAAGTTGTGGAGAGGATGTGGTCCGTCGGCTAGATTGCCGACTTTGGTGCTGGAAACCAAAGTTCGAGCCTCGGGGTCGCGTACACATCCTGTGATTCTGGGCAAGTCACCTAATCTCCCTATGCCTCAATGAGTTTGCGCTATATAAATCTGCATAAAAAAAAAATGTTAGCCAATTGCTTCATTGTTCTATGCTGTATGATATAGTGGGTGGGACAAAAAGGTGAATGACACAACAATAGGCCAATCAATGATGGTTGACTGAAAGCCCTGATAAGTAAATATATTATATATATATATATAATTTAACTAAAATCAAAAGGTCTTACACCAGACCTAAAAATACAAAAGCTGAAGAGGACATTCCTGTGAAGAATACCAACTGACCATTAGCAACTAGACCTGAAATTGACTTTTGCTTCTGACCTCTACCTACACCTGGAGTGTCTGTAAGTGCACCTACCAAGGTCCTGAAGTCTTTAAAAGTGTACTCGGATGGTTGTTTGGGCACCAACAGAAGTTTGGGAATTATTTCAAAACATATGCTGTAGAACTTCAAGAGGACTGACTGAGTAAAGTGTCTGATTGGCAGATTAAATTTCAATTCTGTCCCACGTGGAAAAGAGTTTTATCTCTGGAAAATGACAAAGTCCATTTTCAGATTGGGACTTACAAACCTTTTTTTTTTAACTTATGCACTTTCAGGCCCAAGCAGGGCTAATGTACTTGATGTATCTGACCTGTGCCACATCCAGATCATTCTCTAACTGTTGATCGTTGACTACCATTGGTGCTATGCCGTGTTTGGCACTATTTTCACTTAAAACGTTATAAATTCATATCTCCAGTTCCCCTTATTGGATTTTTGTAGTTCTTGTGGCGTTTTGCTTATTAAAATTGTATCTATTTGTATAAATTGGAGTGGGATTTTTATTGTGTTGTGTTTTTAACTTTTGAAATGTTTTGTTACTTCTGAATGCTTTATACATTTGTGTTAAGTTAAGCCTGTTTGATCTGTTGAACTCAGGTTTAAACTATTGAAACCTTTCATTTGGATCTAACAGGATAGTGACTTTATTGTGGTGAACCCCAATCCACCCAAACTTTTAAACCACTTTCTCACAGTTATGTAGTCCTTAATACTTTTGGCAATGTTACTAATGACCACCGGTTTCTTTACTAATGCTTTGTTAAGGCACCAGGTACACCCTTCTTTACATAGAGAGATGGGTAGTTCAATAAAGCTGGGCAGAGGTCCATGGTCAGAAAGGGGTAGGGGCTCCTGATATACATCCTGAACGTCTGGGAGTAGTCGCCTATCTAGGAGGATATTGTGAATACTTTTATGGGCAGGTGAATAGTAAGCTGATGCCTGTACCTCCACCCATCTACCAGGCCAAGTTCTTCCAGGTGTGCTCCCCATACCCCTCCCCCCGCAATTGTTTTGCATTCTGTCCAGTACCCCATTCATAACCAGGTTCAGGTCTCTTTCCATTACCATGTGGCCTTCTGCCATTCTACTAATGTGTGCAGTGCCTGGAACAGGAATTGTTCCTGTCCCTGATTCGGCTGTATATAGAACCAAACAATATGTGTCTCCATCTAAGAGTGCCATTAACTACCACCCATATTCTTTTCCTCTCACTATCTTCCTCCCAGAGCAGGAAAATATTTGGTATGGAAAGATTTTGAATCTGAGGCAAATGTGGTCAGAGTTGAGCAAGTGGGTCTCCTGTAGAAGCTCCACATCAGAATTCAGTATTGTGAGTTTGTGAAGGAGGCTTTTCCTCTTCACAGGGTTATTTAAGTCTTACATTACAAGTTATACCCATCAAAAGCATAATTTAGGTAATTTAGTGTCAGGAGTGTTCTCCCATTATTTTCAAACTTGGCAGTCCCTTGGCAGCAGAGGTCATGTGTATAAATGTGTTATATCCCCCTATTGTTGGGTTCTCCAAAAGTAACGCAAACAGTGTTATCCTCAACCTGAACAACCAAGAAACTGAAAAATACCAAGTCCAGTAATGGAGAACCTGGGTGTGGTGGATATCTACTGGTATTGTCCTCTTGATGGTTTTATTCCTAGTGTGAGTAGCTACCAAAACTTTAATGAAGGAGGAAAGCGCTACTGCTCTATAATTATCCAAGGGCTCCCCCCAAATTCAGATAACCACAACACCCAGATATGTTAAACCTGCAGCGGATATCCCCTTCAGCCTCCACTGACCCCTCCAAAATCTCTCACAGAATCAGAGTGTTCATAAAGAAGCTTCAGCGATTTTTTTTGTCTTGCAAGTCACCGGACTCCTGGGGCAGTGGCTCATTAGACCTCTTGTGATGTGCATTTGTGGCCCTGCCCTCCTCTAAAATGTCGTCATTCATTTTGGTTTACTGTTAACACCTTTGCAAAACCCTGCACCACTTAGCGCTCCTGGGCAGTGGGGACCTTTACGTCAATCCAACATCTTCTTCAGGCAGATGCAGGCCAAGAATTGTACATGCCTTAGTTAAGGAAAGGGCCCCTGGGGGCCGCCGTCCCATTTAAGGATGATACTGAAAGGGTTTCTCCATTTTTATTGCATTCCTTTGCTCTAGAGGAAGTATGTCATTGGTTTAAAAGACCTCTGTTTCAGAAGGATTATTAGAGAGAGTTCACTTGATATTTTGTAATTTGATACCAATATAGGACAGCTGACCCTTGTTCTTGACCACTGTCATACCTCTGCATTTTCGAAGTAGTAGAGACAGGCCAAAATGCTGATGGGCCTCTGGCACTGCCCCCAAGCTGTCATCTTGTGAGCCTTGTCGATGCAAATGGGCTCATGGGGGAAGTTTCTAAGATGGCTTTTAATAGGCTGTGGGCATAGGCGTTGACATCTCTTCCCTAGGGCCTTTTGGTACACCTTGTATGTGAAAGTTACACCTACATGGCCCGTTCTACAAATCTTCCTGCTTTTTCTGAAGAATGATTATCTGGCCCCTCATCTGTATCAGTTGGGCTCTGTAGTAATCCTGATGCATAGTTCTCATATTTTGTGCACACTCAAGGGAGTACACCACCCCGCCCAGTACTTCCACCTTTTTCTTTAACTATTTCGGTCCTTTCCTCAAGTTACCTCAAGCCCCACTAATCTTTGTTTTAATGTCTTGAAAGAATTGCAACATAAATAACTTTCTAACCGCTTCATCCTGCTCATGGCCCAATTCATTACCATGGAATTTCTTATCAAATTGTCTGGTTTCGTGCTGGGAGGCCTCCTGTTTGTATTTTAGAGTTCTGTTGGAGCAAGTCTTTAATAGTTCCTTCACATTAGTTTTTGCTCGCCATCTTGTTGAGCCGTATTGAAGGGCCTCAGTGGCATGTTGCATAAACTGAGGGCCTGATTATGAGTTTGGCACTCCCACCTCCACCGTGTGTCAGCGTTCGATTCACCACCACCAACAAGGCAGTCTGCCCACCGTATTACAATGTTGTGGGTTGGCTGTACTAATGACTGATGAAGCACCCCCAACACCGACAGCCATTTGCAGACCGCCTGGACAGCAGTACGGAAAGCAGCTGCCATAGTGCAGTACAGAGAAGTTTCACTGCCATCCTAATTTAGAGCGGGCTTCAACCGTGGCATTTGGACCTGGGACCACCTGCTTCGAGTCGGCGGATTCGAAGGATTTGGGTTGCATACTCACCCATTTCCTTTTCTTCGCTTCAGTCTCAGACAGGATCCCTTTTTTCCAGGTCCTCTCTTCACAGCAGCATTTTGACCCCAAAGAAAAGGATCCTGTTGGCTTCGAAATCCGGGTAAGTCCATTTCGCAGTATTTATTCATTGACTGGACTGGGCACATATGGGCACATATGGTCCTGTCTCCAGCTATGGGTAGTAGGTATTTGTTCACATGTGTTATGCATGTGGGTACATTCAACACTTGTGCAACATTGACATATATGAAAAAATATACACTGCCGTCAAACTGAGGGCCTGATTACGAGTTTGTCAGTCCCACCTCCACTGTTTTAGTACTAAATCCCAGACAGGTAGTCTGTTTAATGGTTTTGTTCAAGAAAATAATTTTGTTAGGTTTAGTGCATACACACAATAATGCCTCTTTACCTTGAATCTGCCAAACGTTTGTTCCCCAAACACTTTTTCATAAATATTTTCTTTCCAATACTCATTGCCTTGGATGACCAAGTTCAGAATGTACTCATTTGATTAAATCAGCTTGTTGGTAGTAATCAAATTCTTCTAAAGTTGTGTTGGATTTTGTGACAAATAGAAAGATGAGGGATGTGATGTGTTGTCACTATGAAAGTAAGAAAACTTTTTTAAGAAGTAGAGGTGACTATTAGGAGGTGGAGCTTCACAATGTTCCCATGGTGTATAATTATATACCTTCCTAGGATTGCTAAATCTATGCACAGCGAGGATAACAATATATTTATTTATAATTAGCAAATTTAAATAAGGATCTTCATTATTCAAAGTAGAAAATGCCTGTAAATAAGGCATCATTCTTTTTACAGTCTCTGTATCCCAGTCATCTGAAATAGAAACAGGAATTATTCTTTAATTCATTGAAACTTTCCTTTCATAAGGTAATTGCAATGTCTCAGTGGGTTCCATTATCTGGTATGGAACCTTTTCCCAAGCTATACAATAAAGTGTGATATTTGCAGAAGGAGCAAAGCCAGCGGTATCCCTCTAGGACAGCACCGGATTATCAGTTAACCCATTAAATTAGTTGGTGATAGTTCCAATTCACCCTATGTGTGCGCTCTTGAGTAGTACCCGCTGACACAATACTTCCCCAGTTACTGGGGCAAAGTGAGAAATAAACAGCAAAAGGCGCACCACTTCTACGAATGTAAGTAATATCAAATTAGTCCATGTACATAGTATGTTTTCTTTTTCAAAAGTTCTTCTTTATTGTTCATTTGTTAAAGTGACATTTAAGAACAGCCAAAGCAGCCGACGCGTTTCGTCCAACTTGGGACTTCTTCAGGGCTGCAAAATGTATATATAAAACAATATATAAAAACCACGAATAACCACATCTAATATATACAAACCCAACAAACATAATTAGTGACATAAAACAAGTTCAAAAGCGTATTACAAGAAGAAAAAACGTTACTTTTAGCAATACACAGAAGACATAAACAAGCTAAAAACAGGATTTGTCAATGAATTAACAGTTGTTATGAGTTCATATTCATCATTTTTCAGATAAGAACAACCTATCAACATATCAACATAGTTCTGATTAAATAACAGTTTAAGAGCGTATATTTATAGAATGCAGTTGGTTTCTTAACCCTAGTCTCAATCCTCAACCAAATTTGCATTGACCGTTTTTGATTTGGTCAAAAAAAGAACGAGTTTGTGAACATCATCGTGTTGTAACCTTAACTGACTCAATAAAGTTTTAAAAGAAAGGCAACAAGAGAAAGGAGAGACCCAAGAGTATACCCACCGTAAAAAACAGTAAGTCGGTGTATGTTTGTTTTCTGGAAATTTCTAGAGCGTCAGTCAACGTCACTAGAGGAAGTCAAAGTGAGAAGGCATTAAGTAGAGATTTCTTTGAGCTCTGTGTGAGATGAAAGATGTGGCAGTAGCTCATGAACCACATTTATGTTCCAACTCGGCAGGTGCCGTTGAG
Source organism: Triturus cristatus (assembly GCF_964204655.1). Classification (NCBI taxonomy): domain Eukaryota; kingdom Metazoa; phylum Chordata; class Amphibia; order Caudata; family Salamandridae; genus Triturus; species Triturus cristatus. The sequence continues at coordinate 597,121,643 of NC_140585.1, read as the reverse complement.
CGGAGGGCATTCACGGGAGACACTTCCAGGGCGGGACACTTCCGGCTGCAGTCAGCGCTCTAGTTTCGCGCTGTACTGCTACTTAACCGGATGGCCAATCTCACGCGCAGCGGACGCGGAAGAGCCTGAGTAGAGGTAGTGCTGCTAGCTGCGCAGTTGCTTATCTTCTTTTTTTAACATTTTTAGCCTGCTTCACATTATTGTGTTATTTTACTGGCACATTCTTATGCCCACTTGAAAAACTGCTACTTGCACTAAATTTCACCCAGTTTTTACTTACCCGCATCTGAGTGCTCCCTCACCCCAGTCCGACTCGGCAAGTGCCGTTGAGCGGAGGGCGTTCACGGGAGGCACTTCCAGGGCAGGACACTTCTGGCTGCAGTCAGCGCTCTAGTTTCGCGCTGTACCGCTACTTAACGGGATTGCCGATCTCACACGCAGCGGACGTGCGCAGCGGGCGCACCGGCGTCGCGCCAAAGGCAGGCCCATCTGCGACCGTCCAGGACCAGGGGCCACGACCCCTGGCAGTACTCAAAATATCCTCAGTTAAAGTGCTCAGTCACTGACTGCTTTGAGAGGAGCCACTGGTATCAACTGTTTGCACTCAATGAACATTGCTTACAGCCCCTCCTGTTGCTCCCATTGCAACTATAAACTTCAACCCCACAGCAAGGAAGCACCTCTACTTGCCCCTCCCCCCCCTCAAATTCTTCCTTCTGAACTGTCGCTCCCTTCCTAGGCACTCTACTGAACTCACACTCCTACTAGATGACCTCAAACCAGACGTCTTATTCCTGACGGAAACCTGGTTACAAGACGAAGTTGACCCAGTCATTATCCAAACCCTGCCTCCTGGCTATCTAATACAAAGAGTGGACCGTAAGGCTGGAAGGGGTGGGGGACTAGCAATAATATTTAAAGACAACTTCATCTGCCGGTCTTCTATGGATGGGCTACCAGATTGCGAAAGCATGAATTTCTCCTTAGAGTTCTCTCCTGCCAGCAGCTTCTCCGGCTTACTGCTCTACCGACCCCCAGGACCCATAGGCCAATTCCTTAACGCACTCCCCATACTTGTTACCAAGTTAGCTCTAACTCCAGCTAACTTCACAATACTGGGGGAGCTTAACATCCACATGGATGACCACTCTAACCACCTGGCCAATGAGTTATCAACCAGCCTCTCGGCACTTCAAATTAAGCAGAAAGGCTTAGCCCCCACACATGACAAGGGCCATCTCCTCGAGCCAGTGTTTAGTAATGATCAGAATCTCTTGGTTGGCACTCCCATCCCCCTCCCTTGGACTGATCACTCGCTAATTCCCCTAGTCTGGGATACCCTGGCCCCCTCTCCTCCTCAGAACACCACTTCGACACTTGATAGGAAATGGTCGAATCTCTCCGTTAGCCAATGGACTGCTGTTCTCGATGCCACCAGACCCCATAGTGACCCTAACCCTGAGATGGCAAACAATATCTTTAATTCATGGATCCAAAACTCTTTGGACACTATATTTCCGGAAAAAACCTCTCATAAGAGATTCAGGCAAAAATCGTCACCTTGGTTTTCCCCTAAACTAAGGGAGCTTAAGCAGACCTGTAGGAAATTTGAAAGGACATGGAGACAGAACTTTGCAGAAGAAAGGAAACAGGATTATAAAGAGGCAATTAGGAGGTACAAGGCATAGATCAAAACCGCTCAAACCAACTTCTATGAGGAGAGAATCAATGCAGCTGCCAACTCTCCTAAAGAGATCTTTCTCATCGCTAAATCTCTCTCCACTGTGCCACATAAACCTCCCAAAACGGAGGAGGCCCCAGATCGTTGCAACAACCTAGCAGAATACTTCCATCAAAAAATGTAGCTGATCTGCCAGCCTTTCCCTCCCCATCAGCCAGACTCCACAGATCTCAGCACTAGAAGTCTACACTCTGAATTACAGTGCTCACTAGGAGAATTCCCTTTGATAGACGCAGATTCCATGGATACCCTTATCTCCAGGGTAACCTCTGGCTCTCCCACGGACCCCGCTCCTCCTCAGTACCTTTCATTAGTCACCAATTTCATTCGCCCAGTTATCTTAGATGCTCTGAACTCTTCTATCACCTCCGGCGCGGTGCCCCTGGCACGGAAATGTACGCAGGTGAAAGCCCTTCTGATAAAACCCAGTCTTTATCACTCCAATATGGCCAATTACCGTCCCATCTCTCTCCTTCCTTGGCTGAGCAAATTGATTGAGAGACATATAAACTCCACTCAGGTACAGCATTTGGAATCCAACAACCTGCTTCATGTCTCTCAAACAGGATTCCGTCCTCAGCTAGGGACCGAGACGGCTCTTCTGGCGGTAACAAAAGAGGCAAGGAGACTTCTGGACCAGGACGGCTCAGCAGCTATCATTCATTTAGATCTCAGTGCCACCTTCGACACTGTCGATCATAACATCCTGCTTGAGCGGCTAAAAAACATGGGAGTGACAAATATGACACTTACCTGGTTCCAGTCCTTCCTAAAGGATCGGTTCTTTCAAGTCTTTGAGGGAACTGCCTTATCAAACTGGTGGCCTCTTAGCTGTGCGGTCCCCCAGGGTTAATCCCCGAGCCCCACTCTTTTTAACACCTATATGGCCCCATTGGCAGAGACAGTCCTTCCATTCGGCATAAAGATCAATACCTACGCAGATGATACCCAAATGGTGGTGGCACTAAACAACCCTGAGGGATCATCTGGTGCTCTTGGTGCGTGCCTAGAGGCGGTAGCCGAATGGATGGACCTCTCCCACCTCATGCTAAATGGGGACAAGACCGAACTGATGTTTCTGGGCAAATCTCCATCTCCCTCCCCGACACTTATTTGGGCGACCTGTCTTGGCCCTATGCCCACCCTAAAGCAGCAGATCAAGAGCCTAGGCATGTGGCTTAGCAGCTCCCTCTGTTTTAATCATCAAGCCACTAAGCTCTCAGCTACTTGTTTTGGCCTAATGAGAATGCTAAGAAAGATCCTTCCTCTGCTCCCTTTCCAGGCAAGGAGGATTATGGTGCAAGCCCTCATACTGTCCTGCCTGGACTACGGGAACGCGCTGTATCTGGGCGCCCCTCAGTCCAGAGGCTACAAGTAATCCAGAACTGTGCGGCTCGCCAACTGCTCCAGATTCCCGGAGACAAACAGCACAACCTGCCTTGGGTTATCTTCACTGGCTTCCTATCCGGGCCAGGATACATTTTAAGGCCATGTGCCTGGCCCATAGAGCTATGTGGAAATCAGGCCCAGTCATCCTTCAGTCCTTGGTCACCCCCTATCAAGCCTCTAGGAGTTTTCGCTCCAGCTCCGCTTTTCTTGCCACCTCAATGAAAGTATGAAAATCCAGATGGGGTGGGCGCTCTTTCTCCCTGAATGTCTCCAATCTATGGAATTCTCTCCCCCCCTCTCTCTGAGGGGAACCTAACATGCTGGCATTCTGAAAACTTCTCAAAACCCATCTTTTTTAGCACTTCACACTAGCATCACATGTCTTTCTGTCTCTCCGCTCCACAAGCGCTAGGAGGCCTCAGGGTAGCTACGCGCTATACAAATCCAATTTCATTCATTCATTCATTCATTCATTCATGTAACTGCTCTTTCTGGAGGGTGGTGTCCATTTAGTAGCAGTAGAACTGTAATCATTGTGGAGAGCCATATGATGAGCAGAAACACTCCGAGAGTAGTGTGGATATAGGACCAAGGTGGAATCAAGTATCTGTCACAGAACCAATGATAAGCACAAAGCAATCTATGGCACAGAGTGACTTTGGAGCATGATAAAAAGTCCTCTGAGCCAAACCCAGAGTCAATCTCATAAATAGTTGTTTCTCGAAAAGCCATCAATTCAATTTGTGCAGGCTCAGGTGGTACTTCACAATGAAGCATGGAGTTGTGTAAAATATTTGCAACTGTAGTGATGACAGTATCACACTCGTCAGTGGAGGTCTTTGCTCTGTGTAGGGTTGGAGATGCTGTATGCTCAAATATCCCTAGCTGGGAACTCAAGCTAATGATGTTACTGTTCTCATTAAGGGGTATTTCATTCTTAGTAGGGAGAGGCTACGAGGTTCTACTCTGAATCTTTCTTGGTGTCAGCGATAATCTGCTGTAGAGAATCGGCAATGTACTGCTTTGAAAAGACAAAGAGCCAGAATGACAGCCTTTTACCCCAAGGACTGTAACTGTGGTATAAAGGATGGTTTAAAAGCATGCTTGTTCTTGATCTTTTCAAAAACTAGATCTCCAACTTTAAGGAGCCACCCGTCAGTAATGGTTTCAACCTTCTCCTCCTTGGTGGTGGTTTCAGAATGATACACATTAAACCGGTTGTCTCTGACCTTTTGGATACTCTATATGACATTCAAACGTTTTTCCAGGTCAAACATTTCTTCATCTGCCACCTTCCACAGATTATCTGGGCTAGGCACATAAATAGGAACTCCAAACAGAATGCCGTATGGAGTGCATCCTTCCATACTCATCTAGGCAAGTTATTTAATGCTCTCTGGACTCCATACAGATTATGGTACCAACTAAGACCTGAACTTAGAACCCTAGCAGTTAAGGTTTTTTTAATCATGCTGTTAGCACGCTCAACTAACCCATTAGATTCTTCTCTGAATGGGTGCTGAGTTGCAGACAGACTCCCAGTACAGTCATGGTATCCCGGTAAGCATTGGAGGTGAACGCAGGACCATTATCTGAGTGAAATTAATGTTGTGCCCTCATTGCTATCAAACACTGCAAATCCTTTATGACCGCTGAGGCACTCTCATTTTTTTTGTGGTCACACTCATAGGAATCGAGAACATGAATCAGTAGCTACCAATATGTATTTATATCGGTTAATTGAATTTATTGGGCTGATGTGGTCCAAATAAATTGCCATGAACGGTATGTTGGAGACTGTAACGGGATTTGGTAGTGGTCTCTTAACATTAGGTGGTTTAATCTGCTGGCAAATGTTACACTTCTTGACACACTGTTCATGTAAGCCAGGCCCCACAGCAGCGTTGCTGTAGCATTGCTACGGTTGCATTACTCCCTGCATGTGCAGATTTCAATCCCTCATGAACTTCCTTGACAGTTTATTATGTAGTATCCTGACTCCCACTCCTGATAGTGTGACCACATGAGTATGATCTAAATTGAAGGTGTAAGATTATTTAGGAGGAAAGTCTGCTGGAGGGTTTCTACCCTATTTGGTGGTATGTATGGCTGTTAAAATTGTGATTACGATCTTTGGTGGAGATCTGGTTAAGGCTGATAATCTAACAGTCTGGATTGCAGCTTAGGCAGCAGCACAGTTCCCTTCAGCATGAAATCTATCACGGTGATGGCCCAAAGTGTGCTTCACATGGACTAGCTCGAGCTCATCTTGTAAGACACCTATCCTTAACCAAAGTTGTTTATACTTAATTCATTTCCCCTTTGAATTCTTGAATCCATTCAAACCCAATGTTGCAAATCAACATTGTAACCTTGCACACAGAAGGATGAAATCCAACACTGTAAGTATAGGAATTGAAGGATTAGCCTTTTCTAATGAAGCAATAGGGCATGAAGTTCTGCATGTTCCACAGTGCTGTTGCCTAACATCTTAGTGTGGGTGGGCTGTGGGCGGAATTCACCATCTTACACTACACCTTGCACTGCAGTGCAGGCTTGGAAGTACTTAAATTTAGTTTCTAATACTGGTTAAGCAGAGCCATCTGTGTAGCTTATGCTCTGGTAAAACGTAATGGGTAAGGCTTTTGGAGTAGGAGCGAGGTGTTGTTCCTGATGTAGAAAAGCTTGTTTACGAAGAGTGGGATCATACTGAAACCTTAGATCAACTGCACATAAAGGAGAGGCCCATTACACACACCTCGAGTGTAAGGCACGTGCATTAGGAATGCTGGCTTTAGTTGCTGACTCTAGTACGATCTGGGAAAAAGCACAATCATGAGTTTTCCATGAGCAAGGGGCACTTCTTCAAAATAGCCGTTTGCCAGCTGCAAGAATTTGAGCAAACATGCTTCAGCTGGATAATACAAGAAATCCCAGGAGGAACTGCAAGTTATTCAGTGTATTGGGAGGCTGCAAAGTAGGACATGTCTGAAGGAGATCAGAAGCCAGACCATGCCCTCATTGCATATCTGTTATCTGAAGAAGGGTAGGCAATCTTCGATTTTCTTTTTTAAGTTAATTCTGTAACCATGTGATGTTTATAATATTACAACCTTGTCCACCCTAGTCAGGTGTACGTCTAAGCTGTTATCAGTTAGATGGATATCATCAATGTATAATATAAACAACAAAGAGTGTATACATTTATGATATAGTTAAACTTGAGGAGAGAGAGGGTAGTTCACGCCACTCTTAGTCCCCCTGAACAATTTTATATACACAACAAAAGAGTGCGATTTATAAACAGAGAGCCAGCAAGAAAAATCACTCTGAGTTTTAAAAAGAACCCTCACTCACGAACCTAGTTGGTGACATGCTTCATCATTGGGTTCCCACCAGAGAGGCCGAGTGCCTCCCTGGTGTGCTACAACGCCTGTTTACAGCGGAGCCATTTTTTTCCAGTGATGTGAGTGTGCCAAAAGTGCGTGCAAAGGAGTGATTTAAAAGATGCCTTGGTTTTATCAAAAGAACGTTATTGGCGGAAAACCAGGCATCAGTAAAAACAGTTGTGGAGGATAATTGATGGGTTAATTTTACCAGATATATCCTAAAGTGAGAATAAAGTGAAAAGTAAGAGTGGTCAACATGTTTCTGCCTGTGTGCACTCTTAGCAAGGCATTCGTCAGGACCAACCCACCACGGCGGTATGCGTACGCTAAGGCGCACCCTAACCTGTGGTGGAGAACAGAACCAGAATAACTCACGGTTTTTGTAACGTCTTCAGGATTTCTGAAAATCGTATATTTCTGTAATGCCAGAAAAACAGAAAAACAAGGACAAAACAAGTCACATGCCATACATAAATTCTTACAGTGCTTGAATATGCCCAAGAGTGACTTGAATTATGCTGATACTACGTGCTCTTAGGACTATAACGAAAATGCTCTATTGCTGAAGGATTTTGGTGCCGTATTAGTGACATAAACCAATTAGCCCTCATGCAATTTTATGTGTTAAAAATGACCCAGAAAAAATGCCGGACTCCTTGTTTCAATCGGCACCAGGTCATGAATATTCGTAAGCGTACTTCTCTATTTTTAATATATATATATATATATATATACGCCTGCTCAGATATTACCAATGTGTTTTATCAGAAATAAAAAACAACCCTGATTAAAAAACGGGAAATGACTAAGATATAAAAACTGTGACACCCCTAAATAAGGCAATATTTATGAAAAATGAGAGACTTTGTCTTACGTGAAGCACATAATGACCTCACTCCATGGGTCCCAGAGGGGGGCGATGGGCTTGTAGTCACACACTGTAAGATTGGAAAATCAGCTGTATGTTATTACCCTTTGTTTTACCTCAGATAGTTGTAGCAAATCGGCCTGCCAACTCACTTCATCAAAGTCATGCGCCCGTGTGAATCCTACACGTTTCCTTACCAAGGACCTCGAAGATGCCTTGTAGTCTGGTCAGAGGGTGTTTTAAAGTAAATGTCCGGTCGAAGGACCAGAATCCGGAAACAACGTCACTAGTCATGTGACACTCAAAAGCGTCAGATCAGCACGTTTCCAATCGGGCGCTCAGAACAACTAGAGCGCAAACCCATAAGGTGATATACAGCGTTGTTACAAATGGGCAAAACGTTATTGTTCTTAAAAATCACACAAAAAGACGATCTTGGAAGGTGTATTACTCCATTAATTGAGAGAGCAAAAAATGAAACATACTTGTTTTTATTTACAGGTATATAAAACTAAACCTGAGGAGAAAGGGGGGCACATAGCAATTAAGTGCCAGTTTGTATATTGTAAGTTCAAGAATGTGTATGTCAACAGTCATGTCAGTAGAATCTCAGCGACGCATAACTGAGCCCCACGGAATGCTATCATTGAGCCCATATGCATGTGTGGCAAGTCGATAAACCCACCGCTGCTCTTTCTCAAAGAAAACCTGGGATGCTCTATTTCCTGGTTTTATGTATTCGATGACAGTCCAGTGTAAATCATTAGTAGTATCATTAGTCTTAAGAAAAAGTTCAGTCAGCTCAGTAGTGTTCTTCCTACACCGAATATTACTACGGTGTTCACACACTGTTTTTACGTTGTCATACCTACATACCGCAGTCTGCACAGGCAAGTAATAAGGTAGACCACATTGGACGAGTTACAGTTTGTGTGTGACCGTTGCGTCCATTTCTTGCCAGTTTCAAAATCAAGGGGGATATTCTCAAGAACGTGTGATAACCATCGCAAATTTAGCTTAACGCAACTCTTCACATTGCAGTCTATCGCAGGAAAATAACTGTGTTAACGTGGTATTCTCAACACGGCGGTACCATGCGATAGACCCACAATGCGTCAAATGAATGTGCTAAAATCAACGCAACGCCGAAAAAATGCAAAACACAAATGCGAAAATAGTAGCGATGACGCCAATCACAATACAAAAATCAGCGAAAACCAGCCACAGGCCTGCAAATCCCTCACGTCATGCGGGAAAATGTACCATAAAAGTCGGAAAAAAACCCACAAACAAAAGCCAAACAACAGCGAAGCACAATGGACGTAGCCGGAGCAAATGCAGAGGACAACCAGAACCCAACTAGCCCCCCCGGAGGACCAGCTTGGGACCTCGGGGTTAGTGAAGGGCAAGGACAAGAAGAGTAGGAAGAAGCGGTTCAGTCCGCAGGAAAACAGGATCCTGATAACGGAGGTGATAGAACACCATCAACTACTGTTCGTCACCTCCACTGTGTCACTGGCAACTAAAAATGGAATATGGCAGACCATCATGGACAAGGTGAATGCAGTCAGAGTGCTGAAGAGGATAATGGACGAGGTCAAGAGGCGCTGGAATGATGTGAAGCGCAAAACCAAGCAGAAACTCACAAACAACCGGAAGGCAGCAATGCAGACTGGAGGTGGCAGTCCAGCGCCACAGGAGGAGCTGGACGAGATGGAGGAAATAGTGTCCACACTCATCAGTGGGGAGATGGTGGCAGGAGTTGGGTGACCGGACACTGCTCAACATGATCGGACACAATAGCAACAGGGTGAGTAATGACCAGGGACTGAGGGAACGGGGGAGATGGGCACAATGACACACATGCACAAATAAGCATAGCACATCTGCGGACAAACCATGCCCCAGACCCCTAAATCCCACCAAGAGGCCAGTGCACCCAATTATGCAACATTCCAGCCCGGCAGAAGCACAGAAGCTAGAGGCACACCTCGTGTAAGGGCCAAGGGGCAGCCAAATCAGAGCTGCAAGGGCGACTCCCCCAAAATGCGGCACACACACATTACATGCAGAGCACATCAACGTTGACAACGATGTGGTACAAACCGCAACACGTCCACTACAGAACAGAGGACACAACTGGTGCCGCATGTGCATAGAAACTGGCCAATCACATTTGGCATTGCAGGGAACTGTGAGTTCACAATGTACAAGTACAAACACAGATCCATGCTGTAGTTGGAATGTCCACTGTCCCGCATCAAATAGGCAGCTCCCCCCAAACAGTCACAATGTACACTGTCATGAAGTCTGAATGTAAACATGTACAATGCGTCAACATACAATGTTAAACTGCATCTCCCCTTCACATTGCAGGGGGAATTCCAACACCTCCTGTAGAGCAGCCCGAACCTCTCTACTCTGATGACGAAGAGGACCACCACACCTTCGAATCCGGCGCCCTCCAACAGCTCGTGGAGAGCCCCCGCAGCCCACTTCCAGGGGCAGGGCAGCCCAGCTGCTACGAGGACAACCCACCCCCTGCGCAGAACACACAGCAGGCAGCACCCACCACCACGGCTGCCTCCCAGGACCCACACGACGAACACATGGCCTTCCAACACCATGTGTTGGGGTGCCAGAAGAAGCTGGCTGAGCAGGTGCAGGTGGGGTTCGACCACATGGCAGACAAACTAGATGCCATACGTGGGTGTCTAAGTCCCATCAGGGACCACTCACAGTCCCTAACGGACACCCACAGTCCGCTCCATGCTCTCCAACGAACCATGGCTGACATCGCTAGAGTCCTGACTCTGCGCTAAGAACAACTGTCTAGTCAGAGTGCCTCCAGCGATCTCGCCCCGGGAGTTGGGACTTATGTGGAGGCTCATGGAGAACATGGAGCGGACATGGGCGAAATGAGCGGCTGCCACGGCTGCACACGAGCGAGAGGTAGCTAGGTCCTCAATGCCATAAAGACCCTCCTCATGGCATTGCTGCCACAAGGCCTAGCGCTGATGCATGCTACTGCTACCACTCCATTCACATCTCCGGCCCCTGATGTGTCAGTGCCACACAGTGTGGCAGACATTCCACCTCCGGCCCCTGAGGTGTCTCTGCCACACAGTGCTGGAGACAGAACACCACCACCCACATGTGAAGCACATGAAACGGCAGTGGACGAAGATGCGGTTGAATCTGCCCTCGTGGTCAGAAGGAAGCGGTAGTATTCATCTCCACCATATGGCCTGTTTCTGCTTGGTTCAGTCCTCTGCATCATTACCTTCCACTGTCCCCCGATGCACTCTGCAACACTCACCTTGGACCTCGACATGGACTGCCATATTCTGTTTGGTCACCATTGACACAGCTAACAGACTGCGGACTGAACTCCTCCTCTACTGATGTACTTGTCATTCCCTGAAGGACTATGGCTGGCCCTCCACGGGCCAACAATGTGAAGTGGAGTTTGCATGGCCCTGTACTGCTCAAGCTACAACACTCCACTGAATGTGCAATAAACATTCATGTTAACACAGATGTGTCATGTCCATGATCCTTCAAGTGTGGAAGTATGGATGAATGTAGGGTCAGTGTTTCCCCCTTGCGTCCATGTTGCTCATGTTGTGCGACTTGGGTCACAGGGGGACACATTGCCGATCGCGGTCTGGGTGGCGCCAACACGATAACAGGGACACATCCATTAGTCACTTCCTTGTCCAGCCCAGGACGGAACCATGCCTAGAGTCCCGGGGTCATTGTTCACACCCTTACGCTGGACTGGCATATGCCAGGACAGCCCATTCCACTTACGCTCACAGGGGGGGGGGGGCGACAACGCTACATGTCCCAGGTCTTCCCTGTAGGGATCTGCTGCTCACAGGTCTAGTTGTCAGCATGCCACAGCCACTCCCTCATGGCTGGTTTACACCCACACCACACCCATCCAGCACAGGCGTCAGAGGACATGTGACCCTGCCAATATAAAGGGCCGGGCGCACGTGCTGGACGCCATTTCCACTCTCTAAATGGGTGTCTCCGTGTGGTTCTCATTTATGCACGAGGGCCTACAGCCCTGCCACCTCACATTGCCCAGGGCCAGGGTGACATGATGCCGTCCGCACCACGGGACTCAATCACGAAGGGACGTTGGTTTCTTCACTGACATTGAAACGAGTAACCACTAATAGGTTGACCCCCCTTTGTAGTCAGACTTAACCACTCAGGACAATGGCTTCACCTGTCTTGTTTTGCACTGGAGCGTCTTTCTTCCTGGATCGAAGTAGGTACCTGGACGCACCAGAGATCGTGTGGTTCGGGAAGACTTCCTCAGTTCTTTCGGGTGATGCAGCTCGTCCTGTCTCTGTGACCAAGATGTCGCGGTGATCCTTCAATGCAGTAGGATCCACGAGGGTGTGTGGAACCTTCTTGCAGTGGGTGGCATGCGTCCAGTTTTTAATGTTGGTCACTCGGACTGCAGTTCGGGTGGCGAGAAGGACTTACTCCGGACCCTTCCAGCGAGGTTCAAGACAGTTTGTTCGCTGGAAGACTTTTATCATCACAATGTCCCCCGGACGCAGGTCATGTCCATCACCTTGCGACCTGTCCGGGAGAGCTTCTCGCACCTGCTGATGAATAGAAAACAAACTGTCAGCCAACTGGGACAGATAATCACTCATTAGCGTGTGAGGCACATCGTGTATAGGGCGAGGCTTAGGGACCCCCAAATATTCATGTGCCTGCCAAACACAATCTCATATGGGGTAAGCCCAGAGCGTGTATGAGGTATTGATCTAATGGAAAGCAGTGCCAAGGGCAATGCATCAGGCCATTTCAGGGAAGTGGAAGCCTGTATTTTTGCCAATTTGAGTTTCAGTGTGGAGTTGTAACGTTCCACTAGGCCTGCTGACTGTGGGTGAAAAGGAGCATGGAACTTCTGCTTGACCGCTAGCCCTTTCATAGTCTACAACCTGTGCAATGAAATGAGGCCCATTTTCATTCCATAAAACTCGGCAAACACTGAGGAAAAAACTCCTTTAGGAGTATTTTCCCAGTCGTGAGGGCTGTATTGTCTTTCGTAGCATATGCCTCCATCCATTTGCTGAAGGTGCAAACTACTTATAAGACGAATTTAAGATTGTTACAGCGCTCAAACTGAATGTAGTCCATTTGTAGGACCTATAAAGGTGCAGATGGTGTCGCAAACCCTTCTGCTGGAGTTTGTGTTCCCTTCCCAGGATTATACTGGAGGCAGACCAGGCAAGACTGGACTATCTTTGTAGCAGTACCAGCAATATCAGGATGATCCCAAACTTGCATAAGCTGTTTTGCTACTGAAGATGCACCAACATGTGCTGGACCATGCGCCATATGGATCAGAGGGTATAAATATGCAATGGGCAACTTCCATTTAGTCATATCCTTGCTCCTCCAGCAGCCCTCATCATCTAATGCTCCCTCCTGCCAATCTCTGGTCAACCTAATGGTCACCAAAGAAGCCCCAGTCGAGACCGGCCACCACCCAGAGGGTCAAGTCAGGAAAACCGGAAATTGCACGTTGGCTGCAAAGACAAAGGTCTTCTCATGCAGTGCGCGTCCTCAGTGACAGTTTCAATCTTCCGTTGAGACCACTCCGTCAGACGGCGCGTCTTTGATAGGGTCCAACGTTGGGCGCCAATTGTGGAAATGTACCCCCGTGAGGGCACACTGATGCAGGGTCACCCTCTCGTCCATGGGTCCGAAGACTAACAAAAGAGAGATCGGCACTGGAGTTGAAGTAAAACAAACTAAGTTTATTAAACACTCATGAGTGGGACTGCGTCCGGACAACACTCTGAAGTGTTGTGGGAGGAAGTACATTGAATACAAAAACCATCACCCTTATATACAGTTTTGCTGGAATGTAATCCCATGGGAAGGAAAACTGGAGGAAACAGGTTTAAGCACGGAAATAGCTATAGGCAAACAAGAGCAGATGGCTGACCAGGTGGTCAGGAGATGAGAAAGGGGAGTAAGGAATGTTTATGGCAGCAATAAGCAATCATTTGATAGCATCTAAGACCAGGTGCACCGGAAGGTGCAACCCCCCAGCACGTCAGATTAACCATGTCAGAGAGGTCAGCTAAAGTTGAGGACCCAGGCTGGGTGAAAAGGCGAACAGCAGAGAGCAAGAAGAACACGACAGAAACTAAATGGACACGACACCGCTTATGCTAACATACAATTTACACTTTTCCACAGCGGGAGGGGCTGGGGTGCGGCAGCCTGTGTGCGCAGGGGCGGGCAAGCGATGATGGCGTGTGCAACTGTATGGACTCCGCCATTCATGTCTCTGCGAACTGTTTTAGATAAGGGACCTGGGGACTGCAATGTATACCGGCACGTGGTTGGAGACACACCGGTGGCAGCAGGTGAGCAGTGAGGCCTGGGTCCGCAGTGTCGGCACTCTCTCTCCCTCTCTTTCTCTCTCTCTCTCTCTCTCTCTCTTCCTCTCTCTCCCTCTCTCTCCCTCTCTTTCTCTCTCCCCCTTTCTCTCCCTCTCTCTGCACTTTGATGGGTGCATGACACACCTTCTTATGTGTATTTCTGTCTTGCAGGGTGTGACTTACAATATGCCCTGAGAAGACCCGCCGTGCCTCTTCAGAATTGTTGTTTTTGGTTTAATCTGTAATAAACGTTTTATTTGGATTATATGATTTGAATGTCTGATTTCCCTTTTTCTGGTCACACCTGTATGTTAGATGTTGTGATTGTGCGACTTCAGGCGATTTGTTTGGTTTATGGTTTAGTGGAGTTGATGTGCATTCTCTTTGTCCAAGGGGGGTTGGGGGAGGGGGATAGGTGGGGTCCTGGGGGTGGTGGCGGTGGGTGTTGTTGCCCTATTGGGGCTCCGGGCTGCATGTTCAGTTGCTGAGGGGCATCTATTGTTCTTCATGTTTGGCTATGGGCTGTGCTCCCTTTACACCAGCAGGTGTTAAAATCCTACTGCTAACGCGCCATATCGCATGTTTTGTGATCTTATCGCCGATCTGGCTGGTCGTTGAGAATGTTGTGGAGCCGTGTTGTCGCTGCTTTTTGCACGGGAATGCCTACTCTGCATGTCATTTGTGTTAGTTGCCGGGATCATCTGTGGTGATGTTTTTTGTGAGTGCTATCGCAGGTAAACTGGTGATATGGGCTGTTAGCACCAGCTTGTGAATGGGGCAATGAATTAATCGCGACTTTGGCTGCGATAAAGTGCCGATAAGTCTGCGATAGATCCTTGAGAATATGCCCCCAGGTGTTTTAGTAGCTGTAGTCAGGTGGCAAACACTACAGGCACCACAGAGAGAGTGTCCAATAACTATGGGCAGGCGCCATGCATTAAGCACTGAGGGATCGCCGTCATTATTGGTCGGTTTTGGACGTGTATGTACTAAGGCGTCCCTTATGCTGTGCGCCTTTTTGTAAGAAAATAACGTTTTTTACCACCTTCTGTTATTGCTTTCGAGGATCCGGCAATGTTTTCTTATAGATTTTGTAATGGCGTTGGAAGCAACACTATAAGTGGTTACGCACGTCATCTTCAGTATGTTTTTTAATAGTGTCCTTAAGTAATGTTTCCCTCAGTTGATTTCAGGCCCTTTTGCAACTCCTTTTCAAGATGTTATCAGGATAACCCCGTTTGTGGAGTGTGGCGCAGAGGAGAAGAAGGCAAGGAGACAGGGATTGCTTGTGCAAACACAGGGGTTTTATTTACTTTAGCACGTTCCCCAGGCACAGATCATGGATCACATAGTAATTCAAAGAAGTCTTCACTCTCTTGCGTCAGAGAGTAGGGGTTAGTTGGGAAGTTCTTGTGGCTTCTCTTCCAATGAGAGATAGGAGTCTGTCAGGTAGCTTCCTCCGTTCCGTGACCCAGTAAGCAGGAACACAACAACAACAAAAAAGACCTAGTAAGGGGAACGTTGAGTCGTGATACAGTAAAAACCGGGAAAGGCGGAGTGAAGGAGCAAACACCCAACCAACACCAGTGACGCGCTATTGCTTTCCTGGAAGTGCTTACGTGCCGTAAGAATATGGCATTTAAACACGGCCCCAAGCTATAGCGGTTTAGCGGGTGGCCCGTCCCTTCCTCCCGACTTCCCCTTGTCCCACACGGCCCCCACCTGGGTAAGCCACGACCCCCCTCGGCCGTGGCGGGCTGCAGCGTGTCGCCGGAGCGGGTCCGGCTCCCTCTTTCCCTGGTCCTCGTTGGGTGATCCGTCTGTCTGCTGGGCTTCTGCTCTCAACTCCGCTTTCGGCTCGACAGAGTTCCGCAGTCCTACTAGCCCTGGCGCCACAAGGAAGGTCTGTACTTCGGGTTCTGGCTCCTCTGATGCAGGTAGACGGGTCCACGACGAGCACGCCAGTTCCTCCGTCTCTTCCTCTTTGAAGGGAGATCCGTCAGCTGACCAAGTCACGTGCGTGGCCGGGGAAAGCGAAGTCTTAAAGGGACAATGCGCCTCAGGAATAGGAGTCAGTTGTTCTTAGCTGTAGGCTTGTAGTAGGTTCTGGTTTTCAGATGCCCTTCAGTCTTTGATATTACTACGTCCAAAAAGACCATTTCATCTTTGTGGTAGGAATGCGTGAACCTCAAATTGGTATCACAAGTGTTAATCCAAATGAAAAATTCCTTTAAAGAGCTTTCTGGTCCCTGCCAGATGATGAACACGTCATCTATGTATCTTTTCCAGAATACTAGATTGGACGTATAGGGGTTGTCTATGGTCAGGACATGTTTACACTCGAAATCATTCACGTAAAGACCGGACACACTAGGGGCAAAAACACTGCCCATAGAAGTCCCTGTTGTCTGTAGGAACAAGTCCCCCTTGTATTGTATGTGTTTAAGTATCATAGTAGCGCACTCGATGACGAACTGTCTGGGTGTTTTATAATCCCAGGTAGTCTCCTTCAGTACCTCACTGAGAATCCGAATGGTGTCATCTTGAGGAATACTAGTATATAGGCTCTCGATGTCTAGTGAGACTAGAAAAGTGGTGTCATTGTCCACTGTTACGTCTTGTATGAGAGCCAGAAGATTTTTAGTATCCTTAATGTACTTTGAGGTCTTTTGTACTAGTGGTTTTAAAAATTGGTCACAATATTGCCTTATTTACGGGTGTCACGGTTTTTATATCTTAGTCGTGCCCCGTTTTTTAATCAGGTTCTTTTTTATTTCTGATAACACACATTGGTAATATCCGAGCAGGCGTAAATATATATTAAAAATAGGGAAGTACGCTTACGATTATTCATGACCTGGTGCCAATTGAAACAAAGAGTCCGGCATTTTTTCCCGGGTCTTTTTCAACACATAAAATTGCATCAGGGCTAATTGGTTTATGTCACTAATAAAGCACCAAAATCCTTCAGCATTAGAGCATTTTCGTTATAGTCCTAAGAGCACGTAGTATCAGCCTAATTGAAGTCACTCTTGTGCATGTTCAAGCACTGTAAGAATGTATGTATGGCATGTGAGTTGTGTTGTCCTTGTTTTTCTGTTTTTATGTCATTACAGAAATATACGATTTTCAGAAATCCTGAAGACGTTACAAAAACCGTGAGTTATTTGGGTTCTGTTCTCCACCACAGGTTAGGGTGCACCTTAGCATGCGCATACCGCCGTGGTGGGTTGGTCCTGACGAATGCCTCTCTAAGAGCACACAGAGGCCGAAACATGTTGACCACTCTTACTTTTCAATTTATTCTCACTTTAGGATGTATCTGGTAAAATTAACCAGTTAATTATCCTCCACAACTGGTTTTATTGAGGGCTGGTTTTCCGACACTAAAGTTCTTTGGATAAAACCAAGGCATCTTTTAAATCACTCCTTTACACGCACTTTTGACACACACACATCACTGAAAAATACCTGCTCCACTGTAAACAGGCGTTGTAGCACATCAGGGAGGCACTCGGCCTCTCTGGTGGGAACCCAATGATGAAGCATGTCACCAACTAGGTTGGTGAGTGAGGGTTCTTTTTAAAACTCAGAGTGATTTTTCTTGCTGGCTCTCTGTTTATAAATCGCACTCTTTTGTTGTTTATATAACATTGTTCAGGGAGACTAAGAGTGGCGTGAACTAACCTCTCTCTCCTGTTGTTTAACTATATCATCAATGTAGGACAAAACCTTGGGATCCGTTTGTAAGACCACCATAATTCGCACTGGGAATAGGCCAGGACTGCTCTTATAATCCATAGGCAAATGTGAAAATGAGAACTGCACACCATTGAAACTAAAGGTGGTTAGATACTCACTTTCAGGTCCTATGTTTTGATGAATAAACCAAGTTGAGATGTAATGGGAAGTTTTATATTTTTCCACACCAGGTTCATCATTAAACCTGTGCAATGCAGATTTTGCACCACATATATTCTTATATAGGCATTTAGATTCCTGTTGTCTAAGACTACCCTATACAATCAGTCAGGTTTGGACATGGGTAAAAGGCGTGTGTTCATGGGTGAAAGGCAAAGCGCTATTATGTCCTGCTTTAGTATCACGCTTCACTTCTAGTTTGAGAGGGTATTGAGCTTGCACTTGAGATTCACTGTGTAAGCGAATGACTTGTGAAATAGAGTTTTTTTCCCACCTGCTTGGTTTCTGCATAAAGCCGGATCCTGTCTTACAGTCCATTCACTAGTGTAGATTTTCCTGACGTCTCTAGGTACTATAGGAAAAAAAGATACTCTGATGACTTCCTCTTCCAGGGGCATTTCCCTAATAAAGACCGAAGGCAAGTCTTCCTCAGCTAATATGATGTAATCTTCAGACAAATATGCCCAGAAGACAGCTTTAATAGTGCATGGTATGTCCCCTTCAATTTTTAAATCTAAATCATAAACCCTATCACGAGGATATAAATGTTTATCTTAAGTTTTAACTTGTAAGAATTCATCAGTTGGACTTGCCTCCAGAAATCTCTGAGCATCTGATGTACTATTGTGACTTCTGCTGCACTGTCTAGGAGTACTCATACCCAAATCCTGTTTTGTAGGAGACTCTGTAGTTGGTGCATCATGTTTTTTTAGAAAGACTTGCTACTTTTTTCTTCTTAATGGGGATCATAGAACCCAGTTCCTTCTCTTTCCTCTTCACACTGACTTTAGCCTCCCATCCTGTGTCACCTTTCCTGCTATGCTCTACCTGTCTTTGGAACTCAGATCGACTCCCACTCTCTGCTTGTTTACCGTCAGTGTCCTGAAAAAAACATGGAGAGTGGATTTGGAATGCTGATACTGTTCCAGTTTTCAGTATTTTATGCAGTCCCATAAATTATAACCACCCCAACCAGATTCCTCAGATATGGGACATCCAGTCTGTCTTTGCTCTTTACCCCTCTGTTTCATCCTGCCTTCTGTTGCAGATTATCTTTAACCCCCAACGTCACTTTTAGTTTTTAAATTTGGCTTAACCGCTCGCTATCCTAAGGTATCACAATCCACAGAGGTGTATACTTCCAGGATTATTTTTGGTAGTTCCTATTCACTATCTGGAAGTGGAACTGCTGCCAGTCTCTAGCAGATGACCAGAACTGAAGCTTCTCCCCTAACATTGCTGCTTAGGATGATAGAGGAAACTGTAAAGAAGCTCCCCATTAACTTCATTTCTAGGTCCAGAGTTGGCACCACTCTGTGCTCACTTTGTACTTGTTTCAGTACCTCAGTGAGAACTTGCTGGTGTAAATGCATGCAAATATGCTTCCCCTAGTGTTACATTCCTCTCAGGTGACATCATCCCTAGAAGACACTTAGGTAATATCCTATGTTTGTCTTTGGATGTTGTTCATGGATAAACTAAGTGGTTGATTTTGCAAGCAACCCAGAAGGGAATTTTTTCATGCTTGGCGCACACTTTATCCATGATAGCATTAATTGTTTGTGGACTAATAAATTGTATTGGTGCCAAAGCCGTCGGTCAGACTGCAAAAACAAGACTAGAGCTCAAGGTACATACTGGAAAATGTCTCAAAGGCATATGCTGCCCCCACCGCAACTCGATGGTTGAGATGCTAAGTAACTGCTTCCCTGTAATTGGCACCTATCACAATAGTGGCCACCAAATGAACAGATTCAAATGAATCAGAATCAAAGAATTAGAAAACCAGAAAGGGGACTAATCTTTTAACGGTCAGGCTTGACAAGCCTAGGGTAATAGGTGCTCACTTATTCACAGTGACCCTCATTAATATGGTCATCTCTGTAATGACGCAATAAAGGTTCACATATGCGTATACAAATAAAACAAGCTTTTGCAATGCAATCAGTATTGCCTTTGGGGCCTTATAAGTATTTAGCCATGCAGCACAATGTCTGCAGCTGGGGGCCAGTAGCCGTTCCACCGGGATGCGGGTAAGGGAAACAGTGCTGTAAAATGGCCATGCTGGTTTTTTTTAATAGCCAAATAAAGAAAGGAGGCGGGGCAAGCAAGCCCACTACTCTGGACACCCGACAAGCCCTCAAGAGGCATCGCTTTGATCCCCTCTTAACTTACGTGAAAAGCTGGATTCACCTTCTCCTATGTGACATCTGAACGCTGCTTACTGTATTTCACAATAACATGGAAACCACATGGCTGCAGTGCTGGACTTTGCCGGTATGCTCCCCTCGCCATTCACACATTTGGGCTTGTTGCCCTTTGTCTCAAAGAGCAACATGTTGTTGGCGAAATTAGGTTGCGGGTCCTGTGAGTGGGGGGTGCAGCTGCTGTAAATGCAGCGAAGGCGTCTACAGAGGGTGAGATTGATGTGGCTGCAGCTGCTGGGATCTAAGCTACTGCCAAGGTGGCAGTGGGTCATCCAGCCAGCACTGTACAAACAGGACTATGCCATTTTGGGCTCCTATGATCTATTGTCCTGTGGGGCAGAAACATGTTGCATCCTATTGCCGGGCAGAGCCTGTGATGGGCTGTACAATTCACCCATGAAACATGTCTGCGGGACAGCGGAAGTAGGGCGCTGTGGCTGCACTGTGGAGGCTGCACTGTGGAGGTGGCAGCGCCGCCATTTCAAATCAAACTAGCTAATCGAAACACGAAAGCTTAACAAAAATGCATCATGCTTAAACTTAACTAAACTAACATAGAAAAAAAGACAGCCAAACTCAAAGGGGAAAAGCCTACAGAGAGAGCAGACTAGTAATAGGCCATTGCTCCAGGGGCGTGAACTAGCCAAAAGAAGGAGGGACACAAAGTAAAACAAACCACAGGGAGACAAGTTTTTCTGAACTGCACACAGTTTAACCAATCGGCAGCGAGGGAATGGTCAAAGCCTAGAGAAGTGGATACAGCATGCCTCGCAGAGCAGCGTATGCGTGCTGCCTAAGCTTGACCTAAAAACTAATCACGGAGTTTCAGAAACATCCAGATTCCATGTTAGGCACTAATGTTGTATAAGCGGAGTCTCTGCAAGGTTTGCTTTTCCACCCACTGGTGACACGAGTGAAAGTAATTAAATGCACCAACACTGAATGCGAAAGACAGGTTTTTGTAGCCCCACTGCACTCCACCTAAAACATAGTAGAAGTTTGGTAAATGCTTTTAGGTTAGTAACAGTCTCAGGGACACCATGGTGATCAGAAACAAACCTTTTTCATTCTTATCAATCATACACGCACAAGATGCACTGAAAAAAGACACTTTAACTAAAAAGCATCTTTATTTCAACAGGTACACCCTGTTGCACAACATACAGAATATGACTAAAGCAGTACAAATGCATGCTACGAACAATGAACATTTCTATCTTGGTTTAAAATATTGTCTAAAAACATAACACCCTACTTTGCAGTACTCTTAGGAGAGACTGCAAAGTAAAATAACTTGCATCCAGATTTTCTTAGGGAGGATGAATGAAACGTAATTCTTTTAGTTAATTATTTACCAGCTGAAAAACTGCACAGTTTTTCAGCTGGAGAAGAACTAACTAAAATAATGAAATGGAGACTGTGAGTCAATACCGCACTTTTGTCGCATCCTGGGGGAGGAATGTGCCCGACTGTGGGGGACTGCTTGAGGGAGAAGAAAGATATAACTACTGGCACAAACTAAAGAAGACATATCTGAAATTGTTTTCTATTAAGCCCTGAGAAAGCTCCAGGCTCACTAGCCATAGGGTACGAAACACGGTTTGGCTGCCTAGCATTTGTTTATTAATACATCAAGTAGAATATTGCATCAGAAATTGTGTAACAATAAAAGAACAAATAAAGAAAATTAAAATGATGTCATCCTGATGTCTGTAAAAGAGAGAACTCGCAACTCTTTCAGAAGGCACTTGTTCCAGACTGATGTTGCATCAGGTTGTCTAGATCAAAATGACTTGACCCTTTCACGATTCTTGGACAGGTGTAAGTACAGACGATACCTGCGTCAAAGGCAGACAAGATTTTGAGTTTGCAGAAAATGGAGGCAAGGCCTGCTCAAAAATTGAGTTGGCCCTTATATCTTTACATTAGAGAGGAGCCGGAGTCTTTGCACCAAGGTGGCCCAAAACTAAAGTCACCTTGAGGGGGTGCAGGTCAACAGCAGACAAGACCAGGGACGTATTCCTGCAGCGACAGGGGAGCCACTTGTAAGTCTTTAAGCCACCTCTGAGGTGCTTCAATGGAAAGTCAGAGTCCCAGTCCAGGTGCTTCCCTGTGGCCCCAAGAGTCTCTAAGGCCACACCAGATGCTACTCAGCTGGCTGCAGCACAAGACTTCAAGGATCAAGCATTTGCAATGTTCTCATCGTCAGCTTGGCTCATAAGACTCCTGTGCAATATGTTGTGACCAGAAGGGTTCTGCATGCTTCCCTCAGCCACAGCATCTCAACTAGGCTATCCTCTCATGCATGGCCTGGTATGGGGCAAGACTCAGTAACTTTAAGTTGTGAAACAGTCTCCGAGTCTAGTCCTCTTCTTTTCTTCTCGCCCAAGGATACATTGAGGCTGTGCAGTGTCTCACTGCGCCTTGCTATCGATGTGGGCCTTGTAACATCATCAGTTCAGTAGGGGACCATAGAAGTCAAGCATAATGCTATTGGGATAATGCACTCACGAAGTCCACATGCAGCGCAATATGGAGCCCTTTTGCTCTTTGGCACCTGACCTCACAGTTCAAGGGCCGCACCGTTGGATGGAAACCACTCTGCCTACCACTTCATAGCTCTCCCAGATGTCTGCCACCGTTGATCCGTACTATTTTCAGTTTGATGGAGTTAAGGGACTCAGCCATGAGCTGTCACTTGCTAGGTTCAGGCATTTGAGCTGCTCCTCTGTGCCCCAGCTAGGTAGCTAAAAAACTTTCAGGGTCTTGGCTAATTAGCAGCAAGGCTTAGCCTAATATACAAAACAAAAAGGAGATGCCAGTGCTGCCCATTTTTTAGCACCAATTTACATTCGGAATGTGGTCAATGAAACACCACACTACTGACTACTTTTTTTGTCGGATTTAATCCTCAAGCATTTAGATTTATAAAAAACACATAACCATATATTGTGCCCCAAACCAAAAAGCCTAATTTACAGTGGTAAACATTAATTAATATTTACAAAATTCATTTTTTGTTTTGAGAGAAAAAAGACGCAACAAAGATATTTGTACAAAAAACATTAAATACATCAGTCATACCCATTCATACCATTCATATCATGTACAAATTACAATATACAACAACATTGAAAACGGCCATCAGTGTAATAGAACTCAGTACACTCTATTTGAATTAAACTAGAAGATTGGCCTTCGACTACAGGTCGACGCGTTTCAGATCCCCTTTCATGTGGAGATCCTCATCAGGACCTATGCGTAACTGAAACACAGAAAAGACAAAAAAACCTCATTTACTTAATGACCCCATGTATTGTGAGTCACAGGCTGCCGACTCTTTTGATGCAAAGCTTACCTGCAACAATGCAGAAACCAGATCAATGGACCTAAAGGGAGGTGGAACAAAAGACTCTAGATATAGTCACACTAAGTTGCAAGTAAGCGTCCGTCAACCAAAAACCAAAACCGTCAATGTTTTATGTGTAGCAATTGGATTCTTACTTGTGATATCTTGATGTTGTATTGACCCAGCTACGGGCGGCGATGGAAGATAAACTGTGTGCTGAAAAAGAATAGGCGAACACCTATAAGAACAGTGTTTGCAGAAGTGGAACAAGTTGACACACGCTGCTGGATTTTTTCGAAAAATGGTACCTTTGATCGTGGCGTTTCCCGGTTGGGGCGAGAGCAGGACTAGCGAAGACTTTAGTATATTGTCCGACAATTTGTTAATCTAAAATAAACGAAAACGAACGAATTAACATGCTGTGTAACAGCGGTTATGCCGATCAGTTGCAGAGTGATGGAAAGGCATAGTTCGTAGTCTTTACCTCTGAGTGAAACAGTGTCCTGTGTAATCTCTTTCTCGCGTTGGCGCCTTCTCCAAAGTGAATTGCCTGTGAGAATCGCGTATTCTCGCGATCTTTATTGCCGCTGGGAGTTGTAGTTTCTTTTCCGTGTACACAAACGAATCAACAAGCTTTATTTAGAACCTAAGTTTGTGACACTATCTTTAGATATACGATTAAAACCGCAAGTGTATGGGACAATGTATATTGACTCGATGTGGTAGAAAATAGGTAGGGGCGGACTCATTGTTTCCGTTTTGGCGCATCAACCGTCTTTATGAATCCAGCTGTTCTGTTACGGATATTTCACAAATTAAAGAAGCACTGGTTTAATGGGACGGTGTGGTATTCAAAAAACTTTCTCCATGGGCGTTGAGAAAGTTTTTTGAATACCACACCGTCCCATTAAACCAGTGCTTCTTTAATTTGTGAAATATCCGAAACAGAACAGCTGGATTCATAAAGAAGCTTGTTGATTCGTTTGTGTACACGGAAAAGAAACTACAACTCCCAGCGGCAATAAAGATCGCGAGAATACGCGATTCTCACAGGCAATTCACTTTGGAGAAGGCGCCAACGCGAGAAAGAGATTACACAGGACACTGTTTCACTCAGAGGTAAAGACTACGAACTATGCCTTTCCATCACTCTGCAACTGATCGGCATAACCGCTGTTACACAGCATGTTAATTCGTTCGTTTTCGTTTATTTTAGATTAACAAATTGTCGGACAATATACTAAAGTCTTCGCTAGTCCTGCTCTCGCCCCAACCGGGAAACGCCACGATCAAAGGTACCATTTTTCGAAAAAATCCAGCAGCGTGTGTCAACTTGTTCCACTTCTGCAAACACTGTTCTTATAGGTGTTCGCCTATTCTTTTTCAGCACACAGTTTATCTTCCATCGCCGCCCGTAGCTGGGTCAATACAACATCAAGATATCACAAGTAAGAATCCAATTGCTACACATAAAACATTGACGGTTTTGGTTTTTGGTTGACGGACGCTTACTTGCAACTTAGTGTGACTATATCTAGAGTCTTTTGTTCCACCTCCCTTTAGGTCCATTGATCTGGTTTCTGCATTGTTGCAGGTAAGCTTTGCATCAAAAGAGTCGGCAGCCTGTGACTCACAATACATGGGGTCATTAAGTAAATGAGGTTTTTTTGTCTTTTCTGTGTTTCAGTTACGCATAGGTCCTGATGAGGATCTCCACATGAAAGGGGATCTGAAACGCGTCGACCTGTAGTCGAAGGCCAATCTTCTAGTTTAATTCAAATAGAGTGTACTGAGTTCTATTACACTGATGGCCGTTTTCAATGTTGTTGTATATTGTAATTTGTACATGATATGAATGGTATGAATGGGTATGACTGATGTATTTAATGTTTTTTGTACAAATATCTTTGTTGCGTCTTTTTTCTCTCAAAACAAAAAATGAATTTTGTAAATATTAATTAATGTTTACCACTGTAAATTAGGCTTTTTGGTTTGGGGCACAATATATGGTTATGTGTTTTTTATAAATCTAAATGCTTGAGGATTAAATCCGACAAAAAAAGTAGTCAGTAGTGTGGTGTTTCATTGACCACATTCCGAATGTAAATTGGTGCTAAAAAATGGGCAGCACTGGCATCTCCTTTTTGTTTTGTTTTTTCCAGCTAGGTAGCAGCAGCCATCTACGCCATGCATGCCATTCTGTCCTCTCTGTTTGTCCTAGTCTTGAGCTTTTCTCCCCGAGTGTGGGACAGAGACTCCTGTCACGTTGCTCAAGCGCTCTTACCCATCACCATTTGGAGGTTCATCTTGGGGAGAAAGGAGGCACCCCAGGCACATCTGCTTTCACTTCGTGTTGGGGATAGCTACTGGATCATGCATTTGTTGCCATATTGGCTCAAACCCCACCCCCTTCCAGACTCCTTTTTAAGCAGGCGCAGTGGATATTCTCCTTGGAGGATTGCCACTTTGAGGTGGTTGAGGAGCATGCATGTCTCAGTAACCAGGAGTGCTATGCTGGCAGGACCTTAGTCTCCTGGCATATTCATCCAAGCCAGACAGGTCAAAGGGTCGAGGCCAGACGAAGTGCAATTCACTGATCCTCCAAGTTGGGAGCTGGGCACAAGGTTAACAACATTATCCCATAAAAGTATTTATTACAGAAGCATCAGCAAGAGCCACTAACTTTTCTGGGCACAAGGGTCTACTAGAGCCTCTGCATGAGACATGCCTGAGTGACCTTAGTTAAAGCTGCAATGAAGCTACTGACCGGATAATAGAAGTTCTGCATGCCAAGTGCAAGACCAGAATCAGATTCTGGAATGTATGGACTATGTGTGACAAAGGAAAGCTGTCTCAAGTAATATCTGAGATGAGACGCGACCACCTACACATCATGGGGGTCAGTGAAAATAGGTGGACTGGATCCCGCAGAATGAAAACCACCACAGAATAGATTGTACTGCACTCTGCAAGTAGTAGCCATCATACTAAGCAAGGTGACAGAAACATGCATAATAGAGTATGACTGCCAGGTTAAAAATGCAGACACACCAACACCACGATTATCTAGTCAAAGGAAACCGTCAAAGACATATTCTACCAATCGATGCAAGCTGAAACCAGGACCTGAAGATTGTGATGGGAGACTTGAATGCTAAAGTGTAAAATGACAACACGAACCATGATAGAGCAATGAGAAAGGAAGATTATTGAACAATGGAGACAGACTGTTTGCAGTTTGCTAAACAAATGATCTGGGTCACAGAAGGGGGCTCTCTTTTTCCCACTGTAATATTCACAAACTAACTTAGTGCTCGCTCAACGGCAGAGACAGAAACCAGATATATCACCTGATTATAAGCGACAGCTGGAGACCCTCACTGCAAGATTTTCAAGTGAAGAGGAGAGTGGACATCAGCAGTGATCACCATTTGGTGACCGCTCTTGTGAAGCTGATGCTCAGAAAAACAGAACAGAAAACATCAGGGCAACAGCACTTCGATGGGACAAAATTAAATGACCCCTAGACCGTGAAGACATTTGTCTAACAGATCAAAACAAATTCCCACTCCTAGCAGACACAGAAGATCAGTTTGAGCCAGTAGTAGAAGCCATCAACAAGAAATAGGAGCAGGTCTCTTCAATATATGCTAGTAGCTATGAAACTAAACAAGGCGGGGGACCAAGACACAGAAGAGGGAAGAACGAATAAGACCAGACACATAACAAGTTATTGAAGACAGCAGGGCAGCAAAAACAACTCATGGAAGCCGAATCTAAGAGGCTACAAAAGAAGTACAAGCAACAGTACTTAGAAGCAAACAGAGGAGTCAAAAGAATGATAAGAGCAGATAAGAGGGTGTACATGGATAACCTTGCCAGCCAAGCAGAGGAGGCAGCCAGTGGAGGGGAACAGGGAAGGACTTCAGAATGACGAAGATAGTCAGTGGTAAATCTGGTAAAACATACAACACCCCTATCATGGAGAAGCAAAGCAGACTACTCACAATAAAGAAAGAGCAGAAAGCATGCTGGCCGAGCACTTCATAAAAGTCTTGAATAGACCGGAACTAACAAGTGAAGCACAGACACTGACCTGGATTTGCACACCACCCCAACACAGAAAGAAGAAATCATTTCTGCCTTCCGATCTTTAAAGAACCGAAAACCTTCTGGCCCAGACAACCTCAATGCAGAAATGTTCAAGGCAGGCCCTAAAACATCAGTCAAGTTCTTCCAACCACTGTTTACATCGATATGGGAGTGAAAGAAAATACTGTATGACTAGAACCAAGGAATCATTGCAAAGAAGGGAGCATTAACCAACTGCAACAACTGGCGAGGAATCACCCTTCCGTCGATCCTTAGTAAAATCCTGGCAAAAATCATACAGCACAATTCTGATGCAGTGGACAAGTAGTTAATAAAAGAATGGGCTGTGTTCTGCAAGGGAAGAGAGTATTTTGATTAGATCCTTATTCTATGCAACATCATAGAACAGTGCACGGAGTGGCAGAGACAACAGTACACCAACTTCATTGATTTTGAGAAAGCCTACGGCACAGCGCAGCAGATAGTTTTCCTCATCAAGAACGTATATGATAATTTTACTTACAAGTTGGGCGATAGTGAGTATAGCCTTGAAGTCAAGAATGGTGGAAGACAGAGATGCATGTCAGCATTGCTGTCCAACCTACTCATCAACTGGATGATGCAAGATAAAACAGAAGATCAAGCAAGAGGCATCAGATAGACCTTATTCTCTGCAATGGAGGACCTTGACTATGGCGATGACCTAGCATTGCTCTCCTACTCACACCAGCATATGCAGCCAAAAATGTCTCGACTCAACATTTATGCATGGTAATTGGGCCTGAAGATCAAAATGAAGAAATTAGCCGTTAAACATCCCAAATCCCTCACCAATCAAGGTGGATGGAGAGGACCTAGCCATGACCGAAGAGTTCAACTACATAGTCAGTCCTATCAGACATGATGGAGGGGAAGGCAGTGGCATGAAGAGCAGACTGAACAAGACCAGGAATGCTTTCATAATGCTGAACAATGTGTGGGTGTCTCAGTACAGCACTAACACCAATCAGAGGCTTTACCAGAGCTGCATTCTTTCCACACTTTTGTATGGATAAGAATGCTGGTGGATGACAAAGAGCGACATCACCAACCTGTCAGCCCTCTACACAAGTAACCAGAGAATAATCTTGCTTATTTTCTGGCTATGAACCATCTCCAACCAGGAACTGCTCACCAGATGTACGCAAGAAAACATTGTCATTATGAGAAAAAGAACGGATATGGATAGGACACACCATCAGAAGAGAATAAGACTCCATCACAAGAATAGCTCTCCACTGGTCCCCAGAAGGCAAACAGAAGAGAAGCAGGCCTAAGAACACCTGAAGGTGAACTGTGAAAACAGAAACGAAGACCCTGAGTCAGAGCTGTGGCACCATACAGATACTTACCCAAGACAGAGGGAAGTGGAGGTGCTTGGTTACTGCCTTACATGCCAGTAGGCATAATGGACAGTTAGTGAGTAAGTAGAGGACGCTAGATATTTCACAAGGTATAAGCAGATATACTCACTTGCGGTATATAAAGCATATCATCAGATTGAATTTCTACTCACGCCTGCAGAACATCAAGCATTTTTAATGGGAGACTTATGTACACCAAAGCCGCAGTTTGAATGGACCCATTATAGTTAGAGGGGCAGACTAGGCCAGCTTTAGCTATATATATTCCTTAACCTCAGAGACATGGGCAGAGTCCATATTACTAGAGCTATGTTAACTGAACTGAACACATCAACATATATAAATAGCAGAGGTAATATATTTGCAGATTAAAAGTACTGCAGTCTTGTGTGCTGCACATACGTCCACTTATGGAGGCATTAACCTGCACACTATAAAAGCTATTATAGGAATTAACCCTACAGTTCAAGCAGAAATTCCCCTTGTAGTAGCACAAAAAATACACCGGATAGGTGCAATATACTCCAATAAAACCCCTTTAGACCAGCATCGAATTATGACTGTGTCTGCCTCTAATGGTGGAACCCAAATGAAGAACAGGGCAGAACATGGGGATTATTTGTTAAAGCATATATGACACCCCATTATTTTCAGTAATTCCTTATGTGTTGAGAAAAATACAGGAAGAGCAAGGTGCTTTTACCTACATGTGATCTTGGAATGGAGCTTCTATACAATATTGATTCAGAGATTGTTTTAAGCAATATTAAAGAGGCAGCAACCCTAGCTGTTAGTCAGAGATATGCAGAGCTTGCTCTTGAAAGTAAGCCAGTTGAATTCCCAAATAATTATTTCACATGCATATGTAACCATGGGCCAATATACGAAGAAAGATTGTAATAGTGATTCGAAAGCAACATGAAACAAGATAGAACGTCTGCTAGAAATGAGACATCCAAGAGTAAAGACAAATCGTATAAAGCAAAGACCATGTGATATAAAGATGGTGACATTCAGAGAGAATCATTTTAGCACTAAGGGGTTAATAAGGCCTCCTGGTAGAGTTCACTCTGATGAGTGATACTGACTCTCCACACTGTCAAGGAGATCAGAGACACTCAAAGCAGGGGGAGATCAACAAGACTCTCAAAAGAGTTCACCATCGGGCACTTCAAAGGGATCCTCCCAACTAAAAAAGGGGGAAGATTCCCTACAGAAGAAATATCCTATTAAGAAGGAAGTGGCTGCGGATCACGTGAAGAATGGGCTCGTGTAGTGCAGAGTAGCGCAGCCAGGGTAACAATAGGCAGACAAGACCTCACGTGCCTATTGAGGACAACTGCAACTAAAGAAGATGTCTAGCTTGAGACACCTGATGGACACTTGAGTAATCCAGGCAAAGTTTCTGAAGATAAATTATAGATTGAGGGAGATAAGTAAAGGACTGTTTAGGCAATATTCTGTGCTGATCTTTAAACGCCTACGATATTCTACTTTCTGAAAAGGGCTGCCCTACACTTCAGTAGTGATAGAATCCATTATGTTTTTTTAATTTTATCATATAAATGTGGCTTTTTGCGCTACTGGCTGCCGAGTGATGGAAAGTGCTTAGCTCCTGGGTTTCCTGAAAAATGTGCTACATTTAAAACCTCCAAATA
Organism: Triturus cristatus; assembly: GCF_964204655.1. NCBI lineage: Eukaryota > Metazoa > Chordata > Amphibia > Caudata > Salamandridae > Triturus > Triturus cristatus. The sequence goes on along the minus strand of NC_140585.1, from coordinate 597,091,201 downwards.
CACACAAACATAGTCAAGCTAAAATGTTTTTTTCTAAGAATTGGGGGAACGTATCTGCCGCACCATGCTGAAAGGGTTAAACCACTATATATTTTTGGGGAATATTTCTTCATTCAGTTTTCTCAGAGAAATACAAGCAGAATAACGTACCCCCAACTGTCCAGGACATGTGAACAGAACATACAGCAATCATTGCTCCAGTCCTCCAGAGGCCCGGGCCGGAGCACCGCGCCAGCTCAACAGCCGGTCTTTTTTCCCTTTCATCGTTCACAGCAGCATCGAAACCCAACAGTTTAACTTGTGGCTCAAGCCCGATCCGCCCTCCATTAGCAATGTGTCTCCTGCGTTTCCTCACTCTCCCTCTTCACTCACTTCCCTCCAGGGACCCGATCTTCTCGAATTCGCATGGGCAACCCCTCGCTTGGTATGTCAGTTTTTCCGCCCCCATACACCAATCCGTGCCTTCCTCCCTTAAACCTTAATATTAGCCGGTTACTCCTACCTTTTCCTACCTTTACAGGACAAGGACTGCAAAAACAAAATGAAATCCTAAAAGTACTCCAGATTAACATGATAGCCTCAACCTTCTTGCAAGCCAGAGATCATTCTCATGATTTGATATTAACATTTGTGCCAACTAAGATCGGTTGTACTTACAGACTCTATAATGAGGGTCAGATATTCCAACTGCAAACAAATATGGGCTGTGTGAGGACAATGGTTGCATGAGATGCGGGGTCGAGGAAGCCAACTTTATACATGTTGCCTTGGACTGCCCCGGGAACCGTGCGTTCTGGACAGCAATCGCCGACGAGACATTCTGGAGACCCCATTGCCGGCGACACCACTCGTCGCTCTTCTGGGGTATGACAAAGACTTGCCAAAAGCATCCCGAAAATTGGAAACCATGGGCCTGCCGCTCGCAAGAAGGAGAGTAGCCATTCAATGGATGAACAGACCACCGCCCACTCCATCAGAATGGTATACAGACCTATCCTATTGCAACACGCACTCAGAAAATTATAATGCCCTTATTCCAACACGTAGCAGGCCACAGAACATATGGGCACATTACCAGGCACATCTCATTTGCCAGACAGCAGCTGAAGAAGAAAGTAGAAAGCAGGCGGAATTTGGGGAAGGTTAGAGCCAGGGGATGACATGTAGGGCAGAAACACACAGAGGCAGGATATACAAGGGATGGGTGTATGCTAAGGGATTCATGAAAAACCTTTTTCTGTTACCATGCAAACTGTCTCATGTTTGCTGGTTATACCTCACTGACACAAGACTATATCACAAAGCACCCCCAATGATTTGGGGTGTGTCCCCCAGGCACCGGTTGAAGACCGCACATGCGGTTTTTAACTTTTGGAGTAAAAAAAGTTCATCACAAGTTGAAGTTTTCTCGAAGTGAGACTTTACTGTTTTCTATTGCTTCATAGAAAATCAATTGTCATTTTTAGTCCATAAACGAAAATATCTCCATAACGATTTGCAATTACATGGTCATTCCCAATGCATTTCGGCAAAGCTGCCTTCGTCAGGGGAAATCTACAAATAATCATACGCATCATAAATGTAATATACGAGGATACAGGGTGTGTATTTAACCAACAGTGAGTATTGGTTAGAAGGTGACTTGGTGAACATGTGTTCCTTAGCGGTGGGTGAATGAGTGCACGTGTGGACAATTGGTTAGCGGAGGTGTAGGTAACGTGTGGTGAAATGATGAATTTCTATCGGACGTGCGTCGCGTTAATGGAAAGCGATTTTAAAAAAGTGATTTAAAAAAAATGATTCTAAAGGAATTAACGGGAAAGTGGCGTGCTGGTAAACAATCGTGGTCTTATAGTGAGGGGTAGCGGGTACGACATACTAGATTGTGCTATTAACGGTAACGCGTGTGACTAATATTAAAAAAGACTATATCACCTCATTGATATTGTATGAATGTATGTCCATATTACATGATGTACCCCCTCCGGCTTTCTGACACAACAACGTAACTATGGCTACTCTACTGATTATGAATGTGCAAAAGGATAAATAAAGTTACACAAAAAAAGAAATTTCAATTGCACTTGCACTCCACTGCTGAGCAAAGGTTCACGCCTGCTGAGAAAATCCCTACTGCAGCTCAGAGGGGCGTTATTAAAGAAAGACCTGTGGCTCAAGGAAAGATTGCTGTAATGATTCCGGTCCCTAGTTCAGAAGCAGCTATCACAGCTATTGTACCAAATTCTAGGGATCTTCATATTCGATGGGGGTCAACTCCGACTTCACCTGTAATTCTGAATTTGATCCATCATTGAGAAATGAAGAATTTTAGGAATACAAACAGGTGGTACCCTTTACTTTAAATGTGAAACTATGTTTGAGACAGTGTTCTACACTGATGGTTCTGTGCATCCTGATATAGGTTCAGGACAAAGATTCTCTGCTGTCTGTACAGTAGTACAAGGTGTATTTAGACATGAGGAGTTTGAATTACGTCAAACATACACAAAGCCATTAAGGGATTGCCCTGCTCACATGGCTGAAATAAATGCATTGTTGGTGGCCTTACAGAAAGCTGATCCGAACATTCTTACACTAGTCGTGCCAGATTCATCTTTCAGTGTTACAGTAGTGAATTAGACCATTGAAAATGCAATGGATACAGAGAGTCAATAGGTGCCTCCTTAAAAGCTAAACAGCGTTGGGAGAGGATAGCTACTATGCTCCGACTAAAATAGATAGCGAAATAATCTTAACAATAGAAGCATCAGCTTCTGATCAGAGTAAGGCATATCCTAAGGATTTCCCATTCACATTTAAGTGTTTACTGGGGCCAATGCTTAGGACACAAAGACCTGCGGGCCACTGACATCCGACCATGCACAGCCTTTGACCATGCTGGTGCGTCCAACCCCCTGCCCATGGGCAAACTACCCAGTTCCCGACACAGCCTTTAAAAGGCCAAAGGTTGTGCATAGTAGGGTTTGATGAGGTACTGGCCTCTATGCAAAGACCTCTATACAAGGAGAAGGCCTGGTAGCCTTTGTTTTTTTTGGTTGTGCATAGTAGCATTTGGTGAGGGACCGGTCTCTTCACAAAGACCTCTTCACAGTGCAAAAGCTCTGCATGGTATTTATTTGTCTAGTGGGAGCACATGTTGGCTGCGCTGGGGACTGCTGGAAATCCTGCGGGATTGTGATTATATGCTGTGGTATTTTTTTTAATTTTGTCCGTGGGGGGGTGGGGGGGGGGCGGTCTTTCTAAGACTCTCTACCCACCTTACTCACAAGGGTAGGGGATTCAGGTATGCCCACCATGGCCACTTATATCCCTTTTTAAAAAAAAGTCCAGGAGTCCCAGTGTGCTGTAATGGCAGTTGCAACATTTTTCTCTGTGGCAGCTGTCAAATCACATTGGTCGGTACAGCAGGACTCTTGTGGGACAATTATTTCACATTTTTTCCATGTGGACTCACAGGTATACCTTGTTGCCAGATAACTATAACTTTTGAACCTTCATTTCTCACAAACAACGTAATAAATGTACACAAAAAGCATGCTTTCCGGTTAAATATCTAACTTTCTACCAAATTTGGTGTAATTCTGTTCCGCTTTCTTGGCTGTACCGATATCTAAAGTTCATATGGGAAATGGTATGGGGAAAACGTGTTTTAGGACCCCTGCCCTTTTTCTCAGCCCCCACTTGACAGTTCATCCAGAAAAACCCCAGCTAGGAGCTGAGGTGGATGAATGTTTTAAAAAATGTTTTTGTGAAGATTCATCAAACGCACCAAAGTTATTAGCAAACCCAAAAATCTATTTCATATAGTTAACATAGTGTTATACTTGGTAGTTACAAAATACCATTTTAAACTAAAAACAACTTCGAGATTCACCGGCTATAATTAACTGAGCTAACTATAACTTGCGCCTCCACCATGTACTGTTTACCACCTCACATAGTACACCACTCATGAAATGTTAAATGACATAATTGATGACATCTCACATGACATAATTGATGGCATCACTGATGACATCAGCCAATGAGTTTAACCGTTTGCTATACGCTTCTGACTCTGAGAGGTATTCAGTGAGTCATATCTAGAACACATTTTCTTCAGATTCTGTAGTTCTGAGTGAAAGCCTTTTCAACCTTCTTTGGCTTCTATTGGGATTTGTGGGCAAAGGATTATGCTGAGTAGGACCTCCACAACTTAGAAGATTTGACAGTGTAGTGGTAGTGGGCTCTCTATGTAAAGTTGTTCACAGGGCAATGTCTGTGCTTAATAGGGGCTTTATAACGTGAAGAGGCTTGAGTGTCTTCAGGGAATGGCATCTACGATAAGAGTTGTGCACATAATGTAGGCTGTGTGTAGTAGCTGTGGGTGTCAAGAGGGAATGAACTCTCCTTGAAGAGCTGTGGAGAAGGTAAAGGCTGGTTTTGTAGTAGGGACCTGACCACTAATTGGTCTTTGATGTCTAGAGGGATTGTGCTCTGTATGAAGAGCTATACACAGAGCAAAGACTTGCATAGTAAAGGTTTGGCATCTAATGGAGGTTAGGTGTTTGTTCACAGTGTCCTGTCCATGAAAAGATGAGCACAGGGCGAATGATGTAAGTCATTATTAGGGGTTTCACTCTCCAATAGGGCTTTGGCTTCTGGAGAGATTGGAGTCTCTTAGAAGAGTGGTGCCTTGGCTAAAGGATATATATAGTACTGTCTTGAACTGCGAATAGTGCTTCAGTCCCTGGAGGGGCTGGCGTCTCTGTAAAGATTTCTGCACCGGCTAACTTGCATAGTAGGAGCTTGACCACCTAAGGTGTCTTGGATGTCAGGAGTGAGTCGGCTATCTGTGATTAATTGTGTACAAGGCTACATTGTATATTTTATTGGCTTAACCTCCTAAACCAGTGTTTCCCAAACCTCCTAAATTAGTGTTTCCCACTAGTGTGTCATGAGCCGATTTGTGGTGTCATGAAAGTCGAAGCAATAAATCAAGAGGCATCAAGTCTGTATTTATCTTGTCACATTTGCAGAGCTTCAAAGACAGAGGTCAAATGTCAGGCTATGTCTTCTGCCAAATTGGGGCTTATATTTTTTTAACATGGGTATTGGTGTTTACAAACACCTCTCACTTTGCAGTCAGAGAAAGAAAAGAAAAGACAATTATGTGACACTCTTGCTGTGGTACAGAGAGTGTAAATGGAAAGGCTGTAGGATGTAATTGTTTTGTAACACAACAAACTGTAAATACCTGTGAATGAACAGTACGCATTCAGCAATCAGGAAAGCAAAAATGCAGCACCTTTTTTTGAAGTTCTGAAGTATGATGGAAGGAAAGAGTTTAATAGGATCAAAACAAATCAAGGCACTTTACTTGGTGATGTAAATATTCACTGAAACTCCAAGTCCATACATTATCAGTTGTGTGCAATATAATTTTATCAGTAAAATTCTATGTCTTTGCAATTTAGTGCCCATGTCAATGGAAAATATGCTGTCTAAAAAGGATAGTGCACTGTCACAGATTCTTTCGTTACATTTAAAAATCACCTGCTTCAGATCCATGAAAGCTAGGTGGGTGTTGTTCTAAAAAGTGCATCATGCTGGGCATGGCTAAACGCCAATCAAGATGGCTGCAAAATAAGGTAGCCGACATTGCCAATCCCCAGAAATGCAGCCCTTAATTCCGCTGCTGCACAGCAAGAATCATGGACCCTGTGTAAAACAGCCCAGGCAGACCACAGTGTGTTGTAAAGACCGCACTTGGCGAAAGTAAGGAGCAGACCCCCCAGATATTACCTACCTCGACAAGTGATGCCACGGGCTCAATTAAGCTGTGAGGCCGACCCATGACCCCGCACTACAGGGACGCAGCACCGACCAGCAACGACAGCGGGGAGAGGCAGAGCACACAAATGAACACTACAGCAGAATGAGTCAATAAGGGGAGGGTCACCCAAAAGAGATCATCACAACAGAGGGAAGAGCCCTCACAGACAGCTGATGCAATAACCCAGCCGGAACAGTGGTACTGACACCTTGCACCTTGCAGGCTGGCAGGACACTCGGCAGAGCAACGGACAACACTGCAATACCCATGAGGACAGGCGGGACAAGAGATAGGAGAAAGCTGGGCACGCATGGAGTTCCAGCACACAGAGAGAGATGGAAAGGGGCCTACTGGTAGCCGAGGCTCACCATGACTCCGAAAGCGACTCCCAGAGCGGTCAGGACATAGATCCTAGGAGAGGGTTGAAATTAACCTCCCCAGTGGGGAAGTGAGGTCAAGGGAGCCCTCCCCTGTCCACAAGCAGTGACAGACATCCTTAACTCTGCAGGACCCGATCTGTAGACCAGTCACCGAAAATAAGTCTTTGGTGGGAATGCAATGGGTAAAGGAAAGCTATAAGGAGACATTAAGGACCCATGAAGGTGAGTGACAGCGCCCCCCCCCCCCCCCACTCTTCTAGTGGTGAGAAGTGGTGGGCACGAATTCCCCACAAGCAACACTCCCTGCAGTCCACCACTCCCCAGTCTCACAGAGGGACATTTAACTGCCACAGTGGGAGAGCCCAGGCACCGGATAGACAAAGAGGAGATGGTTCGAGAGAAGGGAAAAAAGTCTAGGCAATAAACAAAAATTGACAAATTTGAGATAGTAAAGATGCTTCCAACAGCTTCACCAGATGAAGCTGCAGTGATTTCCCTTTTAGGCCCACTTTGGTTCTCCCTTTGTTTCACGTATTAGCTGTTTTAGCCTGCCACTGCTTTGCACAGATACACATAATACATTTATTTTTGTGACATGATGCTTTTTAGAAATACGCTGTGCTTATTATTTGTTATTCAGTGATTCTCTCTGGGATTCGGTTTTAACATTTCTTACAAGTTTGAACAAAATGGTATACTGTTTTCCTGTGCCGGGTCAGCAACATCTCCTAATGTTTCTAGACATAATACGGTAGCACAGCTGCTGAATTCCAACAGAGTAGTTCTTATGATATAAACCATGTCTCCCCCCTTGGGGGCAGAACCGAGAATTACAGCATAGAGACCGGTCCTGGAACTGAGGCAGCAGCCTTACGTAAACTGAGTTGACACCTATTATGTGGACCACTTAAAACACACACACCACGTATGGGGTCTGCTGCTAATCCCAGAGATCACTAAAATATCTCTGTGCTCACACAGTGAGGGTAGGCCTAGACAGATTGTTGCCATGGTTGGGTTGTTCATTGTATACAGCCTGCTAGTAATGATGATTAAATTGTTCAGTTGTATTTGTTTATTTATTGCAGCACATCTGCTCCAAAATGGACTACGATAGTTTCAATAAATGCATTGTAAACTTCCTTCATGTATTTCTTTTGTTTACTATGGACATGCATGAGTGAGAAACGAAAGGTGATGACCTGGTGATTAGAGATTCATGTTCTAAGTTTGCCAAAATCCCCTGCTACTCTGGAAAGGTTAGGAATTCAGGTGAGGCACTGTGAGCTAGTCGAATTTGGGCCTATAGATAATGACATGGTAGAGAGATTCAGTCCCCAAATTCTGACTTCTTGTTATCCCAAGGCACTGTTCTGCTTACCAACATAATCCCTGCAACATGGCCCTTACACCTACCACCAGAGACGTCCGTGATGTTGGGGATCAACCCTCCACAGTATTTTAGGAAGTACCTACTTTTTTTTGTTTGTTGTTCAAGCTTGAACTTTTAAAAGAAGTACCCATATTTGTGTTAGCACTCTGTTTTCATTACCGTTTTTATCATGGTGCAGCCACAGCCTGTACCGATTGCTGACAATTGCAGACCTTCAGTCTGAGCACATTTACATTTACATGGCCTTGGCTATGTAGGCGGTGACATAATTTTCATGGTTGAAGCCCACAATACCTATTGCTTAGAAGTATTGTATTCTTGGGTCAATTTTCCGGCTGTAGATGCTAATACACAAACATTTCATGAATACACTAACATTGCAGAACCGCACTAATACAGAGTATATCAGCTCTTAGAAATTCCACTTTCAAATTGGGAACATCAAACTTTGTTCCGATGTGCACTAATACATGTACTTGCTCCTGTACACACGGGCCCCCTTAGTAATGGAAGGGCCACCAGGCCAGCGTTAGCTGGTTTTATACCATTCCCTAATTTACAGGGTCTCAATGTTAATGAGCTACAGCAGTTATACACTAGTCTAGTTTGACTATACAGACGCTTAACACAGTATGTTTCGCGCACGAGAAAGCTGTCCCAGCGAGGGCAGGTCTAGCAGGGCAACCTCAGTTACCTGCAGTACCATCAATAAGTCCTGTTATTATTCATTCAATTATGGGTAAAATTCACACAAATCGTGAGGAAATTCCTTTTTTGATCACCCATAAAAATGTAACAAATTGAAGCAGTGTTTCTCCTTCCGGGACCATAAAACAAACATACAATATTGACTATGTGCTTACCCCATGGGATGGTTCCCGTAATAGGTGAGTGTGCCACTTGGGGCACAGTCTCTGCTGCAGTCTGTACCATCACGCAGGGTACTCCATATATGTCAATCTTGCTGGTGGTGTCAAAACAAATACAGAACGAACATGGGGCAACTGCTGCCCTGGATTTGGGGATGAAATGAATGGGAAGCTTTGCTGTAGTCTCCTCAGTGATTCTGTCATTCTAACATTAAAGGCTAAGCTTTGCCTGCTCACGTCTCCTGCTGCGGGGCTGCCAAATGTGCAATATGGTCCTCTTCTCCAATGAGGCGCAGGTATGGCAGGTTCTGGTAGGGCAAATCCTGGCCCAATGCAGCCTGGGACGTGCAGTCCCCCAAAGCAGATTGTAGTGATGTGAGTATGTCTGTGTGTTCTTCTGTCCAATGAGAACTGGAAAAATTTGTAGAAATTAATTCATAACATTATTTTAATGCATTGTGCATGATCAGGTATGTAGGTTCTGCCAAAATTAAGAAATCCTAATAAGGATTGCAGTTTCCGTAGAGTGCTTGGAGGCTGCAGTACAGCACACATCTCTAGGAAGTGTGGTGCAGACTTTTTTCTTTATGTGTAAGTTTGTAACCTAAAAATAGGACACTTAGAAATGCTATATTAGATTTCTTAAAGTTGAACTTTTAGTCAGATTCGGGGAATCCCAATATTATGTGATCCACTCTGGCCAAATATTTCTTTAACTTATCATCCGTCAGGTAGATATCATCGACATAGGACAATGTGTTGGGGTTTATCTCTTGTACAATTGACACTCTTGTACAATTGCGGGCAGCAAACAGTCCAAGACTGTTGTTTTACCCTATAGGGAGCTGAGAAAAGAGACTCTGAAAGCCCAGCGCTGTGAAGGCTGTCCGATACCTGCTTTTTCAGCACTATATTTTGGCAGAAAAGACCATTGGAAATATTCAATGTCATTTTATATTTTTTACCAACTATATCATTTATAAGTGCTGTACTGTGTGTATTCTAAATTGCAAATGTGCTTGAATGACTGTTTAAATATCTGTAGTCTAAGACTATGTGATATGAATGATCTATTTTAAAACAGGAAAAAGTGGATTATTCATTTGAGAGACACAGTGCTCAATTACTCTCTGGTACCCCACCTGGGCGAGTATTTCTCTAACAGGTGCCTTAGCATCCTGTTTTATGGGATATTATGGTTGCACTTGTGGGCTGGGCCGTATGGGTATTCTATAAGAAGGGGAGTCCTTATCCCCGCTGACATGATTGTGATATAAAGCTGGGGCTAGTGCAAAAGCCCCATCTGCTGCATAGGCTTGTTTGACCTCGTCACGGACAAGGATAGAAATAGATGGTGATATTAATTCCTCACTCTGTGTTTGGACTAACTGGGGCCAGTGGACCTGCGCAAAGAGTATGTTGTATGATAAAGTCAAATTTTCCCAGAATATTACTCTAATGGTGCGCTGTATATCACCCTCAATTTGTATATCAAAATTATATAATCTATCTGGACGGGCTATGCACCTGTCTTGAGTTTCAACTGTAACAAATGTATCAGTTGCTGTTGCTGCCAGAAACTCCTGGAGATTCTGGCGCAATATAGTGACCTGTGCCGCTCTTTCGAGGAGAGTCACCGCCCACCTCCTTTTCTGGAAGAGAGTTCACAGTGTTTGTGGCAGATTTTGTGGTTATAGACAACATTCTTTTTCTGAAATTGGGGCTTAAATTGAGGAGGTTTCTCCTCCTTCTTTATCTACACATCAGACGAGCGTTGAGAGTTCCTCTTCGGTTTCACATACTCTTCCTGTCTGCAGTCAGAACGCCCTCCTCTCCCATATTGTTTTTCCAATGAGTCCTGGAAGGAATGAGAAGGACGAGTATCAGAAAGATGATACCTATCAGGTGCTTTTAACTATGTGCGATCATGTAAACTATAGAATTTGTCAGAAGACTCCTGTGGCAGAGAGCCTCCTCTAGATCTAGCCTTTTGTTTAGGTTTGGGTATGTCACACTTTTTTTTTTTTTTTAACAAACTCCGGGTTCTGCTTGGCAGTATTCTTGTTAGAACTAGGTTTGCTAAGTTGTGGTTTACACTGTCTGGTTCCCAAATTATTGCATCCTAAAGAAGTATACACTACAGCAATAATTATAGGTAGCTCACATTGCTGGTTGAGCGGTGCAACTTGCACGAGCCACTGGCGTATAGTCAGAAAAGCTGGCTAACAGTACTTCATCGCCATCGAGCCTGCCGGTTTGCGCCGAGCTGATTTAGATTTCCCCATTGTACTGGCGTTGTCCCAGCAGAGGTTTCCTGACAGAGTGAGTCCCTGGTTGAGTGGAGACGGGTAAGTACAACTTATTTTCGTGCCAATAGGTAATGTGTTATGCCCTTTTTCGTTACATATTGCTTGCCAAACAGACAACCTACACACACTATTGAATGCACACCTACAGGCACCACAAGAACAACCTTTAATTCCACCAACTCAAAGTTTTACTTTATCATACGACATTCTCTTAGCGGAGGTCAATTGGCCCCCGCAGTTTGTCCAACCACCTCATATTTTTCTGCACTTCTCACCTGACGCGGTCAAACAAGCCTACCCAGCAGAAGGAATAAGCTACAGAGAGTTCTGTCGGGTACCACCATTCTTAGCCAAGAATTATATACAAATTTTAAACAATCAACACTAGTACAAAAGGGTCAGAAAATGATCTCTATTAAAACTGGGGAGTGTCTTAATAATCAAGACTTGCAATTATCATCACTGGCCCTGAATGCAGCCACTGGTGTACAATGAATGCAGCCACTAGTGTGCTAAATTATTTTACAAAAATCCAACAGTAAACAGAACAAGCATTTGCAATGCAATAGGTCTCGCATTTGCAAGAGTTTGAGCTATTGGCATTGTAAATGATATTGTTTTTTACTTATGTTTTTTGTTTGGAGTGGAGTGGATGTATGTTGTTTGTAGTGGAATTATGTGGTTTGGAATTGTTAGTTGTGAAATAGTGTGGGGGTGGAATTGTGTGTTGTATAGTGCATTTATGTAGTGGGATTATGTGGTATGGTGAATAGATAGAGGTGGGAGCTGTAGAAAATAGATAGCAAGCAAGATTGTGCGGGATAGGTAGTTTGTGTATGAAATGGTGAATGAATACTCGACAGAGTAGGCAAAAGAGTGTGTTAGAGAGATGCCTATTCAAAGTGGAATACTCTGCTAAAAGAGTTTCCATTGATTTAAGGCTGAAAATGAATGATTATGAGTAAAATAAAGTGCCGCAAAAATGCTGCTAAATTTCCATATTTGTGCCGCTAAATTTCCATATTTGTGCCGCTAAATTTGCGAATCCATGCCGCTATATCCTGGCGCCATGCCTATGAAAAACTCGCTGCCTGAAATAACCTTTCTATATAGCATTTGGAGCAGAAGCTGTTATGAGTGTCAATGCCATCTTCAATACTGCCAAACAACTGCCAATTTCCAATACAAACATCCAGCGCGAATCGGGGCTGGCTTTACTAATAAGCATGTATTTCTACCCAAATGAACCCTTTTTAGCTATATTCGGATAATGAAAGACTAGAGAAAACACAAGTCTAGCCTATACTAGGCAGTTTGTATGCAGCTCTTTGCGACCAGTTCATAGCTCACTGTGCTATATTGGGGTTGTAACTTATGAATTGGCCAGTAGAACGCTGCGATGGTTTGAGCTTTTCGCCCCAGGACGATAAGACGTCTTTGTACTGGAGTAGTGTTTCTATGGAAACAGTGAGTATCATTGACATGAAAAAGGGACTAAACTGTTGCGTATTGAATCGATAAATGTATTGACTGGAGAAAAATCCTTTACTTTATATTATAACATATTGACTTACGGAATGAAATAGCTCAACTTCTCATTGCAAAGTACTGAGAAAATAGAACTGCACTGGCGAGACGGGCTATATTCAACCAACAATAGTAATGAATAATTTCGAAAGTAACAAAAATATAAACGTTCCAAGATGGCCTTCTTTCTTTTTTCTCTTCTCTAAGTATGTCGATTTGTCAGTAGCAAATGGTCCAGAACAAAGGTTAAAAAAAAAATCACGTTTCACATTAGCACCGCTGTGCTTAAATACGTTATTTTAAAATATAATGCATCGCGAACACAAAACAAAAGCCGATAAGGTGACCTATTTACACGCTGACTTATATAACATATGTATTATTGTGAAAATCTATTTATTAGAAATTTGATATGTCACACTCGTTTTCTATTAGAAATGGCATCACAAACACATTCCAACATGACTTCCGTGTGCTCTTCCAGGCATTGAGCAGATCTGACACTACCCACATGGCGGCTGCGCGCGTGATAGGAGGGAGCCGTGGCCAGGATGACATACTGCTGTATTATGAGCACCAGTTTTGCTTGTAAAATGTACAAATAATCATAAGGTCCAGGAGAAATTATCAGCAAGAAATCCAGACTTAAAGGAAGCTGTGCCAGTTGCTGAAGGGACTGAACATACTGTGCTGTGTTTACAAGAGTTGACAGGAGGCAGTGGTATGTATGATTAAGACGGAAAAAATGAGGCAGTGACAGTTTTGAAATGGGTGAGTACTGCTGAAGAAAAGAAAATGAACAATGCACATTGATACCAAAGTGTGGAGCAGTGGGTCATTGGTGAAAGTCTCAACTGCTATGAAAGGAATGCAGCATGTCATAAACGTGGTAGAAAAGTACATTAGGCATGAATGTGCAGAGCTAACAAAGAGCAGCTTGACGTGGAGGGAGCACGTGACAAGAAGTGATTTCACAACTGCCAAATAGTAACGGCGATGAGGAATGTGCCCTAGCCCAAATACGGCCCGGCCACAGAGGGTCGGAGGGGAGAAACATCGGGGAAAGTCATTGCGATCACGGTGAAAGCGAAAGTGATCGCGATGACGCGCTCTGTGCTGTTGAAGGCTGGCGGTTCGCGCGTGCATGCTCGCGTGAACGTAAGCTTGTCGCCAGCCAGCAGCACTTTGAAAACTCACCAACTAAAGTCTCTTCAAGCAGCGCATGCGTGCTGACTCAGCGAGACCTAAAAATCACACACAACACGAAGTACAATTTCTAGTTTAGTATATTTATTGTCAAATAACCAACGTTACTTCCAATGAAACAATTTTCTTTACTTTCTTGTTTTATAATATGCTGTCCATAACACATATTACATATAATTAAAAAAAAGAAAACTGCATATACATGGTGAAGATGTACAAATCCCGGCGTACACACACACAATACATGAAACAATGAAAACATATGGTGAAAAATGTCCAGATTCCAAAGTTCAGAGTATCCTTTTATCCTTGTTATCCATTTTGGAATAACTGATGCAGGACATAAGACCTTACCATCGACGTTTCGACTCTACAGTTATGTGTTATTAACTGCACATCAGAGTGGATCTTCCTCAGGTCTATAATGATAAACAAAAACGGGGAACAGTCTTCTAATATAATTGAAACAAAAACACAATCAATTTTCTGAAGAAATATCATCGACCCCAGCACAGGTTCACTCAGAATTGTTTCAACTCATTTCAATAAGGGTTAATTTTCAATCTTCCTTCATCACTGTAGCTGTACCTCAAAATCTATTGAAAATTAACCGTTATGGCTCAAGGTAAGAAACTTTTACTATGAATCGTATGCTGACAATTGCTTTAGCCTCGTGTATTTTTGCATTGTTCTAAAATAAAAAAAATTCTTATGTGTAGTGCAGTAGTCTTCATTTTCCAACTTATCAAGGTAAATTGAACACACATGTTGACAATCCCCCCAAAAAATACTGTTCTGGTGGTGGCTGTAGGTGTTGTGCTTGTGGTGCCTGTAGATGTGCATTCAATAGTGTGTGTATGTTGTTTGTTTTGCATGCAATATGTAACAAAAAGGGGCAGAACACATATGTTTTTGAGGACAACACAACATATATTTGTATTGACACAGAAATAAGTTGTACTTACCAGTCTTCACTCACCCGTCAGGAAATCGCTGCTTGGATAACGCCAGCACAGCTGGGAAATCTAAATCGGCTCGGCACAAACCCGCAGGCTTGATGTCTATGGAGTGCTGTTAGCCAGCAATGGAGTCCGCCGTGTCAACAGAGGTGCGCCACTTTCGCAACGGTAAACTGTCAGGTGATGTGGACAGCTGCTCAGCCAGTACACATCTAAATACGGCAGGCGGGAGTATATCAGCTCGACGAAGTACTTGAAACCCACACCACGGAGGGACGAGAGTCCTGCCAAGATCTAAATCAGGCCCTGAATCTTTATTTACTAATTAACAAGTGCACCACATTTAAGAAAGGCTCCATTCACTTGGCCTTCATGGACCACAGCACAGCCTTTGACAGGGTCAACAGATCAAAGCTCTCTGCCGTGCTGGAGACCATGGGGATGGATAGGCACTTGTCACTTTTCTGCATGGTTTGCACACGGGGCTTGAGGCCTCTGTAAGATTCAGCCCCAATGGTGGAATGCAGTCCACACTTTAAGCTGGCCAGGGGAGTGCTCTTGGACTGCATTTTAGCACTGATGCTTATCTTATATATTAACCAGCTAGTCCTTCCTAGTGGAACAGTGCAAGGATGTCCCCAAGGTGGGTGATAAATAGGTACCGGCCCTGCTCTGTGAGGATGATACTGTCCTTATGGCGCACACGGCTAATGGCCTTCAGTATTTGCTAGACCGGTTTATTTTATTTATGGACAGCCTGGACCTGAAAACCAATTTCTCTAAATCATATTCTATGGTCCTCGGCCCGGCTAAACCCAAATCCAAGAACTATTCGATTAAAGGTTAGCAAATAGGCAGGGTTGGAAAAGTCTTTTATCAGGGCTTATTGTATTTTCAATTTTTAGACTCCCCTACTGTTTGTTTTTATGTCTCTTGGTTTTTAGCAGGGGTGTTTAATTCATTTGCATGAGATATTATGATGAACTATTTGTCTACCTGTTTGAACTGCTCTTTTGTTACCTCTCGATCTCCGTTTTAATGTACGTTAAGGATTTGTTTAATTAAAATCTAATTAAGTGTTTATTGATTGATTGATTGATACTGATTGCAGCGCAGGTGACTATACTTAAAGAGCGGCTGCTTGCACAAGGGAAACACATTATTATTGTAACTCCGTTTCCAGACTTAGAGGCTGTTACAGAAGGAAGTGTTCCTAATGCTAAAGCTCTCCAGCCTAAATTAATCCAGCGGGCAACATACTGAATAGCTGTTAATGTAGATTTCATCTTTGACCGATCTTTACAGACAGAATATATATCTTCAGTATGATTGTGTTTATCCTATACACAGCAATATTTCACCTCTTGAGCAGTATAAATATGTTGTTTATAGTGATAGTTCAGCCCAAACTGCTATAGGTACCAAGCACCAATATTCAGTGGCATGTGCCACTGTTCTTGGTGTGATGTTGGATGGAAAATTCCAACCACAAAAAATTTGTACACAGTCCTTAGGGATCTGCACTGAATAGTTAGCTGAACTTATTACGTCCACTGGAACATACAGATCCTGAATTACCCACACTTATAGTGTGTGAATTGTATTATTGTCTCCAGTCTTTTAACAAAAATTTGCATTATTGGTGCCAAAATGGATTCAAAGATTCTAAAGGCAACTCAGTAAAGCATAAATTGCTTTGGGTGAAGGTGGCAGACCTAAAGGATGGGTTGCCGCGGGCTCATGTCATTCATACATTGAGTCATCAATGTTTCGGAGCACACGTTGGAGGAAATTCTTTGGCAGATGAAGAAGCCAAATCTGCACTTGCAACAGTTGCGGTGATGACTCGTTCTCATACGAGGATAGAGAATGATATATTAACTGCTGTTAATGCTGCATGCGACCGCACACCTTTGCCTAGGGGTTTTTCCAGCTAAATAAACATATAATTTCAGTGAACAAAGTGTTTTCCTTGATACAATTCCAAGAGTTGGTGATCAACTGATTCCCAACCAAAACCGCAGGCTAGCCTTAATGATAGCTGTGCATGAAGGTGTTGCTTCTGTGCATGAAGGTGTTGCTTCTGCACATGCAGGTACAATGGCTACTATTTTGTTACCACAGAAACGGTATTGGTGGCATCGCTTGTACAAACAGGTCAAGAAATATATCATTTGCTGTGACATTTGCCTACAAAAACTTTCACTGTGACTCACCCACTGCAGACACACCTGTTGCTTTCCAACAGTCCTTTCGGCTGCATTTATTTGGCCCATTGTAGTCCTCTTAATTCGGATGAAGTGTTTACATTTATCCTACTTGCAGTTGATACTTGCTCAAGGTTCATCTGGGTGTGGCCACATCGTTCTGATGACTCTTGCACTGTTATCAAAGATTTGCAAGTCTTTATAGGAACATATGCATGCCCTGCTTTCGCCTCTAAGGCATACAGGGATTCTATGGCTTCCCTGGGTGTAGAGATACATTACCCTTCTCCATATAGGCCTGAGGGCAATTCTGTTATGGAGAGGATGAACCATGACTTCAAGCAATCCTTAACAGCCAAAGTATTAGGTTTTTGGCGAAGTTGGATCCACCACCTATATGGGGTACAATGATCATTTAATAATCTCCCCAAAAGATCTATGGGTGGCCGAACAGCATACAAGGCCTTTTTTGGTAACAACATGTATGTTCCAGACATTGATGGTCCAGATATTGTGGCGGGAGTGACACCTTTTTGATGTAAATGATCTGTGTGCTGTCTTACAGGATTTACAAAGCTTCTGCAATGGCCAATCCAATGAACAGTTGAAAATGTTTGCATGTACAGGAATCAGGGAGCAACCAGCACCTTCAAGCTGGATTCCACAAGTTGGGGATCTCGTGTGAGAAATGATTGTGGTAAAGAAGGAATTTGGCCCATCATACCGTGCACCGGTACCAGTCCTTGGCATTCAAGGTACAAGAACTATAATATTGCCACTGCCAGCTGGTTCTAAAGACAATAATTTTGTCTCTATTGATCAAATCATATGGCTGATTCTAAACAGGAGGCGATGAGGAGTCCTTGGTTGTTCCCTAACTCCTCTCCCTACCATACAGGAAATTCCTCTGCAGAATGAAATTCAGTTCATTCCTTATACTGCTCCAGATTCCAGCCCCAGGACTGAAGTGTGTACTGTATTTACCACTGCCTCTTATGCAGCTGATGTCTTTTATACTGATCCACGCATCGTGGAATCAACCAGTTCTTTAACTGTACCTGTGGCTCCTGTTTGTCAAGGAACTGCTTCTGGTTATTATGTGGGAACAGATGATTTTTTTATCCACCTCTTTTGACAGTTCCCATGTTCTAGACACTCCGCCTAGACGAGACTGTGTTTTATTTTCAAGGCTAATACACATCTGGTCCCTTATTAGATATATGCTTGGATAATAATTTTCTTGGTTTTTCTATTTCTTTGGATTGGATTTGTGACTGTTTTCTTCTTCCTGATTAATGAACATTACCTTCCAAAGCGCTCTGTCACAGAACTGGTCGACGAGTTGTTACACCTCACTCATCTTCACATAAGCTAAAAACAAACCTTGCCCTTGGGACCATTACAGCTGTCCCAGTAAATGAAGAAATTGTTTGGGATAAGGTCCCGTATGATATATTCAACCCTACCGAAATACTGCAGATTCTTTATGTTTTTAAGGTTTCTATGAGTGATGTTATTCTAGCTGGGTGTACATTCTGATGATTGGTATGTTGGAACTGCAAACTCCATGCTCTTGGAGCTGGACTACTGCACTTTTTTTTTCGAGAGTGAATACCTGTATCTAGATTTTGCTAATTATGGAGAAATGTTCTGTTACCTTCATTATGAACATCATTATTTACATTGAGCTAGTGTTCAACACACACTGTATAATTTGAAGACTCCCTTAAAGCCATTATTGCGAGAAAATCCGGATCCCCCTTTGATCCTTGCCCTCCTTTGGCTCTACAATCTTTGGCAGAAACTATTAATCCCATAATAAACAGCATCATAAATTCATCTTTAGCGACGGCAGATGTCCCTAGCGATTGGAAGCTTGCTGCGGTCAAACCGCTTCAGAAAAAGAATCTTGCCGACCCTACCACCCTTTCCAACCTACGCCCAATCTCCCTGCTTCCGGTGATGTCTCAACTGACTGAAAAATTCGTGAATAACCAACTCACAAATTTTCTGGAAACAAATGATATTTTACATCCTAATCAGTCAGGGTTTCAGTCAAAACACTCTACCGAGTCTGCCCTATTGTTTACAACTGAGACTCTCCGTTTGGCCATCGACCAGGGAAAGAAGGCGGTCCTAATTCTACTTGATCTGTCGGCAGCTTTTGATACGGTCTCACATAACATCTTAGTGGACCGTCTAGCTGCCGCGTGGGTAGATGGGACAGCTCTGACCTGGCTGAGAAACTTTCTTAGAGACAGACACCAAATTACAGTACTGGGCCAGTATCAATCTGAAGCAAAGGCCCTCAGCTCTGGAGTTCCCCAGGGTTCGAGTTTAAGTCCCATACTCTTTAATCTGTACTTGGTTCCCCTGATAGAATGGATTGCTTCCTTTCAGATCAGTACCATCTCGTATACTGACGATACCCAGCTTATTCTAGTATTAGACAGGGATCGAGCTGGCGCCGAAGAAAATCTCAAAGAGTGCCTAGCCACAACATTTAAATGGATGACAGATAATCATCTTAAATGTAATGCCGATAAGACGGAAATTCTTCCGGTTGGAAAAGAAAATCTGTTTTCCCCGAAAGGTTGTTGGCCTGATGGTGAGGTAACTCCTCCCAATATCATCACATCAGTCCGGAACTTAGGCATTAAATTTGACAATCAGCTGTCCTTTAAACAACAAGCTGTTGCCGTAGCTGGCACATGTTTTCACATAACCAAAACCTTGAGAAAGTTCTTTGATTTCTTGCCGTTGTCAGCCAGGAAAACTGTTGCAGTAGCCTTGATCACTTCTAGGCTGGACTACTGTAATAGTTTATACGCGGGAGCCAGCAGATCGGTACTCCACAGATTACAAATGGTCCAACATGCAGCGGCCCGCCTAGTATTCGGCTGGCCTCGCAGATCATCAGCTTCTGCAGCAATGGATGCATTACACTGGCTACCAATTGCAAAGAGAATTCTTTTTAAGGTCCTCTTGATTACCTTCAGGGCTTTTCACCATCGAGGCCCTAAATATCTAAGCCAGGGTTTTAGACGATACAATCCGGTACGTTGTCTAAGATCTGTGGGCCAGAACCTGTTGGTTATCCCTAAATTCAGGCTGACAACCAAAGGTGGCAAATCTCTTTTCGTGTTGGGTGCTAAAGCCTGGAACAAGCTCCCCTTTTCCTTACGTTCCATGTCGGATGAAACCCAATACAGGAAAGAATTAAAAACTTGGGTATACTCTATGACCGATTCAGCTTGTATAGCAATGGTTTGAGATGTAGTGTCTTGCGCGAACTGTGTCTACTCCCCCCCCTTCTCGTACATCTGAGCTGGGTGAGCGCCAAGATACTCCTTGGAGTGATAGTAGCGCTATAGAAGTAGACTTTACATTACATTACATTACAATGTGACATTGTCCTACTCCCCTACAAGGGAGCTCCAAAACATATAGGGTTACATTTACAGATTTTTCAGGATATGATACATTAGATCTGAAATCTCATGGTCAAGAGAGACACCACATACACAACTATATATCAACAGGTTAGAACAGCTTCCATTCACAATAGCAGAGACAACCTCTGTGGTATGGTTAATACATGGTGTAATTCCTTTGTCAGTTTCAACATTACAGGTCACAGCTTCCATGAAACATGTTCCAGTAGGTAGATATGAGACCCTAGAAGGGAGTTTTATTCATGATTTATGGTCTTTACCATTTTCTTATCATTGTGAGCAAGCTGAGAAAGAGGTATTTCTTACTGGAAAGGAATGTAACTCCTCTGTCGGTCACTCACTTGTTTGTGAACATGCTATCATTCATGGCACATGTAATGCTTTGGTAACAAATTTGTCCTGTTTTCTAAGTGGTGTGGCTCACTGGTTAGAGGCGGCAGACCCGGAAGCAGAGGTCGGTCAGGGACCAGGGTTCGATTCCCGACGCGGCAGGGTCTTGGGCCAAGGTCAGCAGACTCGATAATTCTCGCCTCGGTGCCTAATCTAATCATGGATCACACTCAGCAACTCTGGGCAATAGCTTGCTTAATCTCCACTTACGGCCCCATCAGCGCCGGGGATGCTTGGTCTTCACCTTGGAGAAGCCCAGTAAGGGACCATCTCACAGGGAAAGCCAGGATGGGTTCCCCAGCAGTACACAGCGCCGGGACACTCTGCTTGAGTAGCTGAGCGCTCAATAAAACACCAGATAACATAACATAACATAACAAAAGGAATACCAGCCCCTTCAATTCTCCCTCATTGCAGTCCTTTCAAATTGAAGCAATTTAATGTTAAGCAAGACTGTTGCGGCATGAAGACCGGATTCCATATATTTTATTAATCTCCCAGATAGTGATGATGTGTCTTTCCCGCTAACACATACGGTTTCTGATAGCTCGTTATGGCCTTCAATTCCAAATTTGAAGGCAGACTTTAATAAGCTAAGCCGATTCAAAGTCTTATTGTTTTAAAAAGTTGTGGCATTAACATCTGCCCAAGAAACCTTAGTACTGCAGATTGCAAGGATGTCCAGTGAAATAGTTCTTGTTAAACACAAATCTTCCTTTACATTTCAGTGAGCTTGTGCATAAAATTTGTAATGCCTCCAGTACCACTGGTATGGCACACTTTTTTGAAGTAATCGGGACTGGCTTAGTCAGTACCTTCCAGAAAATTTCTGGAGTAATACCAGCCTTTATCAATTCCCCGTTTTCCAGTGTATTCGGGGGCATACCCTTGGTATTATTCCTAATTTACTGCATTTTGGCTCTATTTCTGTTACTCCACAATGGATGTTCCATTTTGTGGCCCATTGGTAATGGAACTACCTCTGTCCAGCTATGCCATGAGCGTATAATAAGACTCTTTGGAGTCGCTTTGCTCCAGGAACTGAACACTGACTGGTCATTGTTATTCTGACTCGCTTGGCTTACCTGCATACAACCAGTGTTTCATTGCTTATGGTGTCCCTCAGAATAAGCATTGGATGTCTGCTTGGCTCTGCAATTGCCTGTTCCTGTGTACATGAACCTATTGATGAGTCCGATAACTGTCCATTTTAAAGAGTTGTCCCATTAACTTGCGGCTTCTTCAAGATGCATGGTATGAGTCATTCCCTCCGGGGGAGATGGGTGCTTCGGCACCAGGATTACCGACCTCTGGCTCTAATAACACTGATGCCTGTCACCAGGCTACTTCCTCAGCATCGGCTGATAACGAGGATTCTGTCTGTTCTTTGGAGCTTTTAAATGGAGCAATCGTGGAATCATCATCTGCGGAGACAGAATACGTTCTGGGTAAAATAAATTTTGATCTTGTGGAAAGAAACTTTGGTGCCTCCAGCTCAACCTAATTTGGGCACATTTAAAAAAAATTTAAGTTACATTTTTCATAATGATTGTGATTTTTTTTCAAGAACAAACTTTATTGATATTTTCTTTGTCCACGTGATTATCACCGACAATGATGTGATTATGCAATATATGAAATGATATTGATCATCATGAGCTACATTATATATTTTATATAAAAGAATAAACCAACTATAATACAGAAAGCAAAACAAAATTATATATAATAAACTGCGGCGTTATGAAAATTTAAGAATTGTCACTGGTACATGTCCAGGGTACTAATAACAAATTTTCTAATCTAGTCTCAGCTGACCCCCAATAGCAATATATGGACATAGCTTTAAATTGAGGGGCATGATCTCCTATACTGGGGATACGGGTGATGATTGCGGTGTCAAAATGATTCCTCTGTAATCTGCCTAGCGTTGCCATATGTGTATATGTTTGTGTGGACACCCACGGGCTTTAAAGACTGGTTCTTCCAACCACATGCAGAAATCCAATCCACACAGTCAGTGGGGGCGGGGTGGATGCTTTCCATAGTTGGGCTATATCGCATTTGGCAATAGTTAGGCCAAGAAACAACAGATGTAATTTATATCTGTTGTCCCGATGCCTTCTGCTATGTTTAGTAGCGCCAGGCGTGGTGTATCTGGTAAGGTTCATCCCAATACTTCGGCCAAGCAACTACGTATTTCCCTTCCAAAATTTGTCTAGAATCTGGCATGACCACACTCTATGAATAAAAGTAGCTTCCTCGAATCCGCAGCAAAGACATTGCGAGGAAGCAATAAGGCCTGCATTATAAAGTCGTGATTGGGTTAAATATGTTCTGTGTAGATATTTCAATTGTATACATCACAGTCTCGAAGAGATGGCAGCCCCACGGGGGTGGACTCCAGCGCCTCCCTCCAATCATTGTTGTCCAATGCACGGAAACCATTAGGACAATTACGAACATGTAGGTAATATATCCCAAGATACAGACCCCAGAAAAAGCACACAGGTAAAATATGAAAACAAATTAATCAGAACCCTCCACCGTACCCCACCACTTCCCCCACACCCTCCGATATTTTTTCCCGCATCCCTTTGCCATGTACAGGACTTTCTCCTGGGTCGCACACCAGTCCAATCCTCTACGCCACCTTCCAAGGTTGGGCGGGTCAGAACAGTTCCAAGCCGCCGCTATGTCTCGCTTGGCTACAATCATAGCTGTATTAAAGAACAGCTTCTCATTTCTGGACCTGTCCAGCCCATCCGTGATCCCCAATAATGAGTGACGGGGATCGTGGGGAACCTCCCAGCCCAGCACCTCTGTAAGTTCCGCCTCGATAGCCCCCCAGAAATGTCCCAAGCAGGGACACGACCAAACCACGTGAAAGAAGTCTGCTGGGGCATGGTTACATCTTGCAGATGACGCGTCCGGGCGCAGGCCCGCTCGATGAAGGCGTAAGGGGGTGAGGTATGCAGCGTGCAAGAAGTACAGCTGAACCAACTTAAGTTTGGCGGAGGAGGTGACTGTCCTGGGGCCATAAAAGCATCGCGCCAGTCCACCTCGTCGAGAGGGCACACCCACTGTTCCCTCAACTTATCCAAGGAGGTGGGGGTGTTATTTTTTTTTTTTTTTTTTTTTTTGAAACCGTTTATTTCAGTTTATAGAAGTTACAGGTATGGGCCTACAACCACACGGCCGGCCGCTAGAGCTTCAAAAGCATATTACATACATACAGCAAAAAATTTTCTCAGCGGTGCACAGTAGGAAGACAGGAGTGATCAGTGGTGCAGGCCTCACAGCTCCATGCCCACAGTACGGTTCCATTTTCTTAATACAAAACAACATAAACAAACCACAACCGCAAGGCAACCCTCGATCCAAAGTGACAACACGTGCTCCATAGGTGGGGGATCCGAACCAGCAGCAAAATTCTGAAGAGGGGGACGGGAGTAGATCAGGGACTGGGGGACCGCGCGCCCGCGGCCAAGGGAGGGGCGCCATCTAGGGAGACGGAGCCGGCGAGGCCGCTGGCAGCAGCGGCGGCTCACAAATACCCCCGCGGTAGGCGTTCCAGGGGCCCCAGAGTTTCATCCACGCCCCAGGCTTACCCCTCGCCACATACACCACCTTTTCACGAAACATACACCAATCCATATGTTCTTTCCAGGCAGACACCGCAGGGGGCCTCTGGGATCCCCACAATTGGGCAATATCACGCTTGGCTATCATGTATCCCAGCGTCACCCACCGCGCCTGCGGGACCGAGTAGTCATTTGGTTCCCAGACATTCAGCAAGCATCTCCTCGCTTCAGGCAGCAGCGCGACACGCGTAACCATTCGTAGAACCTCATGCACACCACGCCAGAATCGCTCCACCCTCGGGCACTCCCACAGTATATGCATGAAAGTCGCCAACGCACCACAGCCACGCTTACACATTCCATCACCGGCAAAACCCATACGTAAAAGCCTTGGCCCCGTCACAGGTGGGGGTGTTATTAACTAAGGAGGGGTATATGCTGGAGATGCCCCCCTTGCCTAAGTCTCCCATCATTGTCTGGGCCTCAGTGGGGCTATATTCGGGGAGCCTCTTGCCGTCCCTGATATACGCTTGGAGGGCATGACACACCTGCAGGTACTTGTAGAATTGGGGCAAATGTAGGGAGTAGCGAGTTTGGAGCTCCTGAAAGGAAAGCATATGGCCTAGCTGTGAGAGGCCAATGAGGTACCATGTTTTAAACCCCTGTAGCTCACTAACCTCCCGGAGCCAGGTCCCCTGCCAGAGGGGCGTACATTTGGTCAGCTTACGCGCCCAACCGGTGTGGCGCAACGAGGCACGCCACGCCAGTAACACGGAACGTGTCACATCAGGCAATCGGGATGGAATGGGCTCCCGTACATCATAGCTTGGATTTGGGGTATTCCCAGCTCACTCATCTCAAGCCTGTAGGCCGGGTCAGACCAACCCCCATTGAACCAATCGTGGACCACCAGGAGACGTACAGCCCAAAAATAGAGATATAAATGTGTCAACCCCATGCCACCGTCAAAGGAGGCAATCCGGCATGCAGACAAAGCCAGGTGCGCCCTCCTTCCGCTCCAAAGGAATTTGGTGGCTAAACTGTCCAGTTCCCGGAACCAGGTCCTAGGAGAGCAGAAGGGGACATTTGGAAGGACATAAAGAAACCTGGGAAGGATCATCATTTTACAGTGCCACCCTTCCCAGGGGGTTCAAAGGTAATGCTTTCCATTTATGGGGGTCTTCCTTGGCCTTCTTCACCAATGGAACCACGTTGAGGGACCAGCCCAGCTCGGGAAGGAGGGTAACCCATATCCCCAAGTATTAAAAGGACAGTCGCCGAAGCGGCATGGTGGACTGCCAATCAAAGCAGTCCCTAGATAGATGCAGAGGGACTAGAACTGACTTCCCATGGTTCAGCCGCAGACCTGAGGCCTGCTCGAAAGATTGCAAGATCTGGAGGCAATGTGGTCCCGAGGAGGCTGGTTCAGCCAGGAAGACCAGGACGTCGTCTGCATATAATGCAATCTTGTCCGTTTCTGTATTGGGCCACTCCCAGCCACGGATGCGGTCCTCAGCCCATAACAGGGAAGCCAAGGGCTCCATTGCCAGGGCAAAGGGTAAAGAGGGCAACCCTGCCTAGTGCCCCTGGCAATGGGAAAGGCCTCCGACCCCATTAACCAGCACCCACGCTCTTGGGTGGACGTAGAGAACCTGAATTAATGCCCTGAATTTTGACCCAAACCCCATCTTGGCCAGCACCCCTTGTAAATATGTCCAGTCTACTGAATCTAACGCTTTTTCAAAATCTAAGGACAGGAGTACTAAGTACGGGGTAAGCAAATGCCGGTGGGCTAGAGCCAGTTGTAGCCTCCGGAGGCAATGGCGGGTCCCGCGCTGGGGCATGAACCCACATTGTTCCGGGTGGACCAACAGGGTTAAGTAGGGCTTTAATCGCTGAGCCAGAATGGTGGCATATAGCTTAATTTCAGTATTGAGGAGGGAGATGGGACAAGAGTTGGTGCATCTACGGGAAGGAGGCTGGGATTTCGGGAGAACCATGATGGTGGTGATATCCGTTCCTGGCGGAAAGGAACCTCTCTCCACAGCTTCATGAAATAAGGCAGCTAGGTGGGGCATTAGGGTTTCGCGGCATGCCGCGTTATACTCTTGGGGAAGGCCGTCAGGGCCCGGGGTCTTGCCCGAGGAGGTGAGGGTGATCGCTTCTTCGATCTCTTTCCGAGAGATGGGGCAGTCCAGGTCTCTCTGGGCGGCCGGTTCTAGCTTAGGTAGACACACCCTACCTCGGTCAAGGAGAACTGGGAGCGGTAGCTCCGGGGGGTGCGCTGTGTATAGTCGACGGTAATAGGCGGCGATGGTGTTGGCCTTTTCCAATGGGGCCCGATGCACTGTTCCAGCCTCGTCTACCACCTCTGGGATAATACAGTTCGCCCTAGGATATGTAGCCAGCCTGTGAAAGATCGTACCATTTATGTCCCCCCAGCCATAGACTCTCGCCACCGATGATCTCCCGATGAGCTTAGCAGCATCTAAGGATAATTGTCTAATTCGGGCCTGAGCGGCATCGTCTGACAGCAGTTGTTCCGAGCGCCTGCGCTTCCCTCGAGGAAATCTCACGTAACTGTGTCTGTCTCTGGGCCTTAAGCTGCCCTTTAGCGATGCCCCTTAAGGTCGCCTTCCCTGCCTCCCATAAAATACCTGGAGAGGCTACGGAGCCATCGTTAGTATTGAAGTAATGTTGAAGCTCCTTCCCCACCAATTTTTAAAAATTCTTTATCTTGGAGAAACCATGCGTTTATCCTCCATGTTTGACGGGCCGAGGGAGGGAGAGCCCCAGAGCTAAGGAGTACTGGAGAGTGGTCGGAAATGCCTCTAGGCAGAATGCGGACGTCTAGGATCTCAGAGCAGTCGAGTGCAGGTACAAAGATGGCGTCTATACGTGCCTGTGTGTGGTGGGCCGCAGACGTGTGTAAATTGGGTGGTGTGAGGGTGCCATGTGCGCCAAGCATCGCAGAGTCCTAGGGACTCGGATCAGTTCTTCAGCTGTTTCACGTGTGCCGTTCGGGAAGTGGAGGGAGGACCTATTTGCGTCAAGGGCCAGGGATGAGACTGCGTTAAAATCACCTGCAACAACCGTGTTATCTACAGGCATATTGTTCAGCAGGGCAGCGGTGTGCGCAAGTGTGGACATAAGCATGGACGGGGGGCATACACAGACATAAGATTGAGGGGGGAGCCAGCCAGTGACCCGCATACTGTCACCGACGACCCCTGAGGATCATGAATCACCTGAGACAGTACGAAGGGCAGGTTTCATCGTAAAAGGATGCCCACCACTCAGGAGCCCTTGAAGAAGCCAGAGTGCCATACTCTATCGTACCCATACCGGACCAAGAAGGCACAACAGTTACCTAGGAGGTGTGTTTCCTGAAGCATAAGAATATCTATGTGGAGGCGTTGCACATAACGTAGAACCGCCGTACGTTTGTGCCAGTCCAATAGGCCGTTGACGTTCCACGACAGCACATGGAGAGACGCCCTAGGCATAGTATTAGCGGTCATGATAGGTGGTACCTGGTTTAGGACGTGTACTCAGACAGGGGTGTGCAAATGCGCAGGGGAACCCACAATGACGTGAATAGTCGCGTGCCATAAGGGCACACCCATCCCTGGTAAAAGTAGCGTGTGTCATTCCGTGATAGCTGAAACAAAAAACAACAACAAAAATAACAATAACGGGAAAAAAAAACCCCCACCCTACACTTCGGGAACGGAAGCATCTGTCGACACCCCCCCATGTGAAGAATACCAAACTAAAACGTTTGTGTTGGGAGCGTGGAGGACCCCCTCCAGAAGAACGGATCTGAAACAGCGGCATCAGAACAAGATGAATAAACTTATTAGTCTACCAGTGTCAAGGACACCCACCAATTGAGCGACCCATCCCATTGTTGAAAAGGAGAGCATACTAAGCCCAGCATGCCCTCAGAGGGTGGGAGTGCGGGACAGGTCGGAATCTGGACCAGGGGATCCCACTCGGGTTGGCGATGTGGACTGTCCGGGAGGTCCCCCAGTAGAACGGTGTCTGCTGTGAGGCAGGGAGCCCGACTGGCTGGAGGAGTCTCTTTTACCACGAGCCGCCGCACTCAGAGACCGAGACGTCACTGCCAGTGGCTGCCGCCCCCTACGGGACCGCCGGTGCCTCCAGCGGGGTCCCAATGCGGCCTTAATCGGTAGGCGCAGTACAGGGAAACCACACAGGATACGCCTCCCAGCAGCACACCCTCAATCATGCCGCAGCCACCGCCCCGCGGGCTGGACAGGGTCCACAGAGCCCCAAGGCAGATGCCCGTCTCAGTAGTTCACCGGCCGCCGGAGTCCGCCATCCTGCGCGCGGGAATGCGAGGAGGATACAGCATCACAGCAGGCCGTCAGGCGACAAGAGCAGTATTTGGTGGCCGGGTGATGGTTCAAGGAGGCACCAAGAGACCAGGAGATGTAGTGCTGACCGGTGCCTCCCGGTGGAGTATGTCGCGGACACCTTCGGCTCACAGCGACATCCGCCTTATTGCAGCCCCAGGGCCTTGAAGGAGCCAGATCCCAGCAGGGCCCCTGAAGCCCCGAGCAGCAGTCTGGACAGATCAGCGGATAGTACTTCATCCGGAGGAGCCCTACGAGCAGGTAGGAGACTCGGATGACCACCGCATGTATCGGGATTAGAGGCGGATGACGGAGGGGTCCGGAGCACTCTTAGAGTGTGACTGCCATCTTGACGCCTCAGGCCACACCCCCATATTATAGAGATTATTAGGTCGCCCATGAAGAGCTTTCCCTTTAGTGGATTGAATTCCGGAAGGACAGAGATTTCTTTAGGATGGGGGGTGATGGCATAGCGGAACTGAAGATACCTATAAAATTGGGAGTGAGTAATGGAATATTCGATTTGAAGATCAGAAAAGGATCCGCGGGTTATGCCCTGAAGAACATCAGCCAAAGTGGAGATGCCAATTTGGTCCCAGCCCCGAAACCCCTGCAATCTCTGCACCTGGGGAAGAAGACGATTACACCACAGCGGGGCAGCACCGGTCAAACGGCGGCGGAGCGACTGGCGCCATAACACTATGACCACTGTGGTGGCAGGAGGAAGGTCCAGAATGCTAGTCTCATTTTATAGGTATATATGAAGTGATGAGTCACCCAGAAGCCATCGCTCCAGCGCATACACCGGCTTGCCCTAGGGGGAGCACCACCAGGCGTTAAGCACCTGTAAATGGGAAGCAGCATAGTATGACTGAATGTCTGCCGTAGCAATGCCCTCGCAATAGGTGGAAAGGAAAAAAGTCAGAAGCACTATTCTAATCGTACCTTCGCCCCAAAGAAACTCATTAAGCATAGTATTCAGCTGCCTGAACCAGAGCTGTGGTATAATATAGGGGTGATTATGCAATTGATAAAGAAGCCGGGGAAGAGAAATAATTTTAAAAATAGCCGAGCGGCAATACGAACACAAGGGTAAGCCCGTCCATGATTTTTTAACCCTGGTAAAGACTGTGTCAATATTTCTTGATCTGGATATCTCTTGTCGGTCGGTCACAAAAACCCCCAGGTATTTCAAACCTACACGGGTCTGGGAAAGATCTGAAGCCCAGCTATAATCTGACTCGGGGCCCCACAGGGGCCATAATATGGATTTATTGATGTTCATGTACAGTCCAGAGGCTTCGTGAAACACTGTGCGGGGGCCCAATCTTCGGGGGTCAGAAGGGAAAAAAAGAACATCATCCGCCTAGAGTCCAATTCTATCCGAGACCTCTGCTGACCACTTGGAGCCCCTGACTAGTGCATCCATGTGCACCCAGGCCGCCAAGAGCTCGATGGCTAAGGCAAATAGGAGTGGAAATAATGGACAACCTTGGCGCGTGCCATGAGTGATGGGAAATGGGGCGAATACTCTACCGGATATATGCACAGAGGCTGTTAACCCATTATATAACCTTCAAATATAGGATAAAAATTTGAGGCCAAAATTAAGATGTTGCTGTAAAATGAATAGATATTTTCAACTCACCGAGTCAAGCGTGCGGTCAAAATCGGCCAATATAAGAGCCGCTGGGCGACTGAGACGATCCACGGCAGCTATCGCATTGTGGGCTCGACAAATGTTATGCCTTGCAGCCCGTCGAGGCATGAATCAGGCCTGATCCGGATGAATAAGGTGAGGGAGGTGCATAACATCATAGCTAAAGGTTTTGCCTCAATGTTCAAATAAGATATTGGTCTGTAAGAAGCATGCAATTCCGGCGGGTGCCCTGGTTTATGGAATAAAACTATTTCTACATGCCGCCAATCTGGGGGCATAAGTGTAATCTCTGCTGCCTTTAATATGGCCTTGAGGCAGTGTGGGCCTAGTAGAGTTGTATAGGCCTTATAAAAATCACACAGGAAGCCATCCAGGACTGGTGCTTTTCCAGGGTGTAAGTTTACTATAGCCATGGTGAGTTCTTCTAATGCTAGTGGTGCGTCAAGTGAGTCGCGAGCTTCGTCTGAGAGTTTTCGCGGGGGAAGATCTATAAAGAACTGGTCAATGACAGAGGCATCCAGGGCCTCCCGTGCTGTATAAAGGTACTGGTAGTAATCCGCAAAACTATCTGCGAGTGCCTTTGGATCGGTCACGACCGCCCCAGACGAATCACAGATCCCCGGGAGTGGAACGTGTGCCTGTGCCTGTTGGCATAGTTGATATAGAAGTCGACCAGACTTGTCGCCCCACTGATAAATTCTACTCTGTGTAGCAAGCCATGCTATCCACGCCTCGTCTATCGACATGCTGTGGTATTGTTGCTGAAGTAGGCGTACCTGTCTGCACGCCACGGCTCCGTCTATACCTCAGGTTCGCTGTTCCATCATCATAATTTGAGCTTCTAACTGAATTAGCGATTGTCTACGGGTTTTGCGTGCTGCCGGGCAAAAGCGAATATCTATACCACGTAATGTGGGTTTCATGGCCCCCCCCCCCCCAGGAGCGTGCATGCAGAGGTCACCATTCCCTCATTATTGGAAAAATATTCTGTAAGTGTATGATGTAACTGTGTGCGATATGTTGAATTGTGTAGATTCCATGTCAAGAGCCGCCACCTGAAGGGAGGCCAATCCGGACCTATTAAAAGCTGAATATAAATAGGTGAATGGTCCGACAATCCCCGGGGTAGGATTGCTGCCATGGGAACCCTGTGGATAAATGTACCTGGAATGAATATATAATCTAATATTGGATATGAAATATGAGTATGGGACAAGTAAGTTTAGCTAGCCCTAGTGGGGTTGTGTACCCGCCACGTATCTACCCAGCCTAGCATGTTTACTAGAGTCTGTAGATTGGTATCTGAGGTCCCTGTGTCCACTTCGGCTTGTTGCTATTTATCAATGGTTGGGGATATGACGTTGTTCCAAAACTCTCAATTATTGATAATCCCCCCGGTAAGTCGCCCCATACTCTTACTAGGTGATCAACGAAGCCCTGACCAGGGGACGGGGGCGTATATACTACCAAGCACTACTTCCTCCCCGCCGACTAACCCATGTACAAAAATATATCGACCATGCGCATTGGGCCATATCTTTATCAATGTAGAGGATACTCTTTGATTGATCAGAATAGCAACGCCTCTGGAACCCCTGGTGAACCCTGAGTGAAAGACATGGAGGAAGCCATATCGGGCAAGACATGGGGCCTTAGTGCCCAACATATGGGTCTCTTGCAGTAGAAGGACATCGGCACTGATGTGTTTGGCCTGCCTAAGAGCAGCCCAGCATTTAATCTTGTCAAGCATACCCCTGATATTCCAGCTGACTATATGAAGGTGCCCCAATGGGTGTACTATAGGTACTGTTGACATTGTGTTGTGACAAGGTGAGTGATGGTGTCAAGTATACCTGGACAAAAAATATACTAAGCATCTGATTGCTGCACAACGATAAACTAAAACATTAAAACAACACCACCCATGAACATTAACCCTCCGCCAACCCACCCAAATACCTCATAACAGTAGAAGTATCTGTCGCGGAGAGTGAAACCACCCACCCCCAATGGGGGAGTAAGGTGTAGACTCGCCAATGGATCCCCATAATCCCATAACTATCCCAAATCCTATTGGGATGAAGCAGTCCCAGTATGCTGGCCCAATCTTTGCCTGACATATGCTGTAAAAAAGTGTGAGTTCTCCATGACACTCCATGGCATTAACACTAGAAGTCACTGATATCATTTTTTTGGAGGGCGGCACGGGTTACTCCTCCTGTTCTTTGTTTTTGGACCTGCATGCAGATCTGGATCTATGGCTCACCGATCTTTAGGCTTGGGCTGTGTTCGGCCCGGATCTCCAGTTGACAAATCCGAATGTCTAGGCGGCAGGGAATGCAGCTTGATAGGTCGTTGTTCATCCATCCAGGCAAAGGCCTCCTCTGGAGTGTCAAAAAAGAAGGTACGAGAATTGAAGACTACTTTTTGACGGGCTGGATATAGCAGCATGTATTGGATATTGAGATCTTACAGCTGTGCCTTGGCAGCAAAGAACGACTGGTGTTGCTACTTGACCATTTTGATGAAATCTGGAAATATCATTATTTGGTGAGAATCAAATGTCAGATTCATTTTGAGACGGCTTGCTGTAGGATCACGTCGCGGTCATGAAAGTTCAGAAGTCGTGCGATTAGGGACCGCGGTCTGGCACCCGGTGGGGGTTTTGTTGAAGGGCCCTATGGGCACGTTCAATTATGAAGCACATGGAAAGGAGGCCATCTGGGATCCATGATAAAAGCCAATTTGTGATGAACTTCCCTGCGTTGTTTCCTTCACAGCTTTCCAGAAAGCCCACGAAGCGTAAATTGCTTCTGGGTGCGCGTCTTTCAGCATCCTCTACGCGCAGGGCTATGCCCTTTCTCAGTTGCTCTAGGGACTTAACTTTATGTTGTAGTGTAGTTACTGTATCTTGTACACCAAGACCCTAGTTTCAGCTTCAGTTATACGATCCACTGCATTGCGCAGGTCCTGGTGCAGAAGTGTGACCTCCGTGCCCACCGCTCCAATCTGTGTTTCAAGGATCTGTCTGGACTGGGTAATGGCCTCCAGTAGGGCGGCATTGTACGGCAAATTCGAAGCGACACCAGCGCCCTTAACGCCCTGTGTTGTCGTGGCCGCAAAGCGATCAAGTGTGCTTTGTCTCAGGCCAGTGTTCGATGCTCTACCTTTGGACATGGTGGGTCAAAAATAGCTGGGGGAATCAGCCTCTCACTGTGTGCCGCCTCACCAGTTCCGTTGTACCTCCGACCAGCTCCTGCTGGCAAGGGAGGCCCCACCTCCGTCGTTCGAAAGCCCCGGAGAAAGGGGGGTTTTGTTGCACACTATAAGGCTCAACATGCGACTCGCGGCCAGGTGGTTCCCAGAAAGTCCCTTCTGTGCATTGTTTCCTCCGGAGGGAGCGGCCAGGGGAGAGCCACCAGGTCACAAGCCGCACCGAAGAGTAGTTTGGCTGCTTCCACAGCCAGGGGTACAACTCCACACCCCTACTGGACACCTTACTTCTACCGTCCAGTGATACCACTATAGGGTCAATTTAGTCATAACTGGGAGGGCAGGGGCACATTCCACAGACCCAGCCAACTCCAGCAGCAGGCCCAGATGTCTACCGGGGGAAGAGGGCACGGGTGTAATCCCATATTCAGGGAGGTAGCCTGCCAGTCCAAGCTCCCGGGGATCAGTCAGCTGATGGCCACCCGGTCAGGACGCATTAGCTACTCACCCACGCCATCTCCTCGATCCTCCACAGATGCGATTAGGGTGGCGGGGTATCACACCACACCGCACCACCAGGTGATCTGCACCGCGGGCCCAGCAACGTCCCAGGCTCAGGCCGCGAGCATAGCATCAGCCTCTAGGGATATGCAGACTCACAGAAGATGCAGGGCATGTATGTCAATCATTCTGCTTCTGGGTCTGTCAAAATCCCAGGTCAGGCCCGGATCCACACCGTCGGGTCGGGGCACTCCGGCGATTCCATGGCGGGCCTGCAGATCTCGTAGGTCTCCGCCTGGCCCCAGCTACTGACGCCTTGTTCCCCTGCGGTCCGATCCAAGCGCCGACGCAGCCACAGCCACGGGGCGCACTCACACGACAGCACCGACCCCGGCTCGGATCCTCTTATCTCTGGCCTCAGGGCCTCTACACCAACAGCTCACCGCCCTGGGCGGCGTAGTCCATGGATGTCGAAGTACACAGTGCCGCAACCTCGCTCAGCTGTCGTCACATAGGCCTATAGCGTCCCGGGCCACACCTCAAGCCCCAGAGTCGGATCGTCTGGTTCCTCCAATGCCCATCACCACCTGGCCGTTACCATAGACACCAAAAGATTGCAATGTCAGGAAAGATATTTCAGGATATTAGCTGTGCCGATGGAGCTCACTCAGAGCACGTCCGCCAGGCTGGGAGTCTTGGCTCTGCCCCAATGATTGTGTATTTTCAATGATTTGCTTATTGGCATCACATGGAGTTTGCGGAGCTTCTGCTTATGGTTTTTATTATTTTGTTAGTCACTAAGTTACTTTCCCGACCATGGAGGGGTGCAGTGATTTCCCTTTTGGGCCCACTTTGGTTCTCCCTCAGTTTCACGTAATAGCTGTTTTAGCCGGCCACTGCTTTGCACAAACACATACATTTGTTTTTGTGACATGAAGCTTTTAAGAAAGAATCTGTATTTATTTGCTATTCAGTGATTCTTCATGGGATTCAGTCTGAACATTTTGTAAAACGTTGAACAACATGAGGTACTGTTTTCTCGTGCCCAGTCAGCAACATCTCCTAACGTTCTTAGACATAACACGGTAGCACAGCTGCAGAACTCCAACACAGTAGTTCTTATCATATAAACCATGTCTCGCCCCTTGGCGGCAGGAAGGAGAATTCCATCAGTGAGACCGGTCCTAGAATGGAGGCAGCAGCCTTGCGTAAACTGAGCTTACACCTATGATGCGGACCACCTAACTACGCACACCAGGTATGGGGTTTGTTGCTAATGCCAGAGATCACTAATATATCCCTGTGCTCACATAGTGAGGGTAGGCCTAGACAGATATATTAGTTGCCATGGTTGGGTTGTTCATTGTATACAGCCTGCTAGTAATGCTGATTATGCTGCTCTGTTGCATTTGTTTACATATCGCAGCACACCTGCTTCAAAATAGACTACTATAGTTTCAATAAATATATTGTAAACTCCCTTCATGTCTTTCTTTGTTTACGATGAACATGCATGAAGAAGAAGCAAAAGGTGACGATCTGTTTCAACAGTTTCCTTGGGGACTAGAGGTTCATTTTCTAGGTTTGCCAAAACTTACCTGCTGTTCTGGAAAGAATAGGAGTTCAGGTGAGTCACTGTGAGCTTGTCAGATTTGTGCCCACAAGTACTGACGTGGTAGAGACTCCTCACCATGAAATTGACTACCCCCCCACCCATAGGATCTACCCTTCCCAAGTACACCATAAATCGCACCATTGTCTAGCGCACTGGGATGTCACAGTGCAGTTCCCCTGGCACAGACCCATGATCCATACTGTCCATAAAGTAATAGAACAGCAACCGCCTCCCCTCTCCCCTTGTCGCCCCCCCCCCCCTCCAATGTTTGCTCCATGTTAACAGTTTTGTTTCGCTCATGGGAGAGGTTAAAGAATAATGTAGTCTTAACACAGGGGCAACATAGGGCTTGTTGACTCGCTTCTTGCCATTGCCTGAAGTTTAATCCATTATTTTCATGGACCTGTTATGCCTCTGGATTACAATGGTATTACCTATGCAATGTTCTCTGATGCATTTGGTTATCACATGCAATGCTACTATAACACCGAAAAACCCAATAAAAATATATTTTTTTATGTTATACAAATGGAATGCCTCCAAAAACACTTGAGAAGGGAGAGTAAAAAGGACTGAATCACTCCAAATACAGTCTGAAAAGCAGAAACAAAAAAACAACCAGAAAAAAGTGCCCTATTACAGCAGTGTTAGATGCATTAAAATTGTGATGCACAGGTTCTCCAAAATGCAACCTCAAGTTAGTGTACAAGAGCAATTGTACTTCTGAGGAAGACCTGGCAACTTGGAGATGTTAGTGCCACGTCTTTTTGAAACAATATGGCTTTCAGTCCGCTTAACTTATCAAAGTTAATGTTAGAAATAGGGACTGTTGGCAACAAGATAACTTCCCCAGCAGTGTCTGTAGGTAGATATAATAAATTCACACAGCAGGGCACAACCTTGGAAACTGTTACAATGTAAGGGACACCTGGTTTCATTCCACAGGAACCTTGGTCGCTCAGAATTAAGTAACTTGCATTTGAAAGTAATTGCATTGCACATTTCATGCAGTGTTATCTCTTTACAAAGTAAAGAATGGCTCAAGGAAACTCCACATTCATTACCACCTTCCAGTCACCACTCACATATTTGTAATCGAAGGGAAAAAACCAGTTTTCATGAAGAAAGTTTCAGCCTATCAACTCATATCTGCCTACTTGAAAATGTTTCAGACAAGAAGAGAAATTAAACTTCAAGATCCTTTAAGGAATGAAACCATGAATTATCCATATATATGATAGTGTTTAAGCTACAGTAAAGGGCAGTTTCTCTAAATGTTCTATATTAAGCATGGTATAGGTTGCATTTTTGTTCGCCATGACATGTATACGTGACAAGTTATACGGCAAAAACAATTCCGTTGCAAAGTCCAACTCAATTGCAAAATCAATGTTGATTGACTTTGACCAGGTAAAACTACAGACTTGTTATTTTGTATGATATCAAATGCAGATGACACAATATTGTTTAATGAACAAATGTGAGTAGACAATGTGATCATGCCATCTACAACGGCTAACGCTTTAAAAAAAATTCATGATCAATTTGTTGCAACCTTTCAGCAGCTTTTTTCTTTTGTTTGTCCTCATTCGCCTTTAACCATAGTAAACAAACCGTCTGTTCATACCCCTACTCAACGACCTGAGATGACATAGGCTCTTTTGATAGATTTTCTCGATACCTTCAGCCTGTAGGGGTATATTTCCAGACCGAAATATTACTTCCCCTCAGAAAAAATGGATAGGTTTCACTCCAACTTAATCTGTAAAGACCAGATGGACTCTTACAGTGACCCGGGGAAAGACCCAGCATAGTTCAAGGAGTATCCAATAGGCGTAATCATCGGACCCGCCCTTCGTTATGAAAAAAACAAAAGAAAAGCATGAATACAGTTTACGGGTATCTCTTAGGTTATTTCCATTGAAGCAGCAGGTCCCAATATGCAATCTTTTTTCTGCTACAAGCTCTAGCCAAGTCCATCTTAGATGTTTCGTGTAATGAGGTCAACCAATCCGAGTGTTTAGGAGGGACAGGGTCAAACCCACTGTTTACAAATTTGTCTCCTTGCCAATAAGATCGAGTAGAATAAAAGAGATCTAGCTGGTCCTACAATGTGGCTATTAAGGCCAGAGATTATTAAAGTCAGGTCCATTTGGATTGGTACTCTCAGGATACTCTCCATCGTTATCCGTACTTCTTCCCAAAATGCGTCGATGAGGGGGCAGTCTTTCAACATATGTAAGTCCGAGGCTTCTGCCAACCCACACTTTTTACAGTTGACTTGAGACCCTTTAAATATTTTAGCCTGAGGGGGGATAGGTATGCTCGATGCACAGTGAATAGATGGTTCCTCTTCAACCATGCGGGTTTAACTATACTAAAAACATTTTTAAATGATTCCTGCCATAGGAGATCACACTGTGCATTTGGCATCTGTTCACTCCATAGCTCGTTAGCAAGCTTAAAATCCCCATCGACCGCCTCTTCTATAGCCCAATACCAGTGTGAAACCTCCTTCTTCCCTCCTGGCCTCTCGACTAGCTGCTGCTCTAGACTGTTTCCCTCAACAATAGATTTGTTCTGTCTAATCTGGGACTGTACCCAGCTTTGTAACTAGATATACTTAAATCTTGAGAGACCGCTGCCCACTCTCCTCTTTAGATCTTCCCATGAGATGAGTGTTTCATTACTAACAAGATCTCCCCATACTTTTAATCCAGCATCTTTAAGTGGCATTGCCAACCTGTCCCGCAGGCATTCCGGCGAGTCCCAAAGTGACGCTAATTTTGAGAAGTAATTGAGACCTACCACATTTTTTAACCTTGCCCATATTCTGGCAAATCCCTGAAGGACCTTGTTTGACGTTCCTAAAAAGTTTTGGTCACCAAATTTAAACATAAAACCCTCCTCCGGTAAACCCGCCCCTTTTAACATAGCCAGTAGCATATCTCCTCCCTCAGTGCTAGTGGGCATTTTTAATAGCATCCGAGAATGTGAAAGTTGAAACACCCAAGTGTAGTAGTGTAAGTCAGGTAACGTGAGACCTCCTTTCTCCCTCCTACGCCTTAGTTTCTTCCAGGCCATTCTGGTAGATCTATATGCCCAGATAAAAGAAAGTATTTCCTGCTGGAATTTTTCTATAATGCGTTTATCAAAGTGAAGGGGGATTGTATTAAAGAGGAAAGTGGTCTTAGGTAGTATTGTCATTTTAACAAGATTCACCCTCCCCAGGATGGATAGAGGAAGGTGTGCCCATTACTTCATTTGTTTATGGCATTTCCGAAGGACTCGTGCTAGGTTGGTTTCTGCTAGTTTGTCTTCATCTTGGACGACTCTAACCCCTAGGTAACGCATGCTGTGGCTTGTCTGATGTAAAGTGCCTGAGATGTTCCAGGTCATAATCTCCGTTTTCCCAGCATTTACCTCATATCCTGAGACCTGCCCAAATTCCTCCGCTAGTTTTATGATTGCCTGGAGGGTTGTATCCAAGTCTGCTGAGAGTATCAGGATGTCGTCCGCATGCAGTGCCACCCTCCTCTCCCAATCCCCGTGTCTGAGACTCGATATCAGGGTCTTCTCTGAGCCTCTGCGCAAACGGCTGAATGTACATATCAAACAACAGGGGGGAGAGGGGGCAGCCCTGTTGAGTCCCCCTGGTTATACTGAATGCCTTAGTAAGACTACCGTTAACCAAAAGCTTGACCGATGGCGCTTGATATAGCAACTGTATGGTACGGCAAAACTTATCACCCAGGTTAAATTTCACCATCACTTCCTACAGGTAGATCCAATTTACCCTGTCAAAAGCCTTGGTGGCATCCAGGGTTAAAGCTGCAAGAGGAAGTGAATAAGTGGAAGCGATGTCTATTGCACTGACCAAATCGTGAGTGAGGTCTGCCAATTCTCTCCCTTTCACAAACCCTTTTTGATTGGGGTAAAGGATATCCTTCGCTACCATCCCCAGTCTAGTTGCAAAAATAGAAGTGAAGATTTTATAATCGGCGTTTAGAAGCGTTATGGGCCGGTATGACCCGCAGCTGGAAGGATTTTTACCCGGTTTCAAAATCAGGACTACCGTAGCATCAATCCATGATACAGGTGGGCTAATTCCTTCCAAAAATATTTTGTAAAATAGTTGGGTTATTATTGGAATTATGCCCTCCTCTAACAATCTATATAGTTCGACTGGTAGTCCATCGGGACCAGCAGATTTGCCCCTTTTACCGCCTGCCATAGCCTTCCTCCTGCGTAATGGTCTGTTCCAGGTCTATCTGTTGCTCAGAGCTAATGGGTGTTAAAGTAGTTCTCTCCAACCATGCTTTTGCTTTAGATTTATCTTCTATGGAGGTCTCTTTATATATCTCCAGAAAATATTTCAGGAAGGCCTCACTGATACCTTCGTCTGAAGATGTGGAGGCTGCCCCGTTCCTCCCAGAGATTTCATTTATATGGTTCCGGAGCTGGTCTGCTTTGATTTTCCACGCAAGTAACTTTCCTGCTCCTTTCCCATACTCAAAATGGGCGATCTTACTTGCCTCCCATCTACGCAAAAGCCTCCTCTGAAGAATACCCTCCAGCTGTTCCTTCAGTTTTTTAAAATTATCCAGATCTTCCATCTGGCAAACTCCCGCCTGGCTATTCTTATTTGTCTCCACTTTCCTCATTTCTGCCTCCAAAGCTGAAGTCTCTTCTCTATATTTTCTATGCATGTAACTCGTCCTACTGGTTATAATACCCCTCAAAAAAGCTTTGAGAGTATCCCATACTATAGTGATATCAGCTGTACCCAAATTGGTCTCTAGGAATAAATGTGTTTCTCTGGAGAGGAAGCTTGACTCATCCTCTTCAAGTAATAATGATCGGTCAAAGGACAATGCTCTAGCCTTCTGTATCAGTATGCAGTCAAGAGCCAATACAATACCAGAGTGGTCCGACAAGTGTGATGGCAGGTATTTTATATCTTTTACTCTGTCCCTGAGATTATAGCTGAGCAGGACATAGTCAATTCGTGACTTATGTTTATATTTAAAATTCCTATAAGATACCCCCAATTGTTGACCTGACCTTTCCCTCCATATGTCACTGAGGCCCAGTTGGGACATTATTGTAAAGAGGGACTCCCTGGATCTTGAAGGGGCTATCGCTCTACTATTAGGAGATGTATCTAGTTTAGGATCAAGCACGATGTTAAAATCTCCTGTCCAAATCACTGGCTCTGGGAAATCCAATAGGTGCGAAAAAATGATTTTGAGACAAGAAGGGTCATCCTGATTCGGGCCATAGTAGCCGACTAAAGTGAAGGGGATACGCCTTAAAGTAATCTTTAATATCAACCACCTCCCCCCCTGGATCACCTTTATATTGTAAAACCTGTACTTTAGCTTGTTTTTTGAAGAGAATCAACACTCCTCTAATATTAGCCGTCTGGTCAGTGCAGACAAAAGAATCCACCCATTTCTGAGATCTAAGTATTTCTTTCATCTCTGCCTCAAGAAGATGTGTCTCCTGACTGACAATGACCTGCGCTGGGAAGTCTCTTAGATTTAGTAATATTTTTGCTCTGCGTGACCTCACGCGCAGGCCATTTACATTCCAGGACAATATCTGAAATATAGTCATGTTATTTGAGGCCTAACACCGCAGGCCCTCCCTAGACCAAGGCGGAGACAAAGCCTGAATTTTTGTATTCTGCCCTACTCTACCTAACTAAGGTTAACAGATCTACCAAGTCTAAAAAAAACTAAGGCGAATGAGGAAATTTTATTTTTCATCCCCCTGTGCTCCCCTGTCCTCCTCCCACCCCATCCCTTGGAGAACACTTCCCCCATTTACTGCACTAGATGTTGTCCAGATATAGTGTCCGTGATCTACCCCCCTCTACCCCTATCCCTAATCTGTGTTACCCTACACAAACATTACTGCAAAAAAAAATAAGACATCGAAAAAGTGTTATACATCAAAAAACAAAGTGTAAAAATTGTTTCTTGCATCACTTAAGAGGCCCGAATGACCTCCAAAATTTGCAATTTTTCTTTCTTTGTACATTTGCTCTTCCCCGGCTTAATTATGTAGAATCTAAGACTATATGCTCAGCCAAACAGACCTTCCAATGGTGTGAACCAATAGTTGCCTTATAAGCAATATGAAGCTCTATTCAGCCCACCTCTGTAATTCGCAATCCTGCACCTCCCTTAGGGGAGACCACACAAGCTATAAGAACCTTTGAAACCTATGGGACCCCTTTCAATTCATCTGCCTCCTGAACGGACCTAATGTTATGCATTTTGTTATTATACATAACTTTTTAAAAAGTCGGCAATTTGAGTTGTACTACGGCTCGATTTTTTAAAAATTATCCATCCTTCTATCAAGTTCCCACTGCCTTTCTAAAGTATCTCTCGATAGTTCCGAGTGAACTTCAAAAGAAAAATCCTTGATTATTAATGTTTTTGTTTTCAAAGCCAAATTCAAGATTTTTTCTTTACTGCGTAAGTAAGGAAGTTAAGAATCTTCCTTGGTTTTGTCCTACTTGGATTTAGGCAAAAGGGGTCCCTATGGACTCTTTGTATGTCCTTTTCCAGGAACTCAGTAGACTCTTCAAGTGGCAGAACTTCCTTGATCAGTTTAACAATGAAGGTCTTAAGGTCTGACCCTTCTTTCCCCTCTGGGACTTTCACAACACGAAGATTATTCCTGCGGGAGTTGGTTTCAAGCATCTCCATTCTATCTCGCAGAACAGCCTCCCCTCTTTGTAAGTCCTGAATTTTGGTCTCTGC
Source organism: Triturus cristatus (assembly GCF_964204655.1). NCBI lineage: Eukaryota > Metazoa > Chordata > Amphibia > Caudata > Salamandridae > Triturus > Triturus cristatus. The sequence goes on along the minus strand of NC_140585.1, from coordinate 597,048,942 downwards.
AGACCCTAAGTTGGCCTTTAGCTAGTCTACAGAGAGCTCTAGGGATTCGGTTCAGGCATTTAAAAGGTCCACCTTTTTTCTAAGATCTCACACAAGTTCCTTATTTCTCCTTGGTTAGCAGCTGATACAGCAAAACCTTGCTTAATATCCTCCTTTAATGAGGCGAACAGAGCTTCCATCAAACTAGTGGGGGTCCAGTCTGCTCCTGCAGTCTTAGTCCTGGCCCACCTCCATCAATAAAGTGACTAGTGGCAGTACTCTGAAGACCTAACTCGGCCCCCCCAAACCCTAGTTCTGATCTCAATTCTGTCAATTCAGTGGGTCCTCAGTAGATGGCGTTCCTGTGTACTCCATGTTATCCCGGGATTCCCCTGATATACAGCCCGTAGGACCAGAAGAACAGATAACAGCTTTCTCTCTTTGGTCCTCTCCCTGCTTTGTAATGATCAATACCTCTGGTTGAACCATGAAGAAGGACCTCAATGAGGGGGTAACCTTAACTTTACTATGAAAAGAGATGTTTTTGTTTCTCCCCCCTCTTTATGCTCCTGCCCCTTAACCTGGTAGGTTTGAAAAGCAGAATGATCACTGGGCGCGCTGGAAGCACTAGGGGTAGTTGTAACAATTACCCCTTACAAAACTTGCCCCTCCTCTGACTGGCTTCCTGGCCCCCCACTTTCCTTTTCCTTGGTTTTCCCGTTTATATTGCCAAGCACACACCCTCTGCGTTTCCTACCTTTTTTTCCTGCTTGTTTAACACCAGTTTTACCTCGATTTTCTGGGCTCTTTGAATTTTTAGGGGCCCCGCCGTCTCCTGCGCGGTCTCCTGCACTGTAAGGCAAATCCTTGCCTGAATGCGCGTAATTTTCTCTGTTTAAATTTGGGGGCTCCAGGATTTGGCTAAGAGATACGTCCTCCTTGCTGCCCGGAGACGTCTTTGAGCCGGTTGAGGAAGTTGAAGAGACCGGAGCTACCAGCTCTGCGAGAATCTCTCCGCCGACACCCCCTGCTCGACCAGCACCTGCCGCTCTGAAAAAACGACCGATACTGGCACTGCTGCTGCTGACCCGGAGGAGCCCGCGAGCCGCCGCGCCTCAGTTCCAGACCGGCCGTGCACCTGCGCGGGAAGCGGGGAGAGTGGGGAGCACTGAACAGCTCCACCAGCATTCGCCTCTTCCCCCGCCAAACCTCAGAGCTCTGCAACCACTCCTTCAGCCTCAGGAAGAATCCACGAACAGTCTCCGCAGAAACACCGCTCGAGCGCCGGGCAACATCGTGCTGATTGTAGCGAGGTAAGGGAAGGTAGCACGGACACGCGGGGCTGCTCAGCTAGCAGACGCCATGTTACCCCCCTGAGAGACCCTTTCAGCAGCTTCTTGTGAAATATTCCAAAGCCCATTATAAGTTGAATAAAGAAAACTTTTAGAACGGGGAGTTCTGGGACCCAATAAAAAAGTCTTGCAAATCCAAAGATTGGTTGGAATTAGCAACCACACCACGTAGGGATTAAAAATTCTATACTGGTGCTGAAGAAAGCCAGTTGACCCTCTGGGCATTTAACGGCTGCAACATGTTGACCTCAGATGTCTGGGGCATCATGCCCTTGTGACATGCTACTGCTTTAAACTTTGCCAAAGGACCTTTTGAATAAACACAAATTAGGATTTAGCAGGCAATCTTAACTCACTTTTAATCCCTACAATGTAGTTTAAGCGCTCCGCTTACAAATGCTTTGAGCCTGCCCACTCACACTAGGTGATGGGGGTGTGGGTCCTATGATGAAGCAGGCCAGATGTGTGACCTGTGGGTGAGGACCCAAAAGTGTCCTAAAGATGTGGTGATCACACCGATTGATTTACCAGGGTGAAGATCCCACATTCTTGTGAGATACACGAGTGGCCACACAACCAACCTCATAAAGAACGGGATTTAAAAAAGACAGAATAACCCTTCATCGAGTAGTTACTTAAGACAGTTTGGGAGGCTGAGAGTTTCACCTTATCATAGCTTTTCCCTCCTTCGTAGTGTTGGTCCATCTTTAAGAGCTGCCATCTTTCCCCAAAGCAATGTGAGCTTGATAGGGTTTCCTTTAGAGTCTCTGAATCCATTGAAGCGCCAATCTTGCAAATGATCATTTTAGGACTGGACGCCGTAATAGGAATCACACTCAATAAGTGTTGGGAATTCTGGATCCATATTCTGCAGTACCAGTACTAAAGCTTTCAGTTTAGCCAGCTGAGCGAAATAGTCACCCAAAGTTTCTGTATATGTTCTTTGGGCCTGAAATTCTCTATCTTTCATGACTTCACTGCAACACATGCTGCTGAGTACTTATGCTTATACCAATCGCTGGCTGGGCTGAACCATCGATATATACTATGAAATCATACTGATCTAGAGGCAAAATGTAATTTGACATGGAGTATTCTTGTTCATACTGGAGAAATTCCTGTGTTCTAAGTGTAGGGTCAAAGACATAATCTACATCAGTAGTTGTTAAGGAAGTGGCCCTATGGATCCATCATGGATGTAAGGCTTTAGCATTAGGAGAACTTGCCTTTGTGACAGCCTCTAAGGCTGGAATGGGAGAAACCACAGTTATGCATTTCCCCCGAGCCAATGGACGTTCTTTTAGAACAGCTGTTTGGACCGCAGTCATTACTTTTTCTCTCAATGCAAAATGCATTTCTGCATTGGAATATATATTTCAATTTCTATGCAATCGGTACTGCCGACTGACATATGTATAGCCAGAAGTACACGCAATTATGCGGATAACTAGATTTGTTTTGTTTATACAGGTGTGCAAGTGTTTGGATGCAAGCATGTCTGTTTGCAATGTTGGAAGAACTGTAGAATGTTCTGTAGTCCACCCGTTGTGCATAATCTGGTATGTATTTTCTTCCAAAATTTGGAAAGCCTAATCGTGATTGTAGTTGTTTTAATGTATTTGATGGTTGCAGTAGAGCACACTCCTCTATGAAGTGCTGGGCAAGGTTTCTGCCTTCATTTGATTGAATTCATATCCTAAAAATAGGAACCTACGAAAAGCAATTTTAGTTTTTCTAAAGTTTAATTTATAGCCATGCTCACCGAATCCCAGAACTATGCCATGACAAAGTGAGATTATGCAATCTTTGAAAGAGTCTACCTCAACGTCATAAAAATCGTAACTTTTTACCACTATGCAAAAAAATTGGAGTCTGCTAACATTTTATCTATGGACATGTTCAGCGAATCCCAGAATTTGGCAAAGTGTGTGTTTAAATCATCATCTGTGAGGTAAATGTCATCTACGCAAGACAACGCTTCTGAGTCAATTTATGGTAAAATTGACATTAGTCTGGTAGCAAACAGACCTGGACTGTTTTTATACTCTTGTTGGAGCCTACAGTTTTTTCTGGGTCCATAAAGTACTGAGCTCCATCAAATCTCTGCTTTCAGGTGCTATATTTTGACAGAAGAAGCCATCGGAAATGTCCAATGCACTTTTGTATTTTTTACGAACAATGTTGTTTATTAAAGCTATTGCCAAGATGATGATGGATGTAAGAAACATTTTGAGTTTGTCCAATGAAGTCAGTACCATAATAGTCCAGCTTGCTCAAGCATCTTCACCACATTCCCCACTGAAATTATTTTAAAATACCACTGTGTTACAAATGGGATTCCCGTTTGGCTGAGGTATGCACCCAGGCTAGGCAGGAACCACCACTCTAGTCAGGGTAATCTGGATACATACTAAAGATAACCTGTGCTCACCCTCTGGCAGCTTGGCACAGAGCAGGCAGGCTTACCTAAAGAGGCAATGTGTAAAAGATTTGTCTCTCTCTCTATCTCTTTCAATACACCACAGAAAGCCTTCACCCAAACTCAGAAAAATAGAGAATATTTATCTGAATAAAACAAGACCAAAATGAGAAAAATCTAATCAGTAGAAGTTAAGATATGAACTTCTAAAGACTAAATGCAAAAACAGGTGCAAATCCAAAGGGCAGGCCGGCCACAGGACCCACACAGGGCCCAATGAGAAAGCACCTTGGATAGAGCAAAGCAGCGATGATGAGGGCACAATGCGTCGATCTTTACCACGCAGTTGGGTAGCTGTGCTGTCATCGAGCTTCGTCAGGTGAAGGCAATGCATTGTCATTGAGCTACGCAAAGCATCATCGTTGGGCCTTGCAGGCTGTAGAACCGCTCTCGTTAAACAGCCCCTTCATCAGCATCAAAGAGTAATGCGTCGGTTCCGATCTGCGCAAGGTCCCCAGCGTTGGTTTTGTAGAAAAGCAGCTGCAGAACCCACTTATGAGGCCCAGATCTTGGAGTGGGCACCTCAGGCAAGGGTAGAATTCACACAAGGCAGAGTCCAGCAGAATTGCAGGAAGTCTTTTGTGTCCCTGAGAAGTCAGAAAACAGGAGGCAAGCCAGCAAGCCGTCGGAGATCACTTGGAGAGAAGGCAGAGCCAAGCTCTCCTTCAGCAGAGTCAGGGAGCAGAAGGCAACCAAGCAGCAAAGCAGTCGTTCCAGAAAAGCAAACCATTTGAGTCCTTTAAGCAGCACATCAGGCCTTCAGACAGAAGTTCAGTTCAAGATACAGAAGTGTCTACATTTAGGGGGTCAGAGGCCCAGTACTTACACCCAAAAGTGTCTTTGATGTAGAAGGTGACTTCACAGTAGCTCTCTGAAGTGCACAAAGATCCCTTTCAACCCATTCCTGCCTTCCAGGCTATCTATGGGGGGTAAATAAGTGTTTTGTGTGAGGGCAGGATACTACCTATTGAAGTGTCAGCCCCTCCCATTCCTCCCTGCCCAGAAAGACCCATCAGAATGCAGAGGAGTGCTCACAATGCAGATAAGCCTCAACTTCCTGTGTTTGTGGCTGTCTAGAGGGAATGCACAAAGTGTAGCTGTCACCCAGCCCAGACGTGTATTTGAGACAGGCTGCAGGCACACAGAGCAAAGTTAAGAACAAATAAATGTCCACTCTCTGGAAGTGGCATTTCTGAAATAGTAATGCCAACTCAAATTTTACCAATAAAGAGGAATTATCATTGCCATTCTAAAGATATGAAATCTGATGTAGCTACTTCTTTCTAATCAGGAATTAAAGCTTAAAAGTGTTTTAAGGAATTCCCAATGCTGGCCTATGAGAGGAGTAGGCCTCAGAGTAGTGGAAAAACTAACTTAGCTGTTTGTCACTACCAGATATGTAAAACGTAAAAGTATGTGTCCTACCTTTTACTTATACAGCACCTTGCCCCTAGGGCCTACCTTAGGGGTGACCTATGTGTAATAAAAGGGGAGTTCAAGGCTCAGCAAGTGGTTTTAAATGCTAAGTCAAAGTGGCAGTAAACTGCACACACAGGCAGTGCAGTGGGTGGCCTGAGAGAGGTTTGAAAGGCTACTTCTGTGGTTGACACAATATGTGCTGCAGGCCCACTAGTAGCATTTGAAGTACAGGCCCTGGGTATGTGGTATACCACTTTATAAGGGACTTACCTGACAACAAATATCCCAATCAGGTATACACCAATGGCGTCCTGTTTCGGGTAGAAGCACATGCGCTTCAGCAGTGGTAAGGTTCTCAGAGTCCTAATGGCAACAAAAAGAATCCGCAAAACGTGGAGGTAAAAGGCAAAAAGTCTAGGGGAAGACCACCCTAAGGATGCCAAATCTAACACACTGCATGAGTGGATCTTTCAGTGGTTTAATCATCATAATGATTAGTGATAATAGTCTGTGGCTTTGACGAACAAGTTACTTTCCTTCGGTAACAATCTTTCTGGTGAATACTCTAACTGCAGATTCCTCACCTAGAGAATATTCCCCAGGTGTCAGATCTAGAAACTTTCAGAACAGTTCTCATGCATGCCGACAGGTGGCGCTGTGCTCCTCCATGCCGAAGCTTTTCCGCTCCAACAGTGATAAAGGCAGCCGCATGTAAGCTCCACCTATGCATGCTGACGGTGGTTGCTTTCTAGGCTGTCCGCGCCCTCAGACGGAGAGCACATCAGAAGATTGGAATGACAAGTGTGCAGATCTATTGACTTGGGACCTCTCTAGCAGAAAATAGAGTCCATGTGAAGAATCTGTGAGTATTCACCAGAAAGATACTTATCAAAGGCAAGTAGCTTGTCCTTCTGATTGATACTTGTAATCGCAGATTCCTCACCTTGTGCGCAGATACCACAGAAGTACCTACCTAGGGCATGGGTCTGTGAACTGTCTCAGACCAATAAGTCCTGCAGAACATAGTGGGCAAAATGCCCTCTCGATTTAACCATGACGGCAGTAGTGTTTTGCGAATATGTCGTACGTCGGCCACCTAGCCACCGGACAGATGTCCAGGACAGGCCCTCCACATAATAACACACGGTAGGAGCTTTGACCTTAGTATCATGAGCCTGCAAGCCTTCTGGTGGTTGCTTCTTCACCATTATGTAGCAGATCTTCATGCAGGGAACAATCCATCTAGACATGGCCTGCCTTTGCACTTCCTTCTCCTTCTTTGCTGTCGTCCATGCATTGTTCCTTTATACGATCAACTTCGAAGTTTAGTGCTCTTTGAGGGTCCAAACAATGGAGTTTCTCTTTCTCCTCAGAGGTGGAGCAAAGAATGCCTGAAGGGTGATAGCCTACAGACATGAAAAGGAGTAACACTTTAAGTAGAAATGTAGCACTTGTTCTCAACACAAATCTGGGAAGAAGATGGTATACTGTAGATTGCCAGAAAGAGCTTGAAGCTCACTTACATGTCTAGTTGATGTAATGGTGATGAGAAAGACTGTCTTCAAAGTCAGAAGTCTCAAGGGACATCTGTGCAGTGGCACAAAAGGGGTGCACATCAAGAAAGTGAGGACTAAGTTAAAGTCCTACTAAGGCATCACAAAGGGTTCTGGTGGAAACAAATGTAGCAAACAGTTCAAAAATGTAATCACAGGTGATTTGGATAACAATGGTGTAGCATCAAAAGAACACAAATGATACCAATGTATTATGAATCTAAGTTCTTTTAACCATAGTAGCAGATCCCATCCAACAGTCCCTCCCAGCTTTCCTCCAAGCACTTCTCTTCTCCCCACTCCATATTTCCTCATCATTCTGTATGATATACCTAACATTCCATACTACTAAATACCCAGCTACCACACACCTCCTTTCTTTAACAAAAACAAAAAAATTATACACAACCGATCCATACCATTACACATGTCTACAATGTTAATGAATTCTAAAACATGATACAAATCTTACTCCTTGGAGGCAAAACAATCTAACATGCCTACCCAAATCATGTTTCTTCTTTTAACATGAAACAACAAACAAAATAGGAAGAACAATGATTACTAACATGAAATATTACTTGACATAATCCTTCAAATACTTTGGCATTTGAGATTTCCTTGTTACAACACTTTTCTCTGTTTTTTCCTCCTTACCAGTTACTTAATCATTTGAAAAGCTTACCTTTCCTTGTACAAAACAATTTTATTGAGGTTCTATACGCCATGGTGCTGAGTTCTGAAAGCGTTGTTTTGTATTTAATGACCTGTATCGGTTTTGGAAATCTAACGCCCTTTCCTACTAGACTTTTTATCATGACCCAGTCACCCATCAATACTTTTGTTGTCTTTACTGCCTACTTTTATCAAAATTTTCTCTCCTGGGTTTTTCCTCTTCCCTTACACACCAGACTTTATCAACGATATCCCTTCCCAAGCCAAACTCAATCATTGACCCAGGAAGGTTCTATAGAAGTGTTTGGGTACATTCCCCGAAATAGTTCAAATGGGGTTTTACACATTGTGCAATGAGGTGTAACTTTTTTTTACCTCTTTCTTCCAATTTAATGAATTTGCCTTGACCAACATTATGGTTTCCTTGAGAACTTTATTCAACCTTTCCACCAATCCTCTTGTCTCGAGATGGTAGAGAGCTCATTTCTTGAATTTTATATCTCCTTAGATACAAGCTGAACACATCAGTAAGTAGTAATCCTGGAAACCCTTCTCTCCCCAGGAGTGAACTCTACTCTAAAACATTTGTTACATGTCTTGTCTCTATTCCTTTTGTGAAACATACTTCCAGCCATCTTGGACACAAATCGATCACAACAATTACAAACGTTTCTTGTTCATCCTCACGACTGGACCTAAGATATCCAGAGCCTTCTCTTTCCATGGACCTGTCGAACACTCCCTGATCATCATGAGTTGTACCCTAGGTTTGTTGCATTTCTCACTTAGTACACACGGAAGACAATCTTGCACCATTCTTTCTATCTGCAGGTTTATCCCTGGCCACCAATATGAGGATCGCAACCTTTCTTTTGTTTTTGATATTCCTTGATGACATGCATGTGCTAAAGTTATCAATGTTTCTCTGAGATTAGCGGGCAGTACTAGCCTTGTCCCCAAAACAATAAATCATTGTGTAGATAGCTAATCTTTTTATGCACCAACATTCCTTACAGCCTCTCATCACACCATCCAATACACACAAACTGCATCATCTCATTGAGTATTTGGTCAGACTTCAACTCCTCACATCATCTTTCTACAGAAATAACCCTACATCCCACCTTGAATACAAATTCCTATCAAGTTGATAATTTTCTTCTTGTTCACAATTATATTCAGAAACCAATCTAGAAAGTGTGTCCGCCAATTTATTTTCCCCCTTGGAATGTATTTTATCTCGAAATTGTATTCCTGCAAAGCAATGACCTACTTTGTTATTCTTCCTGATACTAATACTTAAAAAAAAAAAAAATTTCACAAAGAGGTTTGTGATCAGTTCTGACTTCAAAGGTACCTCCCCATAAAAATGCTTTTAATTTTCTTATTGTTAAAAAAACAGTAACAGCCTCTCGCTCGATGACAAGAGTTCTTGTTTCAACAGCTTTTAAACTATGTGAAATAAACAGGATGGTATTCATGCCATCATGTCCACTTTGTTATAACACAGGCCCCAATCATTTAAAACTGGCATCCGTTGTTATCACAGACTTCCTTTTAGGATCAAAATTCTTTAATTTGGGTGCCAGACGGAGTTCTTTTTTCAATATTTGAAATTCTTTCTCACAGTCTATGTTCCAAACAAACTCAACCCCTTTTTTATAACACACCTCTAACGTTAACACTCAATTCCGCAAAATTCTGAATAAACTTACTGTAATATTCATTCATCCCCAGGGATTTCATCAACTCCTCTCTTAAGGTGGGCAAGCTCATACACTAAACTGTGTTAACTAAATCTATGTTGGTTACAACTCCATCTCCAGTAATTGTATTAACCAAGCAGTCTATGGCAAGTGTACCAAACTAGCATTTCTTCAGTTTTATCGTACGATTAGTCACTCAATCCCTTTAGAACTTTTCAGACTCAAAAATTGTGTTCATCAGTGTCCCTGCCAAAAAGAAGGATGTCATCCTAATATACACACACTCCCTGTGCACGCTTCATAACCCTTCCATTACACAGAGGAAACACCAATGTGAGAGGCAGCCTGACCCATTTGAATGTTCCAAAAGGTGTTACAAAGGCAGTCATGTCTCTGGATGCCTCCTCCAAGTCAACCTGATGGTAGGCTGAAGTGAGGTCAACAGAGCTGAACACCTTTGCTCCTTCCAATAACATCAACAATTCTGAAATATTCGGAAGAGGATATGTATCCACCACCACATTTTTGTTCAGCTGTCTTAAGTCTATACAAACACAGACTACCGTTTGATTTTCCTAGCTGCAACTGGTGTGAGCCAATCTGTCCCTTCAACTTCTTCAATAATTCCATTAGCCTTTACTTTTTCTTCTCTCCACCTTCATCTCATATATAACAGCTATGGGAACATTTTTTACATTACAACATACAAGTTGTGCCCCCAGAATTAACCATATTTTATGCTTATAGTCTCAAAACACCTAGACCCTCTCTGAAAATGTTAGGGAAATCTTTTTTTATTTCTTCCAAGAAACCCCAATCAGGAAGTATATCCACCTCATTTGATCCGCTCTATCTTTTAAACAAATTGGAGGATCACCATTAGGATCTAACATCACTCCGAGATCTCTTTGATGAAGTCACCTAATTATGCTGTTCCCTTTCTTAGTCTCATAAATCTTCCCTGCCACCAAACGTTGCTTATATTCAATTACTTCACTCAAGTACCCATGCAGCTTGATGGGTTCACCCCATAAGCACAAGGTTTTATAACAGGTTTAAGTAACGTGACTGTGCCTTCCAGTTTTTCTCGATAAAACCTATCTGCAGTTATAGTGATCGTTGAACCTGAATCAAATAAGACTTTAGTATTCTCCTCTTGCACCAAGATAGTGTCAACAGGACTAGATTTCCACTTATCTACTACCTGCAAAAGTCAGTGCTGTCACTTTACTGATCATCACTGACATCCACCTTCTTGACCTTTGCTTTAAGATTTTTCATTTTGCACACCACCACAAAATTACCTTTATTTTTACATGTCATGCAAGTATCTTTAAGCGCAGGACATATCTTCTCATTTGCAAGGTGACCAGTTGTCACATCTGTAACATTTCCCCACAGTTACTTTTCTTTCCCATCTTCGTTTTTATTAATTGTTTTTAATTTGTCTCTAGCTGCATGTACACTTTGTTCCTGCCCATGATCTTTTTAAATAACCTCAGCACATTTCATATAATGCTAGATTTTCTTGGCTACCAGTAGAACTTCCTCGTTGGTTCATCCTTTAACCGTAACTCTTCTCTCACTTTTTCAATATTGCATCCTAGCATAAACTGATCACAGATCCTTTCTTCCAATAATCATGCAAATTTGCAGGAGGAAGCGAGTCTCCATAAATCAGACACCTAAGATTCAACTGACTCTCCTTTCTTCTGCTCCCTCCTACCAAAGTGATAACTCTCTAATATGGTGCTCAGTTTTGGTAAGTAATGATTGTCTAATTTTTTAATACATCTCATATTCATTTAAATCTTCAGATTCCATATCAGAGCTATCAAGAAGATGGTCAAATACTTCCAGAAACCTAGGCAATGAAGAAGAACTTTTTTCTCTCTGCGCTCACAGATGTCTCACATACCTTAACATATTTTTTAAATACCTTGTTACATTTTTTTCAATTTTATAGGCAGTGTTCCTGGCCTTGTCAAAAAGAAAGGTGGAGCAGTAATATTCTGTATGACTGTAATACACTATATCACACACATGAAAAATATACGGTAACTTGTCCTTCCCTGGAAAAAAAAAACAAATGTATAACATTTCTACAATAAAAGAAAAATATTTTTTATTTATGCACGTTTTTATGAGCCAATCACTGTGCGCTGCCTCCTCGAATGTAATGTGCTAATCACTGAATCAACATCAAAATTGGCAAATTCCAACAGTGTGCATATCACTGTGAATTAAATTTTTTTTAAATCATTATTATTCGACTTAGTGGAATCATATGCCACAGCACAAGCTCCAATAAAGACACGCTGTTAAATCCGAAGTGTACTTGTCACTTTGAGTCCAGTATCACATGCTACCCATGCTTCCAACACGGGAAGCGTTCTCACAGGTCAGTGCTTCAGCAGCCTGATGCCTGTGATGTCCGACCTTCAGAGAGAGAGAGAGAGAGCGCGAGAGAGAGAGAGAGAGATAAAACATGATGACTCGATGCAGGCTTTCCAAGAGCGAGCATTCCAGAAGACTGCACATTCAACCAGCACTCCCCAGGTGAGCTGCGAGGCGCTACAATGCCACAAAGACAACGCATGTAGCAGCAGGGCCACTGTCAGGCGGGGAGCCTTTACAAGGCTACCACTCATACAGTTTAAAAATGCCACAATGGCAGCACAGCCTGCAACAGGAGCACTGCCATGCCGAGTACTGTTGTCAGGCTTCCAGGAATCATGCACACTCCTGTCATACACGGCCTCTCACCGAAGTACACCTAATGGGTCATTAGAGGAATAGCTAGACAGTTGCGAGTTTGTTATGACCCTAATTAAAATATTGTCACAATATAAGGGAGGTACCCTGATCCTCGGAAAAGGGATGGGTATATATCAACATAAGAGCAAATGTTCCCTTTTCCCAAGTTTGAAGAGAAGACCCTAAGACTAGTGAAACTGATAAAATAAATCTGTGATCTAAATGTATAAGGACAACAATAAATTTCCAAGTTGCTAAAGTACAAAATCATATGTGAAGAGAAACAAATGTAAATATATAAAATCAAACAATATTAAAAAGGTATGCTTATAAAAATTAGTTTATTAAAAAGTTTTAACAATGATACCACAAAATTCACTAAGTGATTAGCTAGAGCACACTGTTTTTACATTATTAAAAAACATTTGTCAATTTACAAAAATTACAAAAAAGAAAAACAAACTGTCGATACGGCGTTTCGGTGATAAAGTATTTCTTCAGGACAATAGAGCAATTTAAAAATTTGAACAACAATAAAAACAATATGTTGGTAGCAAAGAACATTCCTATTTTCTACAAAGAACACACTTTTTTTATCAACTTAGAAAAATAGTTCTCATTGAACTTTTATCAAGCTATATCACGGTTAATTACAGTATCTGAGGGTTCTATTGGTTATTTTAAGATTTTATTTAAAAAATATAATATTTAAAATAAAAATAATAAACAAATAGCAGCACCATAATGCTGCCTCACATGAATTATTTGGTATAAATATTAACACGACATACCTTTGGTCGTGACTCTGTAGCCTCTAGATTATCATATTTGGCTATCAGGGGGAATCAATTTCCCATGTGTCGTCTTTAACAACCTTGAGGACACTGTTACTGCTCCTGAAAGGGTATGATAACACCAAAATCATAACCTCTTTTCATTCTGTTTTATACAAAAAAGTTTTACAAGTGAACCCTGAATTAGTTCACCCCCCTGTATATTCTGTATTTCTTTAAAAACCCATATTATTAAATTATGAGTCTCCTTTTCAGTGTATTACACCGTAAATAGCTGTACAAATAAATGGTTACACATTAGTCAGTCACTTTTCTTTGTCTCTGGTTTAGCTGAAATATTAATGAAGCAAACCTCATTGAAAAATACATCTGCCCACTTGTATAATCCACTATTTCTTTGCAGACTTGGACTGTTGATGGTCCCCTTTATTTTAAAAAAAAAGTTCAGTTCACTATAAAGTAAGAAAATAAGAGACCTTGGCTTATAAATTGCCCATTGTGGTTGTGTGCCCTATCATTTCTAGTTCTCATAGCGATTCCTCACCCAATTCAATTTGTGAGATTCGTAGAATATATTAATTGGCAGAATCCAGGAAAGTGGATCTCTGGACAACCTTTTGCCTAGAAAAATAGACCCGCTATTATAATTGAAACCACCTCTTGAAACAAATATAATAAGTGTAGCAACAGCCCGATGAGTTTTAAACTTACCTCACAGGCCAGGCGTTTTTAAATTCAAGCCTTTGTATGTGGAGTCTGCAGTCCCCAAAGAGTGAGACGACCCCAAATATCTACGATTGACTCTAGTTAAAAAAAGGAATTATCACAAATTGTTTTAAACAGAATTTTTCGAGTCTTTGTCTTACAGATATTATAATTACCAAACAATTCATACGGATCATTATCAGGATACCATGATCTATACTAACAGTATTGAATGTTGTTTATCCCCTACAAACCTACCATGTCTTCAACTACCTTTGAGAAAACATGTTATATTATACTCTCTAAAGAACAAGTTACTTACCTTCGGTAACGATGTATCTGTAAGAAACATTAGTTAGATTCCTCACCTTAGAATATCCCCAGGCGTCAGACTGGATCCGGAAGATTTTCGTCAGCAATACCCCTTGCGCGTCGCTAGGCGTCGTCTGCGGCTCCGCGTCCGTCGTCGTGCGCCGGAATGACGCCGTCGGAGTACTTAGACGCCGCCCTCGCGCGCTGACGTCAGTTCTTGTACATAGCTTTCCGCGCCAGGAACGCAGAGCCATGCAAAGACCGACACTGGTGCCAAAAATAAAATCTAGGGGCCTGAAAAGGATAACCTTAACCCTAGATGTCAGTTCGCAGAACGGGGAGGATGGGTGGGTCGGTGAGGAATCTAACTAACTAATGTTTCTTACAGATACATCGTTACCGAAGGTAAGTAACTTGTTCATCTGAAAGAAACACGTTAGTTAGATTCCTCACCTTAGAATAGATACCCAAGCGATACCATCCCCGGTGGTGGGTCTGCGAACCAAGATCACACCAGAAAGTCCTGGAGGACAGAACGGCCAAAGAAGCCATCCCTCCGGACTTGGCTGTCAAGGCAATAATGCCTGGCAAACGTGTGTAGCGAAGCCCACGTTGCCGCCTGACAGATGTCCTGCAAAGGGACACCCCGTCCCAAAGCAGTAGTAGCCGCTGTGGCCCGAGTAGAATGGGCGCGCAGCCCAACAGGAGGGTCCTTTTTTGCCAAGGAGTAACAAATTTTGATGCACAAAACGACCCACCGAGAGATGGTCCGTTTGTGCACAGCTTTCCCCTTCTTAGCACCCACGTATCCAACAAAAAGTTGGTCGTCCACCCGGAACTGCTTTGTGCGGTCCAGATAAAAGGAGAGCGCACGTTTTGGGTCCAGACGGTGGAGCCTCTCTTCCTCTTTGGAAGGATGCGGAGGCGGAAAGAAGGTGGGCAAGGTGACAGACTGCCCAAGATGAAATGGAGTCACCACTTTCGGAAGAAAGGAGGGACGAGGCCGAAGGACAACCTTGTCCGGATGAACAGAGAGAAAAGGAGGCTTTGAAGATAAAGCCTGGAGCTCACTCACCCGTCTAGCCGAGGTGATGGCTACCAGAAAAGCAGTCTTAAGAGTCAGAAGACGAAGAAGACAATTGTGAAGAGGCTCAAAGGGAGCGCACATCAGGAATGTCAAGACAAGATTCAAGTCCCACTGAGGCATTACAAAAGGGACAGGAGGGAACGTGTGAGTAATGCCTTTTAGAAAGCGTGTAACTACAGGGGACTTGAAAAGAGAAGGCTGATCAGGAAGCCGCAAGAAGGCAGAGATGGCAGCAAGATAACCTTTCAGAGTGCCCAGGGCAGAGCCCTGCCGGGCCAAAGAAAGAAGAAAGAGGAGAACCTCAGAAAGAGGGGCGGAAAGGGGATCCACAGCCTTTGCTGTGCACCATGCCACAAATTTGTTCCACCGGCAGGCGTATACCGTCTTTGTGGAGGGACGCCTGGCTGCCAGAATGACATCACAGACTTCAGGAGGCAAGTCCAATGGCATCAACTGTCGCCGCTCAATCTCCACGCATGGAGGTGGAGGCTGGACAGGTTCGGGTGGAGGACCGACCCCTGCTGCTGCGACAGAAGATCCTCCCGAAGGGGCAGACGTATCGGAGGATCGGTCAGCATACTGAGTAGCTCGGGATACCAGTACCTTCGTGCCCAATCCGGAGCCACCAAGATGACTTGGGCCCGGTCGTGCCTGATCTTCTTCAGCACTCTGGGCAGAAGTGGTATAGGCAGAAAGGCGTACAACAGACCGCAACTCCACTCGCGTCGAAAAGCGTCGCCGAGCGAGTGCCGCCTTGGAAATTCCAACGCGCAGAACTGCTGACATTGCGCGTTCTCTTCGGTGGCGAATACATCTAACCAAGGCTCTCCCCACTGCTGAAAGAGACCTTGCGCCACTTCGGAGTTCAGACGCCATTCGTGATCCATCATGCACCGGCGGCTGAGTTCGTCTGCTCTGGCGTTCAGAGAGTCCGCCAGATGTTGAACCACTAGGGTGACGCCCTGGTGTTCCAGCCACGTCCAGAGGCGCAGAGCCTCCTGACAAAGGGTCCACGACCCCACCCCGCCCTGTTTGTTGCAATACCACATGGCGGTGGTGTTGTCCGTGAACACCTGCACGACACTTCCCCTGACAGAGGGAAGGAAGGCTTTCAGTGCAAGTCGGATCACTCTCAACTCCAACAAGTTGATGTGGAGACGAGACTCCGCCAGAGACCAGAGGCCTCTGATCTCCGCCTCTCCCATATGGCCACCCCATCCCAGGAGGGACGCATCCGTCACTACGACATGCTCCGGTTGGGGAAGGGAGAGGCTCTTGCCCTCGACCCAATCGCGGTCCGTGAGCCACCACTGCAACTGCTGTGCAGTGCCCTCCGAGATCAAGACATGGTCGGACAGGTTGCCGTGATGCTGGGCCCACTGAAACTTCAGGTCCCACTGCAGAGCCCGCATGCGCCGTCTGGCGTGATGCACTAGTAGGATGAGGGGAGGCCATCAGCCCCAGAAGCCGCAACACTAGCCTGACTGAAACCCAGGATAGAGGCCGAAAGATGGGAATCAGGGCCTGTATATCCCGGACCCGCTGTTCCGGAGGATAGACCCGGAACTGCGCCGAATCGAGAACCGCTCCGATGAAGAGGAGCTTCTGAGAGGGACTCCAGTGTGACTTCGGCACGTTGATGGAAAATCCCAGCAAATGCAGGAGATCCGCCGTAGTCTGGAGGTGGGAGACGACTGTCTGGGGCGAGCCCGCCTTCAACAACCAGTCGTCGAGATAGGGGAAGACTGGAACCCCTGATCTGCGCAGATGAGCTGCGACCACCGCCATCACTTTCGTGAACACCCGAGGGGCACTGGTGAGGCCGAAGGGGAGCACGGTAAACTGAAAGTGCTCTTGGCCCACCGTGAACCGCAGGTAACGCCGGTGGGCCGGCAGGACGGGGATGTGGAAATATGCGTCCTGCAAGTCCAACGCTACCATCCAGTCTCCAGGGTCTAGGGCAGCTAGAACCTGAGCCAATGTTAACATCTTGAACCTTTCCTTCCGGAGGAAGGCATTGACGTTCCGGAGGTCCAAGATAGGGCGCAGGCCCCCTTTGCCCTTCTTGGGAACCAGAAAGTAGTGGGAATAACAACCACGACCTACTTCTGGGCTCGGAACGCGCTCGACGGCCCCCCTTGGCCAAGAGGGCCGAAACTTCCTCGTGGAGAAGATTCAAATGATCCCCCGAGATACGGTGGTGCTGCGGTGGCATGGCTGGAGGAGTCGTCTCGAAGGGGAGGGAGTAGCCCCTTCGGACGATTTGCAGCACCCACCTGTCCGATGTGATGGACCGCCAGTGGAGGAGGTGATGGCGAACTCTGCCGCCCACTGGCGTGGAATGGGCCTGAAAGCTCGGACTAGGAAGGCTTTGAGGCGGATGCTGCCGGGGTGGATGTGGGCTGACCTCGTCGACCTCCAGATCCGCCTCGGCGGAAACCACGTCCGCGACCGCACGCAGGTTGGTTCTGCGGCTGGTGGCTAGGCGTACGTGAGGAGGCACCCCTTCCTTGGCCACGAAAGGGGCGAAAGGCGGAAGTTTGCGACCGCGGGGCCGAGAGGCCCAAGCACTTGGCCGTAGCCCGGGAGTCCTTAAAGCGGTTCAGCGCACTGTCCGCTTTCTCGACAAAAAGGCGAGTGCCATCAAAGGGCATGTCCATGAGAGTGCTCTGGACATCACCCGAAAATGACGTGGACCGCAGCCAGGCGTGACGTCTAAGCGCCACTGTGGTAGAAATGGCCCTACCCAGCGAGTCCGTGGTGTCAAGCCCACATCGTATAGCATGTCGCGCGGCATCCCTCCCATCGGCAAGAGCCTGGGTAAGTCGTGTCCGGACCTCCTCCGGACACAGGGGCAGCACGTCCTCCACCGCATCCCACAGAGAGTGGGAATAACGGTCCAAGAGACAAGCGGTGTTCAAAGACCGCAGGCCCAAACTAAGGGAGGAGAACAGCTTCTTGCCAAACTGTTCTAGTCTCTTGGAATCCCGGTCCGGCGGGGCGGTCGGGAAAGAGGATTGGGAGGTGGAGGCCTGGATAACCAGGCTCTCAGGGGTAGGGTGTTGGGACAGAAAACTGGGGTCGCCCGGAGCAGGGCGGTGGCGCCTGGCGACGTTCCTGTCCACAGGAGGGACTGTGGAGGGCTTGGACCAGGTGCCCTGTAGAACGTCAATGAGGGCCTCATTGAATTGCAGCAGAGACTCAGTGGAGCTTGCTGCAGACTGAAGCACCTCAGTGAGGACGTTAGTCCTCACAGCCACGGCAGGCAGCTCGAGCCCAAGGGCTGCGGCCGCCTTGCGCAGCACCACAGAGAAAGCAGCGCCCTCCTCCGAAGCCACAGTCGGAGGAGAGACGAATCCAGTGTCTGGAGAGGTATCCAGGCCACTGGCCTCCCCCAGTTCATCTGCCCAGTCCTGTGACATTTGAGCCTGAGCGGCCATAGGATCCTCGGATCCCTCCCAATTGTCCCCATCATCCGATTCCTGGTATACAGGAGGAAGGTACGGAGCCGGACGGTAGACATAGTGTGTCTCTAGCGGCGCCGAACGCGGCGTCCATCGACGCCGTAGCGGCGCCGGGTCCGGAGTGGGACTGAACTGGGGCCCGACGTCGAGCGGAGTCGACGTCGGGGGTGGCACCGGTGTCGACGCCGGCGGAGGAGGCGTGACGAGGTCGACCGGCGTTGGCAGGGACTCGGGAACGGGTCCCTCGGGCGCTTGCGGCGTCGAGGCCGGAGCCGTCGACGACGCCGGGGCCGGAGCCACCGGCAGGCAAGGCAGCCCTGTCGGGTCCGCGGGGCCCGAAGGCGCGCCAGCGGGCGCCGACGGCGGGGCCAGGCTCCTCATGGCCGAGAGGAAGGCACTGACCTCCGCCGGCGTCGCGTCAGTCCCAGGGACCGGCGGGTATGGGGACGTGCGCGGCGCCTGCGGCTCCGCCGGAGCCGCGGGGGTGGAACCACCCTGACCCTCGGCCGAGTCGCGCGACCGGCGAGGGGAGTCCGAAGAGCGGTGTCGCCTCTTGGACTTCTTGGAATGCTTCGACTTACCCGAAGACTTGGATCCCGACGACCGATGGTGACGTCGGCTGCGGCTCCGCGACCGATCCTTGGACCTCCTCCTGGACCCTGATCGAGCGACGCGCGGAGCCGAGTGGCGGATCTCGAGAAGCTTACGGGAGCGCTCCCGTCTAGCCTTCGAGGTCAGGGCCTTGCAGTCGGAACACGACTCCGCGTCGTGGTCGAGGCCCAAGCAGTAAAGGCACCGGCGGTGATGGTCCGTAACCGACATCAGGCGGCTACAGTCAGCACAGGCTTTAAAACCAGGCATCCTACCGGCACCGGAGTCGATTGACAAGATCAAAAAAGATCGAAAAAGTTAGTCAAAAAGTGACTAAAGGGGTAGCTCTCCCGGATCTGCGCTTACTGGCGCGGAAAAAAGAAGAACTGACGTCAGCGCGCGAGGGCGGCGTCTAAGTACTCAGACGACGTCATTCCGGCGCACGACGCCGACGACAGACGCGGAGCCGCAGACGACGCCTAGCGACGCGCAAGGGGTATTGCTGACGAAAATCTTCCGGATCCAGTCTGACGCCTGGGGATATTCTAAGGTGAGGAATCTAACTAACGTGTTTCTTTCAGATCTCTATGTTCTCCTACTTTTAAATGAGGTCAAGTGTTAAACTCAACAACACCAAAGTTATATTTAAATTGGCTGTTAAAATCTAAACACATATTCCCAGGTTTAAATTAGTATTTGTTATATTTTATGAAGGCTAAAAATGCCCCTTTACGCATTTATTTTATCTGATTCACTTGTCTTAGGGTCTTCTCTTCAAACTTGGGAAAAGGGAACGTTTGCTCTTACCTTAATTAAAATAGCCACACGTTCACTTTAAAACAGTATCAACACAGAGCAAAAAACAACAGGGCTAATACCGCCCTCATCAAACTCTGGAGTTGGTAAACCCCGTATCAATTGCAGTCTTCTCCACCATGTAAAGCGCATACAAGTTTTCCAGTTTCTTCAAGCAGGGTGTGTATTGAGATTCTCCTCAACCCATCCTCATTGCCAGTGTAGCATGAAAAAGAACACGAATAATGCTAATGAAGTTCTCTTATTCATAGAGGAAGACCCCACTTGACCGTTCTCCCAGCTTTCCTTCAAGCACTTCTCTCCTCCCCATTCCATATTCCCTCAATCACATTCTGTATGATGTACCTATCATTCCATACTACTAAATACCCAGCTCCTACAAACGGCTGATACAGCAATTACAAAAAAAAAAAAACATAAAGAGACGATAACTAGCCCGTAAAAGTGGCCAAAGCAGGTCCTTGCTGGGCTATAGGCAGAACAAGCGATAAAACGTCAGACAACTTTACCTGTAAAGGGTCAATTTGTCATGTCCCACACCAATCCACTAATTTCTCCCAATGACAGGTGTACACTGACTTTGTCACCTCGCCACCATGATGATGTCAAGACCCTCAGGTGGGAGTTTGAAGGAAGTCAGTTTATGCCATTCAATCTCCAAGCATGGAGATCCAAACTGTGCAGACTTCGGTGCGGTACCCTGCTCTGCTACTGCGATAGAAGATCCTCTGGAAGTGGCAGTTCGAGCAGACAACAGATTTTCATGCCCAGGAGTTCTCGTAGCTCGTAGCTCAATGTCCTGGCCCAATCCGCTGCCTCTAGGATGGCATAGTGATCTTCTTCTTTGGAACTTGGGGTAGGATAGGCAATGGTGGGAAGACCTACAGGTGCCCTACGCTCTACTCTAAATGGAAAGCATACTTACACTGTGTATTCTTGGCAGTGGAGAAAAGATTGAGCCAGAGTGCTCCTAATTTCTGGAAGACGTCCTGTGCCTCCTTCGGGTGAAGCTGCCGTTTGTGATATCCTACCATATACACAAAAGTGATGGATGGAAGCTTACCAGTGGTTGAGATTAATTCAAACATTCCATCCATCACTTTTAGTATACTTCAGTGTGTCGCCCCAAGTGGGGCGGGTATGATTAGACTTGAGTCCTAAGCACACTGTGCTCCTGGAACCCAACTATACCTGGCTAATGAGCTCTTATAAGAGTGAAACCGGTCCTGGGTTGTGTTCTAGTTCAGGGAGGACCAGGCCCAACAATTCTGGCTGGACTGTTCCCATTGGAGCAATGTCAAGATTATTTGCATGTGGTTGGGTCCAAACTGAAGTGACATGGTGCACACAATGATGGATTGGGATGCGTCCCTAAGTAATTACCAGTGGCTGAAATTAATTAAAGAATTCCATCCATCACTTTTTGTATAATTTTTGACACACTCGGTACCTGCTGCTGAGTTTGTCCGCCCTGGTGTTTAAAGATCCTGCTAGGTGGTTCACAACCAAGGAAATCCATTGACAGTCCAGGCACTTCCAGGGGTGCAGGGCCCAGGACCCCACCCTGCCCTGTTTCTTGCTGTACCACATGAGCACCTGCACCAGTCTTCTTTTGATGGTGGGTAGTAAGGCCTTCAACATCCAGTGAACCACCCTCAACTCCAACAAACAGATGTAGAGTTGGGTCTCTGCCTGTGACCAGAAGCCTATGATCTCCATCTCTCCCAGATGGCCTCCCTAACCCAGTAGTGATGAATCTGTGTCCATCGTCAGATCTAAGTGAGGGTAAGGAGAGGGGCTTGCCACTGACCCAGTTGTGGTCCAGTAGCTACCACTGCAGATGTTCTGCCATTTCCTGTGAAATTTGGATACAGTCCAACAGATTCCCTTGATGTTGTGTCAACTGGGATTTGAGGTCCCACTGCAGAGTCCGCATGTGCCACCTTGTGTGTTTGGCTAGCAGGATGCAGGAGGCCAACAACCCCAAGAGCCTCAGTTTCATCTGTACTGAGATCCAGGACTGAGGAAAAAACATCAGGATCATAGCCCAAATGTCCTGTACCCTCTGCTCCAGGGGAAAAGCACTAAACCGTACTGCATCCATAATAGCTCTGAAGAATGAGACATCTATGAAGTCACACTTGGCTTTATAGATGGGACTTCAGCACATTGCTACTGAACTTCAATGATGTTAGAAGGCTTGCTGTTAACTGGAGGTGGTTGACAACTACCTGGTGCAAGCCCGCCTTCAGAAGGCAGACATCGACATGGGGAAAGACTGGTACCCCGACCTCCAAAGATGTACTGTGACCACTGCCATCACTTTTGTGAACACCCAAGAGGCACTGGTGATGTCAAAGGGGAGCATCGAAAAACCAAAATGCACCTGACTCTTTATTCACTGCAGGTAGCACCTGCGGGCCAGCTGGACAGGGATGTGGAAAGAAGTGTCGTGCAGGTCCAATGCCACCATTCAGTTTCCCAGCTCTATCGCAGGCAAGTTAGGATTAGCAAAGTGCTATCCATTCAGTGCTGTAAAATGACAAAATCCTTTTACCAAGTATTTTATTAACCGTTCGATTAAAATCATTACAGTAATACGAGCATAGAAAGGAAAAAAGAACACGTTTTTGTTACCTTCTAAAATCCTACTTCTTTTCCTTGCGGATATAACCATCCTCAATTGATATTGTTGTATTTTCCATACAAAAATTATCCCACAATAAAAGTAAAAACCATTCAACCGACCAAGATGGTAATATAAAATGCTTCAACCAAGTAGGGACTTTATGAAATGCGGTCTCCCCTGTCTTAATTTGTTAACGCATTCCACAAGACAAGGGGAGTAATTTAAAGAGCTTCAAGCAGATAGGAGGGTTAGTAGGTGCGGTTGCCATGAAGTATGTTAAAAGCATTCTTACGGTCTTACCTAAATGTGGAAGTAGCATATATAACCTCTCTATTGTTAGTCTTCATCCCTCAGCTTTTATTTGTGTGCGATGACTGGTGATCCCCAAACTGTGGTACTAATTCCGCTTGCAGGTTCTAGGTGCATTAATAGGGCTTATTCATGTGCTTTGTCATGCCTCTTGGTGTGCATTTATAAATTAAAGTGCTTAGTGCAAGTTAGTGCATGCTGTGTCTCAGCCTGTCCCCACATTTATTAGGCCAGAGACTGCTCGTCAAGTGCCAGCCTAATTATGTGCATGAACTTTCCCATTCTTGCTAAGTTGGTTGTATCAGTTTTGGCGAATTACAGATCTGATGCCTCCATGCAAGTTCTCAGTCTCTTGGCCTTAAAAATTGGGCGAAGCAACCATTGTCGATCCTCGGCCAAAGTGGGACAGCAGCACAACCAATGCAACCATGATTCTTTCCCGTATGAACAGAACCTGCAAGAGGCATTTTCTCACTTTTGCGCCCATGCTGGGTTAAAATCTGTTATTCTTAATGCTATGAGCCGCATGAAAAGAATTTTCCTGCGTGCCTGAACGGACAATGCTTCACGTAGAGAGGGCTAGACTTTCCCTGGGATATATGTTGGGTCCAATGCCACGGTGATGGTTGTGAGCTGAAAAGTTCCCATATCCATTTCAGATGAGATAATCTGTACCTGCCTCTCCGCTGCTTTTTTCCATGGTGATATCGGGATTGAGGGTAGGTGCAGGCTTTCAGCTTGTATCCTCAGGCTGCCGATTGCTTGCTCTAGCTCGAGACACCACGGTGAATGTTCTTCCTTAAAGATCGTTCCCAAGTGATGTGTGAGTGAGTTTTCTCGAGCTCTTGAAATTCTGATGTAAAACTTAATAAGATCCTCCTGGAGCTCCAACTCAGGACTCCCAAGTCCTAGCTCCAGTCTTAGCCTTGCTCTTCTGGCTTGCCGTGGGGCCAGCATCACTAATTTGTATGCTTTGGCCTGTACTGCTGTTGTAAAGATGTTCAACGCACCCGGAAAGGCCAGGTGGCTGTAACTAATTGCCGGGATAAGTTTTGCTTTCAAGACCATCGGCATTGGATCAGCTGTTGGACTGGACAATTGTTGCCCCAGTGAACGGATGGTTTGGTCTGCCTTTCCCCTTAGGTGTTTAAGATGTGTGCCAGGTCTTGCATTCTCTGCAAACCATACCCTGAGGTAATTATAAGTGGTGGTTGTCCCAATTTGATGATCACCCAGCTGCCAATGCGCAAGCTTCTTTTTTGGGTATTTTCCAAACACGATTATCTTGGTTTTACCTTCGTTGACTTGCAGGTGGTTTTCCTGATTGAAGCCATTGCGTGCATTTAGGACTCTCTGGAGGCCCATCCTTGTGTGATCCATTATTACTGTGCCATCCGTATACTGTAGGATTGGGAACCTCACCTTCCCCAACTTTGGAGCAACGAGAATGACTCCTTGCACGGCCGCCCCCATGTCTGCGGTGTACAGATTGAAGAGTAAAGGGGCCAAGACGCAGCCCTCCTTGAGCCCGTTGTTAGTGGCCTGTCTGGATGTTACTGTAGTAGGGTTTGTTTTAACCTGTACCCATTTTTCCTGATGTAGAGATATAATGGCCTTCAGGAGTTTGGGCGGGATAACACAGGATGTATATTTCCAACAAGTCTTCCTCGGTCCACCCTTTTGAATGCCGTACTATAGTATAGCAATACAGGGGCGGTTTGTCTTTCATAACTGCTTGTTTTGAAAAATATGCCAATGCCATGATAATGTCCATTGTAGAGCTGTTTGGCCTGAATCCTGACTGATGAATTGGGAGGATTTATTTTTCTTTTGTCCATGACTCCCAACTCCTTTAGTAAAACCCGAGCATATGTCTTAGCTTCTATGTCGAGTTGAGCAACCAGCCTATATTTAGCGGGTTTGATCGCTCTCCCTCTTTGTATATAGGGTGTAAGATTGAGCCTCTCCGGGACTGTAGCATCGGTGTTGTCAGATAAGCCTGTTCAAATAGTGAGGTCAGAATCGGGGTGATAAATGCCTGAGCTATTTTGAATACTGGAGCTAGGCTCCCGTTTGAACCTGGGGCACCATCATTCGTCATTTTTTTCGACGAGTTTCGTGACTTCGCCCTCAGTAATTTGAATGCCTTCGTTGTTGACGGTAGCGGCTCCCTTGCTGCTGTTGTCGAGGTCGGTGGTTTCAACTTTCATGGTTTGAATGCCTTCGATGTTATGTCTGATTTCTTCTGGTCTACTTCCTTCAAAAAGTTCCCTCAGCAGATTCTTTGGTATATAGTTGTTTAGCAAGTCTTCCCCAGTCCTTTTCGGCAATGCCGTTCTCCTTTGACCAACCTTGATTTTCTAGCCAATTTATATGCCTCCACATTCCAGTGTTATTCCTTTCTTTCAGCATTGAAAACACTTTCAACCATTCTCCTTCCATATATTCCCTTCTATTCTCCCATACATTTTTTGTATGCTGAGATTACGGCAGCTATGGAGAGGCCCTCTAGAGCTTTGCCTCCTTTTTTCTTTGCTCTTAACAGCTTTTGGAGAGCGCTTTTGCTCCGAACCATGCCTTTATGTTGACGGGGCCCATGATGTATCATGTCCACGTTCTTTCTCTGGGTCGACAAAGGAGGCAACATTGTCCTGATTATTAAGATCGACTAAGACAATGAAGTACTCTCACAGCTGAATAATTGTATGTATTACAAACGTCTTGAATGGAATCTTAAGGTTTTTCCTTATAATTTTCATTACGGTACACTACTTCATTTGTACTGCAGTCCCCCTTTTTTTGATAATACTACTATTCCTGCCACACCACTTCTCTTTAATGTAGACTCTTTCCGAAAGGAGTAAGTAATAATAGGGCGTCTAACGCACTATGGGAACTATTGGTTATTCTCTATTGTTAGGCTCCATTTTTCTAATTCCATGTATTCATAATTTACAGCCCTGAAAAAGTTGTGTTATGACTTAATACCGACCAAATACATGTTGGCTGTATCAAACTGAAGATATATGGCTGTATCAAAATTGAAGATATATATACTGTTTACATAAATGGATCAATATTGAACTGTTATAAGAAATCTGCACTGCTGTGAAGAAACAGGATACCGACTACCCCGGACTGTACATTTTGGATTAAAAGTGGACTTATCACTTAACTTTGGACTGTTTTTGCTGTGCTCGGATTGGTAAATTGATATAAAGGTTGTTCCCTTCTCGGAGGGTTAAGTTTGGGGTTACTGTGGTAACTGACCCCGCCTTTCCTAGTAGCACCTCTAATATTGTGTCACATTTACTCTCCCCTATACACATTGCAGAGCGCCTGTAGCTGGTAATATACCTGGTTACCACATATTCTACTAACTCTTATATAATGAGATTGCTGCCATAATATGTTGCCGCACTCCATGGCACCAAAGGGACAAGTGGATTTTGTTACAGGACAAGTAGATTTATGAAGCAACCTGTCCCATGGACAAGTAGATATTTTATTAAATTCCACACCCCTGTACTCGTATAGCTTGTATCTCTGGTGATTTAACCAATATTTTATTGGCAACGAACTTGCAGGCATGTCTTACAAAGACCGATAGTTCTCCCGATGGGCACCCCCTTTGTAGGTTGTTTTCAGAAGCTCATAATAGCCTGTCATGGGAGATGTTGCCTGTTCCCAGGTTTCCTGGAGGCAAACTAGGTCTCCAATGGCTAGATATTCCTGAACTGACTTGTTCCAAGTAATTTTCAAGATCCCAGCTATATTCCACGAAATTAGTGTCAATTGATCCTGTTCTGTCGGCACTACCCTTGACCCGTCACTGTTGACCAGGTTTTGGCTGGTATTAGGGATGACGCCTTGGTAACCCGTGCGCCTCATTAAATGCAGACTCGATTTGTCGTACGTGTGCTTCCCTGTGATTGTATAAGTGACCCATATTTTCCTGGGAGCATCTGTTCTTAGTTGGTTCATACTGTAATATGTGTTTCTATTGTTGGTGTCCCTCAAGACCTAGATAGCCCCTTTATCTTTATCGGTAGGCAGAAGCACAAGTGGATATTTCTTTGGCTAGAGAGATTTAACGTTGATACCCCATTCGGCTAACTGCTGCACCTCTTCTAGCACTGCAGGTTGGACGCGCTGGTGCCTGAATCCTACTGAGGTTGAATCCACGTGGGTGTCACCTTGGAGTTTTAGAAATCTGACCCACACCAGGTCGTCAGACTCAATCGGAGCTAGGGATGCAATATGTTTGAATAGTTGGGAAATGTTGGTCCTGTTCAGGATGTCATTAAGGCCTTTGATGTAGTATCTTTAAGTGAGCACTACCTCGTAGATTTGATGAATTTCCTCATTAACCGGTGGGGCTTCTGGGCCCTGTGCTTGCTTGAAGCGAGGAGTTTCTTTAAAAGCCAGTGGAGCTTCTGGGCCCCAAGCTTGGGCTTGTAAGCGGGGTTGATGGACCTGATCTTTTTCAATGTTTCCGTTAGGCTGTTGGCCGATAACCCTTGCTTGAGAGCGTAGTTGGCTTTACTTCTTTGGTTCCATCTGAGGAGATGAGCTCTGCGCCAAGGATCTCAGGTGGATTAGTATGGTAGCCTGTGTGCTGTTCCGTCAGCTCATTTTTAGGTCCAGATTCCAGTTCCAACCTATCAGATGCCTGGGGGCCTTAGTATTGCTGTGAGATGGCAAGACCTCTGGACCTTGAGATTTTCTTCCTATTACTCCCTCTTGGTTTACCCTCTTTGCAGCTGTAAAGATTGGGTAGAGTAACCTGGTTTTAGTCTTTTTTTCTATGACAGGTAGTCCCAATCCTCTTTTGGCTTTCGCCTTTTTTTAGCTGTTTCTTCAATTTCTTCTTGGCTCTCCTGGATAGCGGGACTTCCGATAAAGCTGGGCCAACCCGTCCTTTGGGGCTTTGACTGAGATCCCTTGTAGGGGCTGGAACTCTGGGGTCTTACGGGGTATTACCCTTAAAGCCCGACCTTATCTTAAGGCTTGAGTGGGACTCGTCTTTTTCGTCTTGGTCCATTTGAGTAGAACTCGGTGTAGTTGGGCAGGAGGTTTCCCCAGCATCTTGCAAAATGCCACAATTGCCCCTCGATGTCGTGACTATCTCTCCTAGGATCTTGGGGAGCCCTGCCGATTTATTGATGATTTCTGCGCATCGGCAGCTACACTTGCTTGTGGCAAGGTTGCTGAGGATATTTGCTTCCATTATTTTCATCCTAACACTTTGATTCACAAAGCGTTGTGCTATTGCTTGTAGTGGGTCTATTTGGATCTCCATTTTAGTTGACTGCCATAGCAGTGCCCTGGTTAAAGTGTTTTGCGCATCTCTTGTTGCTATCAAGTGGGGGTCTCCCATCTCATTCTTTGATCGACCCACTGTTAGTATCTTTTACCTCCTCTGTTTTTCCAAATAATTTAAGCATAAGCTCCTATGTTCTTTCTATTTTCTTCTCCATGTTTTGGAGCCATTTTCTCCTCCATGTTTTGGAGGAATGAGGCTGTGAGCTCTTCCGCCTCAATACTGGTGCTCCTCTGAATGATTGGGGAAGGGGATGATCTTGGGGTAGATATTATGCTCTCCAGAGTTAGTTCATCAAGGTCTGGCTCACATTGCCAGGGGATTTACGCTTCAACTATGTGATGGCCGTTTTCTGTGTATTGAGCATACTGAATCTTGTGTGGTCTTGTTCTTGGAGGTCTCCTGGACATTCCCTAGCAAAGTGGTTGTGTTGGTACTCTCCATGGGTCCTTATGAACCCTTGAGCTTACCCGCTTTAGGTGTCCCCCACTCTCCAGGGCATGAATACAGTGTATGCTCTTGATTGGATTCACTGGATGTATGGGTGATGTCCTTGCTTGGGTCTGTCCCTTGTGGGGACTCTTTTGACTCTTCCTTTGCTCTCTCCATTGGACTGGCAGATGTTGAGATTTGCTTGCATGGCGTTTGAAAGTAAGGTAATAAGTCCCTGTTGGGGGGCCCCCCGCAAAGTTCTCCAAGTGGAGTGACTGGGTGATGCTTCTTGTGATAGTGGAGGAACCTTTTTAGTTTCTGCAGCTGTCCCAGGACTTTGTGCATTCTTTTTTCTGGGAACTATGTTTTGTTGGTGTAGTTTTCTGAGATGGACAATGGAGGCTATTCAGATCTTATTGTGATTGGCTGCTTTTGTTACAAATTGTTGTCAAAAGCTCGCCTTGACTCTCCTGGGATGAGCTATTTGTCTCCTAGGTTCGCCACCTTCTTCAACCTGCCGTCCTTGCGAAAGTGTCCTAACCTCTATGCCACCATAACCCCCCCTCTTAGCATGCGCCTGTGGGGGTGGGGACGGATGGAGTCTGTGGCTCGGCTCTGAGCTTCACCGCGCTTACTTTTTCTCTCTTTTCCTTGGTCCACTAATCCTGCTGGTCTGCGGGCCTTGTGTTTCAAAAGTTCAGATGGATTAGGCATTCCTGGCTGTGTCAGAGCGGGGGTTCCACAGGACTTAACAAGCCGCACCCAGAAC
Organism: Triturus cristatus; assembly: GCF_964204655.1. Taxonomy (NCBI): domain Eukaryota; kingdom Metazoa; phylum Chordata; class Amphibia; order Caudata; family Salamandridae; genus Triturus; species Triturus cristatus. Next base: position 597,019,791 of record NC_140585.1, on the reverse strand, counting down.
TTTCTGGGCCGCCTCTGTGATATTCCCAGAGCCCACTCTCTGAAACGGCACACTAAGGCCGCCTAGCTCTCTTCTGCCTTGCCGCTCAGAAGATTCTCCCACCCCTGTAATTCGGACAGATAACCGCCTTGCAAGGAAATGTGTTGCTGATACAATTTTTCATTTAAAGATTTATTGTTCAGGAGTTTTGCAGGAGAGGTGAGGAGATTCAGAAGGTTGTCGAGGGAGGCTCCTGCCTTGCCTTGCCTCTGGTCTGATTAGAGTCCCTTTTCCCAGCCCTCACTCTATACACTACACCACCTACTCCCTCAGGCTCCCGCTGTCCCTCATGCTCTCTGAGAATCGCAGCCTTTGCCACAAAAGAGCTGCTGCGTTAGAGGAGAGGTCTTGTGCTAGCAAAATGGAAATCCTCTACTGTAGTAGCCACAGTGAGGGCGAAATTGCTGAATGAAGTTGCTAGTGGGAGCAGAAGGACCCAGAGTATGAGCTGGTTGCTCTGCTCGCATTGAAACATTACAAGGATGAGTCAGCTTTGTCGCCGAAAAGGAAGAAGTCATCAAACTGCAAGACCAATAAGGATGCCTGGACATTTGCATGGCGCATCCTAAACAATCAGTTGTGCCCAGGCAAGATCTGAACATACATAATGCTTCATTGTAGTGGTCTTGAATGGTCAGGATAAGGGACGCCTTAAGGTCATCTGGAAAAGCCAGTAAAATATATGCTACCAGTCCCAAAGAGCATGAGAGTAGTACCCAGAGACAGCTGGCATCTAAATGTTAAATGTTTTTATTAGTTTGGCATCCTGATAGCCAGAGTGACAGAGAAGGCATTGGGATTGACCTTGCTGGTGGACGACTGTACCACCACATTCTCTGCTGTCAGGTGCTGCGTAAGAAAGGTATGGTAACCAGGATCAGCACGATGGCAATGAGCAATCTGTCTGTTAACTGGTGGGCCAGAATAAGGCTTGGACCAAATGCGTAAAATGTGTAAGGCCCTCATTAAAAGGTAATAGTGGTTCTATGGGAGCCAGACTACGTTGCAAGACTTCTGTCACTGCATTCATTTTTACTTCCATGGTTGGTAGTTGTAAATCAAAAACCTTAGCCGCTTGTCACATAATCACAGCAAAATAGGCACTTTCCAAATTGTCAGGACCAGGGGGAAACAAGAGGCCAGTTCAGGCGAATGAAGTGGCCAATCCACTGACATCTTGAAGGTCTTCCAGTTTTTTCGTCAAACCGAGGAACATAGTCGTATGTCATCATATTTATTGTTGGCGGAATCTATGGCAAAATGACTGTATCAAGTCTGGGCAGAGTATTGGAGTCTGAAGGAATGCTGAGTGGCTGTGTTCCAGTCTGCAGCATTGTGATAGATTCAGTTGGAAGTCAGTAAGCACTATGAGCTGTACATCCTCAGCCAGTGTTGATGGCATCTGTCAACGTGAGAAGAGCCGGCGCAAGGGATGGCACCAGGATCAAAGCCTGTACTGAAGCCAGTGCTGAACCCGATGCGGGTCCAATGGACACAGATGGCGAACCTGCCAGTTTAAGTCCGACTGGAGGTTCCTGTGGATCCTTGGGGCCCAATGCCATGCCAGAGGGAGCCAGTAAAATCCCAAATATGCGCAGCATGGACTTCCTGAAGGCCTCTACCTTGCTGCAACGTCGCCAATAGACCTGGAAATTCAGAATGCGTTAGACTAAACTCAGAATTAACTTTGAATTAGACTGGGAAGCATATTGATGCCCTTGCACCCTCTCTCTGGAGATCGAGAGTGGCGGGAATAGGACGATTCACGCTTGGATTTCTTGTGCTTTTTATTTGATTTACCAGAAGACTTCAACAACAATCTGATGTAGGAACAACTTTGGGAGTGAGAAATACACCTTTATTTCTACTTGGACTGGTTGCAGCATGAAGTCTTCCTATGTTTGGCCTCACGGACAAGTATGGCCTCGGTCTCATCTGGGCACATTCGCAGCAGACCCTGCAGTCGTGAACCAACACGAGGTACCACAGGTTTTGTGAGGGTCCATCACACTCATCTGTTTGCAACCGTCCCTGTATGGTTTAAACCCCGTTTTAGGTGGTTACAATTGCCTTGCACACTGGTAGATATATATATATATATTCACTTAAAAAAACCATAGGTTTCATACATGTTATAGTTAGCTGGACATTTCACTCGTAAAAAAACATTGAAATTCCCCGTTATAGTTAGTTCAGATAACTATAACTCGCGCGCCCACAATCCACTGCTGATGACGTCACATATTACATCACTCATGACATGGTCAGTGACATCACTCATAACATCACTGATGACATCATCCTTGTGATAGAGTGGTGGTTGCGCAAGTTATAGTTATCTGAACTAACTATAACGGTGGAATTTCAATGGTTTTTTATGAGTGAAATTTCCAGCTAACTATAACATGTGTGAAACCTATGGTTTTTTAAGTGAATTTGCAAGGTTTTTTAAATGCAAATTCCTAACTATAACGTGTGTGAAACCTATGGTTTTTTAAGTGAATTTGTAAGGTTTTTTTAAATGCTAATTTATGTATGTATTATTATATTTTTTATATATTTATTTTACAATAAACTACCTATGTATATAGTTATAGATTGACTGTATCCTGTAATATGGAATGGCTTGTTTAAAATGTTTTTTTTTTTTTAGGGTTTTTCACCGTGCGGAATGCCGGAGATCCCACCGGTGCATCTGTCATTTAGTGTGGACCCATTACTCGAGTCCTTTTAACTTTACCATACCTACTGGAATCTCCGGCATTCCGGAGCATCGTTTTCATACATTACACATTCACGAGGACTTTTCCGTTCTTATTGTATCCTTACCAGACCAGCCGGGTCAGAATTATCACCGGCGGAGCGAACTCACCTGATACCAATGTTTTACTTACAGCCCTGAAAAAGTCACGGGATACTTCCCATTGTGACGAAACACGTTTTGGCTGGTTGTGTCCATAAAAGATGAAACAATTTGAAGAGACCGTAAACAACTTGCGTGGACCTTGTATGATAACATTCTTGATGCAAGAGACTTTGCTAAACAGTGCATTTACCCAATAACGTGTGCCCGGGACTTTGTTTGTCTTTAATTGTGCGGGTCTCTACCCACACACACCTAGGGGTTTTTAGGGTACTACCCCTATCCTGGTTGCACCGTGCCAAAAGCATGGCTAATACACGAAACGCAAACATAGCAAGGCGCCACTCTTCCTGGCATATCCTAAACCCTATCTATTAGACATACATTTCTAAACAATACACAAGGCTTCCAGAGGAAATTAGGTTTGTGGAGTTACTTAAAATCAGAAAAGGTTTCAGCTTCACAGCGTCCTACATTTCTATTTTACTGAACTAAGGACGTTTCTACTTATTTCCTCCAATGAGGGACTTTCCACGTAGATGTTAATCCCTCATAGATATAAAATAAGTGGCGCTGGAAATATTTTATAGAAAATATTTTCTAAAATTATCAGACTAAATAAGAACTTGTGATATAAAAATACAGCAAGCAATTCAAGTGCGCTCCTGGCAAAATCCATTTTTATTACTCGTTCAGAAAATATATATTACTTTTTTGGTTCATATAACTCATGTAGATAAACATATACGTCAAACCACCTATAACAAAAACATATCGTCTTTTGTAAATAACATTTTGTGCTCTTTCCACTAAGCTTACAAAACTTTTAAGAAAACATGTATCACCTCATATATTAGCCTTTGTGACTGGTTCCATAACTGAGAAGAACTCAAAATTACCAAGAGCATTTATGTACGTGCCAATCAGCCGTTACTGGTGACCTTCGTAAATACCTGGGCCGTGCCAGTGTTGTTTTTAACGCACACGTGTATGCTAAATGGCAGATAACGCACTCTATGAAATTGCCAGTGCGGAAGAATATGGCAAAAGTATGTTTTGCACTAATTTAAAGCACCGGATTTTAATAAGGTAAAAAATACGACGTTTTCAATGGATACCGAAATGCCACTTTACTGTGAAAATGTTCCTGAGCACGGTACCATTCCTAATGGAAAGACACTGCTTTCAATCACTGCAAAACATTTTTGGCACACCCCGAGCTGGCCTATCACACAAACACCTGTGCACAAGCAGGTGAAAACAATTGCGCAAAGCAATATTTGCCCAGACACCCATTGTTCGTGACACGGCCCTCATGAGCAAAGCCTCGGCCAAAAGCATCAATCAATTTAACTTAATCGAGTTTGCAGCAGAAACTTTCCATAAATGCCACAAGCAATAAAAAAACAACTAAACGGTTTGCATGCCAAGTGATGTAGTGCGCCGAGAGGGGGCGAAGTTCAATAGCATGAAAAGAACATGGATATGCTTATGTAGGTGAATCAAGGATAAGCACTTAATGTCTATATTACTATTATCATAGGTGCAGGATACCTCTGGTGTGCCGCCTGGGATTGGGGAACAGAACACGGATTCCTCGTACAAAGACGCCTGCCTTTAATACCCTCTCAGTCTAAATGCAGTGAGGGACTTAAATGTCCAGGAATGCAACGAAATGTACTTAGCAGTAAAATAATAAAAACATAACCTGGCCCACAAATGATACGAAGGAGCATTTGCTTCTGCCATTCAGAGGTAAGAGGGGAGTGTATAACATATTTCAGACATTAACCTTCTTTTATTGGCGAACATCTCAAACAGAATTGTAACACAGAGGTTTCCAAAATGAGTCGTGGCATCAAAAACCAATATGTGGAAAGGAAAGTGGTCAATGTGACAGCACCCAACAAAATAGTAATTAAATTATACGTTATGATAAACTTTTTGTGGCAATTAGCAATAACACATGGTCTACATTTATTGCCTTTATTTCTTAGTGCTCTATACTCGGATGTAGGTCTGAAATCGCTTAGAGAAAATTCAGTAGGTATTATACCACAACACTGGCACACACTTTATCGACCTCATTCAAGTATCAAACTGCTATTATGAGAAAGTACAGCGTTTTCTCCCTTCTCGTCTCAGACCATGAAAGTTACTCTGCCAGTCCCAATGTATTGAAATGAAAGTGGCCAGGAAAAGACACCTTGATTTTGAGCCAGTGGATATGGAATAATAGTGAAGGTGATAATAGACTTAGGAAATCCGTGGCAAAGATGAAATTGCTAGTAGAGAGGAACCAGGAGGCAAAGTGACATGACTCACAACACAAGGTAAGGTGGCTCAGATTTTTAAGGTTCTGCTGGATCTTTGAAGGAAGGTGGAGAAGAAAAGTAGTGGAATATGGTCAGTGCAAGAGTGGTTGGACACATTTTCACAGTGGAATGAGGAACTTCACCGAGGCGCATCGCATATTGTGAGTCAGCCAGCCTTGTGTCTCTCAGGTTGGAGGTAGATCTTGGAAGGTGTACAGAGACATGGGACGCTAGACCGAATGCTTTACTAAGGATTGAAGGTTTCGTGGTGGAGGCAGAGGTTAGGCAAAGAATTGTTTGTCCATCTAGTTTTCTGAAAAAGTGCATTGATTGAGGACTGGTAGAATGGAAGGTGAAAAAAATATGAATTTCGAGAATGTGAAGCAGGCAGATGCATTTTGCTGTTGAAATTAAAGATTTGGTTGTTGGACAATACCGAAGGGATAGTGGACTGGGGATGAAAATCAATGACAGCTGCGTTCAAAAGTAAGATTTCAGTGCTGACAGGCTAAGCATTACTCAATGTGCAATATGGTGTAAGCAACTGCAGAAAGGTAGTGGCGTAACAAGGTCAGGTGGTATCCGGTGTGGAAAATTTCTTGACACCCCCGGCTTGACAGAATGGAAAAAATATGTGTTTAAAACACATTTTTGCCATTTTGTCACCCCCCTCAGTGATGACACCCGAGGCGGCACGCACCCACCGCACCCCCCTGCCTATGCCACTGCAGAAAGGCAGTTTGTCACATGAGCACAGTACGAATCTTTAAAAGGAAGTAGGAAATAAAGATTGGTGTGGTAACAGCTAAAGGGAAGACACTGAAGAAGAGGCGATGTACAGGAGGGAGGGGAGAAGGTAAATTGAGAGGATCAAAGACGGATCCTTAGATGACCCTTACTGGAAAGTAAATGAGCACTGGGACCACGGAGCACCAGTACACTGAATAGGTCTGGTCAGCAAGGTAGGAGGCAAGCCAGGCTGCACCAGATATTTTAACTTGCAATGATTGTCAAACGTATGTGTGACTGTATTAAATCCTCTGTAAATAGGCTTTGAAGTAAACGGTGTTGAAATGAGGAAAAGACAATTAATAGTGGCACTCTTTTGTGCCAAGCTTTCATGAGAGAAAAAGATTACAAGAAACACACTGATAATCCAAACGGATCGACATATGCTGCAGCTTACACAGACCTCGTCAACCCTACGCCATTCCTACACAAAAGGGAATTATTGCTATCACAAATTGAAAGAGTAAGAAAAGAAAAGCATTTTTGTTTTAGACACATTTTCCTAACCCTTTCAGTCTAATCTTCAGTAAAGTACATTGCATGAACAAAACCTCTTAGTGCGTGACGATTTGGTGCAGTTAGTTATTAAACCAACCAAATTAAGAATGTCTGTCAATGATAATGGAATGCAAACAACAATGGAGTTTTGCCCTAGCCGGTGTTTCTTTTTTACTATTCATTGTCATTTGATAGTAGCACAATTTATTATACATTTGAAGCTGAACCCAAGCAGAAGCTTTCAATATGAAAACCTTTGTACAATAACTTTAACTACGAGACCAGCAACAGTAAGAAAATGTGCCTGGACATAAATCATTGGCTCCAAATTCCAGCGGCATGGCCTGCCACGTTTTTATGCTGGGTAGATTTTTACTATAGTGAAAAAAGGTGGACTAATGTCGGAGGCTGTGTAATGGTATGTTGGAAAATCTTTGATATTTTATAATACCAGATCATGAGAAGTTTGTTCATGCAATATTTTCTCTGTAAACCAGTCATATGTACCCGTTACAGTTATTAAATCTGAAAACATAAAACTAAACTCCAAAATGCATTTTCCAGGAAAAAAACATTGTGATAAAAACAGATTTGATATGGTTCTTGCAGGATTCATGTTTTCCAAATTCAGCAGTGTAGCTCAAGCGTTAGGCTTAACACTCTTCATTTGGACTGATCCAGATTTCCTTTGTATGAGATTCAATAGCATCACCTAGGAAAAAGGAGAGTAAAAGACAGCATAGGTCAATCTTTTTAATTTCCTAGTTTTTAGATTTTGCATTGCCAACAAAATTATAGCAAGCATTGTAAAGCCATAGGAACGAACGACATGCAAACTAAGAGATGCAAGTTTAGCTATCACAAATATGTATGAAAGGCCAAACATACGACCTCAGGACTCTGATGCATATATGTTAATACTGCACATTTCCTCATGTTCAGTACATGACATCTCTTAATCGATCAACTATGGAACCTTTTTAGACTACAAAAATGGAATACATCTTTTAGCAATAATCGAGGAAGCTTGCTGGATCTTTTGTAATGCCCCAGGGGATGGAGATGGGGTCCCCGGGGCCTATAAAGGCTCAGGGAGAGGCTAAATGTCCCCGTCCCCTTTTTATAACAGTTGGTACTGGGGGATGAGGTCCCCCCAGGTCCCAAATAGGCCCCTATTCACGCCCAGGCTACCCACTGAGGCCAAAATAAAGTTTACATTGGATGTCTAGTTTACAAAGCTATCCACTGCAACTCCCCAGTATACCTCGCTTTCCTGGTCAATAAGGTATCATACAAGTATCAATAAGCAAAAATAATTTGCTACTCAAACCAACCACTCATGCCCGGTATACATCCTTCTCATGTGCTGATCCTGTGGAACACACTTCCATTAAAAACCCACCCAGATGTCTTTCTGAAAACCCATCTCTATGGACTATATCTGTTAGGCCGTCTAAATCAAACACATTGACAAATGCACATTTTACCCATCCCAACCCTCAAAACTCTGCTACAAAATGATTGCCTTGTTAAGATGCTTTTGGCACTTTGCCACTGCTGTTCAGTGCCAAAGTGCATGTGCTCCATTTGTATATTGTTATTATGGATTGGTGTTTCCATGAATGGTTTATGTGGTTTACTGTTAAGTCCCAAGTACAGTGCACTGTGTGTGCCCAGGGCCTGTAAACCAAATGCTGCTAGTGGGCTTGCAGCACTGATTTTGCCTCCCACACAAGCAGCTTTGCAAAAAAAAAAAAAGGTATCAGGCCTGCCATTGTAGTGCCTGCGCACAGTCTAGTACTGCCATGTCGACCTGGCAAGTTTACCCACTTGCCAGGCCCTAACCTTCCCTTTTCTTACATGGGTATCTTGGGCCTAAGGTAGGCCCAAGATATCCCTGTGACCAGGGTGCAATGTATATGAAAGGTAGGACATGCCCTGATGTGTATGGCATGTCCTGTTAGTTAAATACTGCCAATTTCGTTTTTCACTATTGTAAGGCAAACTGTCCCATAGGATAGAATCGGGAGTTTGCTCATAACATCTTATGAGCATTACTGCCCATGGGATCATGATAGGAAAATAAAGTTTGATATGCCTGAATGTGAAGATGTATCTTTTAGTGAGGGTGATTTTTACATTCTGGGTTTGAAAATACCACTTTTAGAAAGTAAGTATCTTCTTGCCTAACCATCCAGTGTGCCTCTGCTAGGTTGTGTATTGACTGTCTGGCTTTGGAGTGACAGGGGCTGGGGATGTGCATTCTGTTCAGACAGCCACTTGGGGGTTGAGGTGTGTCCTGTCTTTCCAGTGTGAGTCAGGTCTGAGCTGCATAGACCTGGGCTGCATTCAGAGTAGTGGGAGGAGATTTCTTTCACACCTGAATGGGCCTGGTCTGCCTTTGACAATGCTGTCTCCACCTCCTGCCAGGAAGGTGCACCAATGAGGACAGAACTGGTTTTGGCTGGGCAAAGACACTCTCTGCCTCCAGAGAACAAAGGATTTTGTATTATAAAAAGAAGGGCCCAGACTTTTAGATCACTTCTGAGAATCAAGAGGAACCTTTGCCAAGGAGAAGAGCTGGAGAAACTGAGGAGGAATACTGCCCCTGTGCGGTTTGCTGTCTGGGGTTGGACTGCAGTGGCTTCTTTCTGCCAAGGAAAAGAGAAAGAGAAGGACTTTGCTGCATACTGTGTCCCTTGCATGAGGAAGATCTCCAGGGGCTTGAAATAGAGCTTGCCTCCTGTTCTGAAGTCTCAGGGAGACAAAGACTTCACCCCCAATCCCCCCTGAACTCCGTTGCTCGGAATACTGACCTGCTGAGAGGTGCCTGCCAGTGTTTTGGACCTCTGGAGGTTGTTTTGGGACTGGAAACTGCACAAACTGTAAAAATCGATGCATCGCCTGTTTACGACGCATTGCAGCGGTGCAAGAAGAATTTTCCGACGCATCGCCACCGCCGAAGAATCAACGTAGCACCTACTCGCGGCTGAAGTGTTTACTGTGCGACGAATCCTGTGCACCGATCTCCGAGATCACTGCGCCTTTTCTGACGCAGGCCCTGTTGTGGAAGAATCGACGCATCGAGGGGACGCGGCTGAAATCATCGCAGCGCATCCTGGGTCTTCACGCATCACATCACATCATACTGGATTGTCACGCATCGCATCGAAGCGTCAAGTCTGTTGCATCGTTGGGGGACACAGTAAGAAACAGACGAATCACCTCCCCACGCAAAGGAACCGACATATCACTTCCCTGCGTAGTAGTAAGGAACCGACTCATCACTTTCCTTGGAGCAACGAAACGACAGATCCCCTTCCCTGAGTGTAAGAAACCGACGTATCATTTTCCCTGCGACCCTTTTTGGTTGCATTTTCGACAAATCCAAGGTACTTTGTGTAAAAGTGCTGCACAAAACATTTTCTTGGACCAAAACTGTTTCTACCTTTTAAGAATCGTTTTTTTAGTACTGTATTGTGGTCTATGGTATATTGGTCTTGTTTTGGTTTAGATACAGATTACTTATTTCTCTAAACTGGTGTGGTGTCCATTTGTAGTGTTTTCACTGTATGTGTTCACAAATGCTTTACACACTGCCTCCGAGATAAGCCTGTCTGCTCGTGCCAAGCTACCAAGGGGTGAGCAGGCGTTGTTTTAGGAGTGTATCACCCTTACCCTGACTAGGAGGAAGGGCCCTATTTGGACAAAGGTGCAAACCCCCACCCCCCCCATTTCTAACAGTATGGTATTCTGTTCTTGTCAGATTGATGTTCTCTGTAGACTTTGCAAAGTGCTATCATACTGGTTGGTGCTCTGCACTGTATAAAACTGTTACATAAATGAAATGTCTGACAGCCTTTTGGAGCAGCACCTCATATCACTTATCGCTGAAGTCTTGGCGACGCATTAATTTTTTGCCAAGATTCAAGTAAATAATGAAACATTGGACATTTTGTTAGTTTAAGAAGTTAGGCAAGAGCATGCAAATATGGAAAATTAACTGAATGTTTAATTTAGGACCAGTCTGTACTGTGCATCAATAGCTGTGAGCTGCAAGAGGAGTTGCTTGCTAGAAATCCTACATAAAAGATGCAGTGGCAATTGTGTAAGAAATGGAACATACAGTTGTAGGTGTGAAGGAGCTCCACTGTGACGGTGAGGCTAGAAGTGAAAGATTTTTATGTGGTTACAGAAAAAAAGAAAAGACTCTGTTGTGCAATTTAGCGATGCGGAAATAAAAAAAAAGCACAGGCACTTTACTATGAAGGAATAATAAACTTAGCAGCTAATACCTCTCGGGGAATTTTCTGTGTTGCGAAGACCCTCCAAGAGCTTCCTGGTTTAGGGATATCATCCGATGTCTCCCCAGATCGTTATAACATACTTGCTGAATTTTTTCAGAGAAAAATTAAAGATATATACATTGCATTTCCCGGCTCACCATCTCCCAGTGACCTTCTATTAACGGACAAGCCCCTGCCTTACACGGAGCATCTATTGGAAGCACTTCTAACCATGAATTTGGATATTTTATTGGAAATCGTCTCCCAATTACAATTGGGCTCCCCCTTGATCCGGCTTTTCCCCACTTCCTTTGTAAAGCCAAAGACGTGATACTCCCAGTCATATTGGAGGTGATAAATCGGTCTATTTCCACCAGCCAAGTCCAATCACTCTGGGAACACGCTATGGAGAAGGCCCCACTCAAAAAGCAGAGCTTAAATCCGGAGGACTTGAGCAACTATCATCCCATTTCTTTGCTACCTGAGATCTCTAAGATCTTGGAAAAGTACATCAACACGACCCTCTCAGATCTCATAGAAACCCATGATCTTCTGCACCATTCCCAGACCAGTTTTCGCCCTTACCATGGAAATGAAACTGCTCTTCTTACCGTGGTCGAAGAATCTAAGAAAACCCTTGATCAGGGAGGAGCAGTAGCTATTATCCTCCTTGATCTAAGTTCGGCATTTGACACAGTCAATTTTGACATTCTCTTAAACAGACTTAGGAGGGTCGGTCTTTCAGGTGGTGTTATTACCTGGCTTCAGTCCTATTTAGATGGTAGAACATTCCAGGTCTTTTCAGGGGAGTCCACTTCTAGAGCTTATCGCTCAGCTGTGAAGTCCCCCAAGGCTTGTCTCTGAGCCCTACATTATTTAATGTTTACATAAGACCACTTTCTGACATTATTTTGCCATATGGGATTAAAATCGTCATGTATGTGGATGACACACAGTTGGTAGTTGCCCTAGACCATCCTCGGAACTTCCCCTCTGATCTTCAATCCTGCCTGGAGAAAGTGGCTACTTGGATGGAACACTCAAGTCTCAGGCTCAATGGAGGAAAAACAGAACTAATGTTCTTGGGCAACGCGACTAACATGAATCTTAAATATACATGTGCCTTGGCCCTCTCCCAAACCCTAACATCAAAAGCCTGGGTGTCTGGTCGGATAACTCCTTTAAATTTGACCACCAAGCAGTGAAACTGGCAGGAGCCTGCTTCTCCACTCTCAGACTACTTCGGAAAGTCCTCCCTCTCCTTCCTATGGGGGAAGGAGAATCCTGGTCCAGGCTCAGGTCCTCTCTTTTGGATTATAGCAATTCTCTTTACTTGGGAGCCCCCAAAGCAACAATAGAGAAACTTTAAGTCGCGCAATACTGTGCTGTACGGTTGTTGCTCGGGATCCCTAAAACTCTGTTGGCTAAGCCGGCGCTTTGAAGACCCTACACTGGTTGCCAATTCTGGAAAGAACAAAATTCAAATCGCTGTTTATAGCCCATAAGACCCTATGGGGGAGGGGCCCATTAATCAATCGCTCCCTCATCTCCTTTTACTGCCTTAGGAAATGCCTCTGCTCGGCTAATCTAAAATTAGCAGTAATTCCCAAAATTAAGAGAGCAAGAAGTGGAGGAAGGTCCTTTTCTTACAATGTAGCTAGTCTCTGGAACACCCTGCCCCTTCGCTGGGAGTTTCGCCATCTCCCCTTTCGAAAAAGTCTTAAAACATGGTCCCACCCTATATCTTCTCAGTTCCTCTCCTGTTTTGCCGCCAGCGCTGGGATGTCTTGGGGTAGCTATGCGCTTAATAAATGCTGAATAATAATAATAACATACATAATAGAGTGCAATGTGCCATGCCATAAATGCTTTTTTTTGCAAATGCAGTAGTATAGACACGGGTCTGGCGTCCTCCACCCGACTCGGCATCCACGATGCCGCCTCCTGCGGCGAAACTATGATGCACCATGCACCATGCTATGATGCACCATGCTATGATGCACTGTGCTCTCTTTTGAGGGTATATGATTGTACTCTGCACCCGCATGTCTCCGCTCTGTGGTGAGAGGCACAGCGTCCTGGAGGTTGCTGCAGCCTCACCAGTGGCTGCTCCTGGCACAGCCCATGCCATTTTCCCAGACCACGCTGCTGCTTAGCGTCAGCCTCGGACTAAGTCTTGTGAGGTGGGAGGCTCCTGGAGCGTGGCTACTTGGCAGAGGGGCTGTTCTGCAGCTAGAATGGTAGGTGGCTACACTGTCTTTTCGTTTTCCTGCCATATATAGCACCTGACAGCCCTGCCATATATAGCACCTGAATGACCCTTCTTAATGGTATTTTTGGTGATTGATTTTGGTGAATCATTCCATCTTCAGAGCACAACCTTGAACTCTTCAATCTCTTCTCCTACAAGCAAGACTCGGCCACTACCACACCCGCTCCTTCTCAACTCACCACTGACTCTACATAAGACAACCTAATCTCTCCAACCCCCCTTTTTATCCCTCTTCCCACTTCTCTCCCTTGGCAGACACCCACTCATCCATGGGTATAATTGCAGTCCATCATATACTTCCTCTATTGAACATGCCGGAACTGCCGTACGACAACAACACTCCAGCAGTACTCCCTCCCAACCTTATAAAGTACCCTGGATCAACTCTCCCATCAATCGGGATACTATATACTCCACTCCGTATCAACCAGCCATTATCAAGACTCTGCCTGTGGACCCTATCTATGACTGCCCCTCGCCCGAACCGTCCTGACTTGGCTAGATCTAAATATCTCAGTGCTTCCACCAGTCAGGAGCCGCTACACTCACTCTACGCTTGATACCATGAAAACTGAATTACAGCTGTTTAGGACTGCCATCTATAAAATAGTGCCTATCACCTTTAACCTGGAACATAATTGGTCCTTACACACGACTCACCTCCAGAATCACAGCATACCAACCCACAAATGCCACACTTCTCTTAGCTCTGCCAATACCTGGGCCCCACAACCTAGCTGGTGTTGCACACTGAATCTTGATTACTCCTCTCAACCCAACAGGCTAGTCGGATAGCTATCGTATAATGATATCCTCTTCTTACTCACCAATAATAACCATGCTCTGACTGACCAAGTGATAACTGCTGTAAAATTCAGACTATTATTACTCACCCACATGAGAATCCCATGCTAGCTCTAGGTACATTATTAACACAAACCTCAAACAAGAACCCATTTCACATACTTCTACTACTACCAATAAAACCTCCCTTAAATGCTTGTTACTCAATTGTCGCTCAGCTGGTAAACATGTGGCTGACACAGCTGATATACTTAACCTTGACATTCCCTCACTGAAACTTGGTTGAACGAATCCGCATCCCTAATTCTGGACATACTAGCCCCTCCCAGTCATGACATCAGACTAGACTGTTCAGGCTGCTCTGGAGGTGGCCTAGCCTGTATAATAAACAGGTCCACGTTATCTATGAAACAAACACATTCTCTATCGCTGCTCTCCAGCGAATACCTTAGGATCAACATCACCACCAAAGACATCTCTACGTGCTCTCATGACACAAATTGCCACCCTCCTGGCGATAAAGCTTAACAACCAGATGTTTTTCAGTGACTTCAACATTCATTGGAACAACTACAGTGACCCTCTTGTGAACAGTTTTAAATCCTTCCTCAACCTTATCCAAGCCTACCACACCCCTACCCATAACAAAGGGGCAGCCTTAGATTTAATCATTGCAAAAGAGAACACCATTCAAATTGAATCTATCCTACCTCGTGACTGGGCTGACCACTATTGCATCACCATCTTCATATCTGAAAAGGCAGCTATCTCAAAGGGCCAACCTATGAAAGCCAAACAATGGGTCAGAGACCCCATCTCATCATCCCACTCACGCTATTGGCTATTAGTAACAGCAACCTGCTCCCTCCCGCCAACATTCATGACCTCACTGATCACCACATCAACTCCATGCCAAAATCATAGATACCATTGCCTTAAACTAAAGAGTCCCATTCCAAAGATCCAACCCTTGGTTAAACTCGAACCTTAACGAGGAACGCTAATGCCTCAGACTTGCTGAGAGATTGTGGAGACATACTCCTCCTCTGACTAACCTCAAACTTCTACGACAAAAACAGAAAGCCTACAATAGGCACATTAAAAACTCCAAAGCAGCAATCTTTCAAAACCAACTTGGTACGGCAATTAACCAACCGGAAAAAAAAAAATGGTTTGAAATGGTCAAAAAACGAACTGGAAAAGCAATGCCCTATCGTCTGACAACAAAACCCTATCTAATTGCAAAACCTTTGCCTCCTTCTTTGCTGGGAATCACCACCGAGATCCAGAACGCTTGAAAACTCTTACCTCGTTCAGGAAGAATGCCTAATAACCTCTTCCCACAAAAACAATACTGCCTGGCCCAGCTTTAAACGATCGCCTTGCCTCCAAACTCCTCAATGAGTTAATTCACCTCCTACTCCCCTAATGGACTAGTATTATCAATGTCTCACTTACCCAAGGATCCATACCTGAATGCCTAAAAAAGTGGTCAGGATACTCCGATCTTAAAAATACCCATCTCCAACCAGTCTGACTCAAACAACTACCGCCCTATCTCCAACATCCCAACTTTGGCCAAACTCAATGGGCAATTCTATCTCCTCGACCATTGTCAATCCGATTTCAGACAGGCCATAGCACCCAAACTGCCCTGGTCCACATCGTTGATGATGCTCCATGTTCACTCAATCACAATGAATCTTGCTTACTAATCCTACTTGACCAGTCAGCTGCATTCGACACAGTCAATCATGAAACCCTTATGAACCTATTAGAACACAGGATGGGTCTCTCTGATGCCATGTTAAAAGGGCTCTCCTCCTTCCTTCACAACACATCTTCCCGCGTTCTAATCAACCACGCTCTTTCCGATTAGTCGCCAGTTACGCTAGGCATCCCCACGGTTCCACTCTATCCCCAACACTGTTCAACCTGTACATGGAGCCCCTGACCGAAATCCTCAAACTCTGTCACATCTTCTACCACATGTATGGAGATGAAACTCAACTCTACGTGAAAATTACATCCCGATAACATCATCATCCTTAATAACACCATGACAAAAACGCAGCATTGGCTGACTTGTGACCACCTCAAACCTAATGCCCTCAAAACAGAATTCCTAATGATGTCACCGTCAGGTATCAACCTAGTATCAAAGACTGGCTCCCACATCTTACTGCCTTGAACTGTACCCCACACTTCCTTGACTCAGCTAAATACCTAGCAATAATCTTGGACAATGCCCCATCCATGCAAAATCATATCAGTGCCGCCACTAGAAGAGCTAACCGTCAATTTAATGCTTCTTCAAAAGCTTTATTCGACAGTAAGTCTTAAAAGCACATTGGTACATTAAATACAAGCAAAATAAATATCACAGGACAATCCACACACATTAAAAAACTATTAAATCCAATTGATTACTGTCGAAGATATAGTTAAAACCTTATTAATAGCTAAAAATTCACAGAACATAAAAGGGAAGACTTAACTCATGAAGGTCACTAACTAGCAGCAGGTTGGATGGAAGTTCGAGTGCGTATTATCCAAGTCCAACTTAAAAATTTAGCCACAGCCACCGCTATGCAAGGTGAACAATCAGAGCCCAGTATCCTTAGTGCTTCTTTGTAATTTCGAGTAGCTAACCTGAGACAGATGGGTCTAAGCCATTTGCGACTCGGAGCAACATAGAGAGGGCATACAAAAAACACATGTGCTACAGATTCAGGCATGTCTAGGCAATTATGACATCTATCATCCATAGTAGAGGACCATTTACTTGTTAATGACTTGACCGAAAGAGTACCTACTCTAAATTGGAAATATAACTTCCGGTCTTGAGGCCTCTCAATAATGTCCCAATATGATTCACATTTTGGGCGTAATTTGTGATCTAAAAACCGACCAGTTAAATTCGTGGACATATTAACTGTATGGGATTCTAATTGGACCATTTCCCAATATTTTTCTTTTATATGTTTTTTTGTTGGGAAGATTGAAAGGTCCGGTTTATTCCTAGGATACTCAGGTCTAGCTTTAATAAAAGGGACCTAATTTCCTTTAGCCACTTAATTTTATGAAATTGGTCAGCCTGAATCACATCCTTCAGACCCTGAGCATAATGCGTTAGTTCAGGGGTCGTCCAAATACATCTCCAATACAACAATGGACGCAACCTGGCTAGATCAGCGATGTTTTTGCTACCTAAATCCAACAAAAGCGGGACAGTTGGGGTACTTTGGGGCACACCTACCAATTTACGTAGAAAAATATTCTCCGCTTTAGCTAGACGGTTCAAGTTGGTAAAGCCCCAGAGTTCAGATCCGTAGAGAGCTGTGTTAACTACTTTCATATTATACACCACAAGGGCAGGAGTGATTGGCCTTGTTAAAGAGGACCTATGTTTAAAGGATAAGGCACCTGCAAGCTGGTGGAATTTTAATAAAGCCATATCCATGTGACGATTCCATCCCATATTAGTTTGTAACTAGATTCCAAGATAGGCAAAGGAATCAACCTGTTCTAGGGGTGTGCCATCAAGAAAGATTTTACCCTTAAAGGAATTGGCCTGGTTCAAAGGCATGAACTTTGTCTTTGAGATGTTGATCTCAAGTCCACGCTGTTGACAGAACTCTCCGAATGCATTAACGGCCTTCTGCAGGCCGCTCGGGGTTCGTGAGATAATTAGGGTGTCGTCCGCGAACATGAGAACAGGCACGCGAGCTCCAGCCCGTATAGGGGCATCAGTGGGGGAACTACTAAGATGTTCAACTATTCCGTTTATATATAGGGAAAACAGGGTGGGAGCCAGGACACACCCCTGGCGAACACCACGCTCGACAGGGAATGCGTCCGTGACCTCACCCTGAGCCCCCATCTGATTCTCGCGTAGTTGTTCTCATGCAGGCGGACAAGCAAGGTCAAAAGATCAGGCGGCATCCCCTGTTTGGCAAGAACAGACCAGAGTTTGCTGCGTGGGACTAAATCAAAGGCCGATTTTAAATCTACAAACACTGCATAAAGTGTCCCCCCTAGATAACAGCACATTTCTCCAATATATTAAAATAAAGAAAAGAACTTGGTCGATCGAACTAGTGCATGGACGAAATCCAGCCTGGTAAGGGGATAAGATATTTTGATCCTCAATCCATGCTTGTACTTTGCTCCGGACTAGACGACCAACCAGTTTTTGGGCTGAGTCTATGAGGCCAATAGGCCTGTAGTTATTTGGTAGTGATTTGTCCCCCTTTTTAAAAACAGGGATGATCTCGGCTCCCTTCCATGAAGATGGAATAGGAGCTCCTCTGGCCACTGAATTTGCTAGCAATGCAAAATACTGGCACCAAGAGGGCTTGTCACTCAGGAAGATGTCAGCTGGAATACCATCCATACCTGGGGCTCTACCTCTGGTAACACAGTCTAATGCTAAGCTTACATCTTCAGCTGTAAACAGATTATTTTGAAAAAGGATGGTAGGTGGAGAGCTACTAACTGATAACACCTGGTTACAAGCATATTGAGGTTTAAAAAATTCTAACCATTGTAGCTGGGGTACATTATTTTGTGGGGGATCCCCTTGCCCATCCCTATCCCATTTTATGATATTCCAAAATTGTTTGGAGTCTTTGGAAGCACAGGCCAATTTCAAATCCTGCCATCTGTCCTCATCCCACTGCCTTTTTGCCGCCTTTTGAAACGATCTATAAAAAACCCTTGCCTCACGTACTCTCATGGGGTTCTTTGCCTTTATTTCTTTACTCAATATTGACCTAGCAACTTTACAGGATTTATTGTACCACTTAGCTGTGGCCATTTGTAAGTTTCTATTTCCCCTAGGAGGAGCCTTCTGGAAGAATGTCTTGAGTCTAGAAATCAGTTATCATGGGCCTCTAGCATAATACAAGGGAAATCCTGTCTATCAATTTGAGTATTTAATTTTACCAGTTCCTTTGTAACTTCATTTTTAAGTGCGGCCAGCTGAGCAGGATTCTCTGCTACTTTATCCCATTTAACATGGCGCATATTGTTAGTAACTACAATATCCAAGGTTGTAATTACTCCACCTATGGACTCTGCTTTATCCCCAGTTTGGACGTTAAATAATGAACAAAGAGGGTTGTGGTCGCTTTCTATCCGAGGTTTGATGACCATATCAACCAACCTATGCCAAAATCTAATGTCCACCAGTAGGTAGTCAATCCGGCTACTATTCCTCCCGTTATCAAAGGTGCACGCACCCTGTTGATCTGAGGGGGTTCTCCCATTACCTGCTCTTAATCCTCTTTCAAGACGCATAGATTTTAACTGAACTGTAACACGTTACATATCAACTACGACGACCAGGTGTCCCTATATTAGACTGTCCTGACGAGACCCTCTATTTGTCATAGGGTCGAAACGCCGTTGACGTGAAAGGCGAATCATTCTTTTGACACTTATAATGATTAAGTGTTGATAATTGGATTTATCATTTTTTATGATTGCCTTTGTAATGAAAAATTGAAACCTTTTTGTATGTTGCACTTTATGTCACTTTCTTTTGCTTAGGTTAATTTTTCACTGGGACACTCTTTGAAATTTGTACGAATATTGTTATTTTGTATTGGGAATTTGTGTCTACTTCTCATAAATCTTTTCATTGTAAATATAAAAAGAAACATTTTCTACTGAAGTTCTAATGTGTATGGCTGAACTTTTCTTTCTGACACCATATTTAACCCCCTTTTTTGATTACTATCATGTATTATATACTATATTAGTAAGTATTAATCCACACGAGCCATTGTTTCCTTATAACGAATAATACCCAGGCTCCTTGTGGGTAGGGTTTCCTTGTTTCCTAATTAATTATCCCCAGTTTGGACGTTAAATAATGAACAAAGAGGGTTGTGGTCGCTTTCTATCCGAGGTTTGATGACCATATCAACCAACCTATGCCAAAATCTAATGTCCACCAGTAGGTAGTCAATCCGGCTACTATTCCTCCCGTTATCAAAGGTGCACGCACCCTGTTGATCTGAGGGGGTTCTCCCATTACCTGCTCTTAATCCTCTTACAAGACGCATAGATTGTAACTGAATTGCTGCGGCTGACCATCTTTTGATAGCAGGGAGGCCAATCTTAGGAATACCCCATCTATTATCCTGTTCGGCAGAGATGTCCTGATCTTCTTGGCCGAGTGGTTCATAAGTGGTGTTAAAATCACCCCCCCACTATTGAAACAAACTGTACTGGGAGACCCTCTAATTGGGTGTCAAGAGCTGTGACAACCTCTGAGATGCGCCCTCCTGGTTGGCCTCTGGCATAGACATTGAAAATGGCCAGTTTGTTACCATCAGGCCATTCAAGTCTAACTGCCAGAATATCATTTGACAAAACTCTGACCTGCTGTACCTTGCAACTCAGGGTCTGGCGAATCCATATCACCAGGCCTCCAGCAGGCCGACCTTTTAGGCTTTTGACAGCAGGGATAAAAAAGTTAAGATATCCTACTCGAAAAACC
Organism: Triturus cristatus; assembly: GCF_964204655.1. Classification (NCBI taxonomy): domain Eukaryota; kingdom Metazoa; phylum Chordata; class Amphibia; order Caudata; family Salamandridae; genus Triturus; species Triturus cristatus. The sequence continues at coordinate 596,999,417 of NC_140585.1, read as the reverse complement.
GCATCTACCGACCATGATTCCTGAAAGAGGTTAATATCATGCTGGTCGATAAATTTGCACCATTCCAAGGATGGAACCTTGTTGCCAATTCCCGCAAGGTTCCATGAAATAAGGGATAAACCATCCTTTCTAGATTGAGGGATGTTCGATTTTGTGAGATTTTTTGAGCCTCCCAAGATCACATCTCGACCCTCTATACAATGCTCTACCTCAAGTTCAACTAAAGGATGAGGATTTGACATTGTACCATAAGTTTCAACGAAACTTTCAACACCCCTTGGATTCAGGTTCCCCACAGCTGTTAGTTGGTTATTATGGGAAGACCCTGTGATCCTCATTAATTCCACCGGAATACATGTGGGTAAGGTTGGTCCTAGATGGTCACCCTTGTTAGGCTGTACAAGATGGCTGTTCAGTTGAGTCTCCCTATATGGACTACTGAAGACATTATGACCTGGACTCAGCAGTCAATCACAATCCTCCATGTCTGTCAGTACCCCATAACGATTCCTCAGGTTAATTCCATCAGAAAAGGATGGTAAGCCCCCTATCATTAGCGGGCGTGTATGAATGGGCATTGAGCTGGACCTAGAGCTAGACCCTTTACACCACAGTCTATCATAGAAGAATTCTAAAGTTAGTGGGATTATAGCAGAACTCCTAAGTTGTGGGGGGAATAAGTTTGCTAATACAATCAGCAATGCTTGGGGATTTGAAAAATTTACAACTATACAGTCACCCCCAAATCTCTTCTTACTCGTTCCCAGCCAAGGTACCCTTCTGGCCATTATGATATCCTTGGCTAGTTGTTGTTTGCCCCTATCGGAGATCCTCATATTGTTGGACAACCAGTAAAGGGCTTTGTCAATTAGATTACCTGCAAGTTCTTATTTACCAGGACTTAAACAAGGTACATTTGCTAGGACAAGTACTAGGGGCGAGGCCTCAGGAATAAGCTGGAATGCTTCTCTTTCTATAGAGGTCAAGTGGTGGTCACACCGAGCATCAGGACTGATAGTAGAATTAGGAAAAGTAGCCCCCTTACCCCGTTTTACTGGGACCCTGGTGTTCATAGCACCTTTGGAGACTAAAGTTTGCTCCTTCAGGCTAGGGTCAACATTCCCGGTTAAGGTGTCAGCCTGACTCAAGGATTGAGACAGAAGTGTAACTGGGGTTCTTGGGATAGCTAGCTGGGACACTGACTCCAAGAGGAGTAAGTCGCGACAATCTGAAGGAGGATTAGATGGACAGTTCACCCCACACCTCCTTTCTATACCAGTCATTTTTTCCTCTACGGAGGATATCCTAGCTAAAATAGGGACCAAGATAAGATCTAGTTTTCCTTTAAATACAGCCCAGAGAGATTCCATTTGATCCTCTAAGGGAGGTTTAAGGGTATTAGGTTTGGCTGTTTTAGGCCTGGGCTTTTGTGTTCCTATCCCCTTCGGAGGATCAACCTTGCTTAATGACACCACCCCGCCAGCCCTAGTGCATCGTCTTTTCTTTTGGGCGGGAGGGGGGATAATGCTAGGTGTGATATCATCAATATAACCTGTTATGGAGGATCTGAGGGACTGATCATGATTACTCTTATCATTTTCTATGGAATCCCTGGGAAGATCAGATGCTGAGGGCTCCGTCTGGGACACTATCCCTTCTGGTTCTACATGGACCATCGCAATGGTGGTAAGTCCTGGATCCAAAGAGAGTCTTCTTTCAGTTCTTTCTATTTCATCATTAATCATACTGGATACTTTCACCAGATACGAGTCCAGAGTAGCTACGCCCCCTCCATTGTCTTTTGCACCATTTATTTTCCTTTTCACCATTTTCCTTTAACAGGTATCTATTGCGAACAGTACCTTTTGAATGTCGACCTTAGGGGGGTGGCCCAGCCCAGCCACCTTCAGCCCCTGATGGCCCCGCCCTTGTCCCGGGCTTCTCCCGGCAACACCCGCGACGCGGAGGAAGCCTCTCCTTTTTCAGCGCCTCCGGGCGCGATGCAGCAGGGAAGTGACGTGGTGCCGCTAAGCACCCTGGGAGCTGTAGTCTCCCCCAACTGCGGCCGGTGGGCTCTAAACGGCGGCAGGGAAGACAGACAGCGACCGAGCCCCAAGTCCAGCAGCACAGCCCAAGCAGGTACGAGCGCCACAGAGCACACTCTCCAAATGAGCAACAGCCCCCGCTCCACCGAGGGAGCCTCTCCTTTTTCAGCGCCTCCGGGCGCGATGCAGCAGGGAAGTGACGTGGTGCCGCTAAGCACCCTGGGAGCTGTAGTCTCCCCCAACTGCGGCCGGTGGGCTCTAAACGGCGGCAGGGAAGACAGACAGCGACCGAGCCCCAAGTCCAGCAGCACAGCCCAAGCAGGTACGAGCCCCACAGAGCACACTCTCCAAATGAGCAACAGCCCCCCGATAACATCATCATCCTTAATAACACCATGACAAAAACGCAACATTGGCTGACTTGTGACCACCTCAAACCTAATGCCCTCAAAACAGAATTCCTATTGATGTCACCGTCAGGTATCAACCTAGTATCAAAGACTGGCTCCCACATCTTACTGCCTTGAACTGTACCCCACACTTCATTGACTCAGCTAAATACCTAGCAATAATCTTGGACAATGACCCATCCATGCAAAATCATATCAGTGCCGCCACTAGAAGAGCTAACCGTCAATTTAATGCATAAAGGTAACTAAAACCTTTCCTTACCACTGCAGATCTCAAAAAAGCGGTTGAAGCACTTGTGATATTCAAATCAGACTATGGTAGTGCTACCCTTGTGGGCCTTCCGAAAAGCAAACTTGCACCGCTGAAGGCTATCATGAACGTGGCAGCAAGGCCAATCTTTAGCTCAAAAAAAGATCATGTCACCCCAGACCTCCTATCACCAGAGCGGCTACCCTCTGAGGATAGAATCTGTCTCAAAAGAGCCTGCATGGCCCATAAAACACTTTGCCACAACACCCTTTATTACCCGTCCAAGAAATTGACCCCATCTGGTGGAAACAGAGCTTCCAGAGGCACAAATTCCCTTCTGCTTAAGTCACAAAATTTCAACAAGAAACCCCTTGAGCCCCTTTGAGATGGCCAGTTGGCCAGGGGGACTGGGAGGTTTGTTGGGCGCCAGGCCCTAATGTAATTATGTGGTGCTAGGAAATGTATTTCATGTAGTATGATTTTCGCACCCTGTTCCGGTTACCTCTAAATGTAGTTTTTATGATTATGAGGTTGTCTTGCATATTATGGTTTATGCTAGTGAGATTATGTTCCACCCTGTGCTTTATGCCCCTAATGTTAGTGATACTTAGGAGGTTAGGGTCTAATATTAGACTGTTGAAATTATGGGCATACAATGCGTTTGGCGCCTAATGTGATGCTGTGCATAATGTGGTTTATGTTACAGGCTGATGGTAAGTAAATTGATTACCAGTGGTTACTGGTTGTACATTTATGATCTGTTTTACTTTTACTAAGTTCGCTTTGTGATGGTTCTGACAGTGGTCCAGTTGGCCCGGTCATGTGTAAACAATTCCCTTGTAAATATGATCTAGTGCCAGGTGGTAAAATGTATATTATGTGATTACCTAGGTGAAGGGCCCATCAAATACCAGCGGAATCATAGAGACTCTCAAGCAGTAAAGCTTTCTCGACTACTGGAATCTGTGCCCCCATCTTCTCCTGCTCTGAAGTAACAACCTGTTCCTAATTGCCTCACTTTCCGGACTGCACATTAATTCAGATATCTCCACCCGACGTCTGGAATATGTGCCCCCTTTTTGTCCTTATACTTCTCCTCACCACTGCTTTCCTAGTAACACCCTTCTCATATCCCACCACCCTCCTCCTCCTCCTCATTTTCCCAACATGGCCACCACTCGAGTTAAGTCTGGAATTAATTGCTACAAAATCATTTATCCGCCTAACCCGACTAAAGCTTCAGCAAAACGATTCAAGCATAACACCATTGAATGATTCCCTTTTTGTTGATCAATTTTATAATAGTCGTTATGGGAGGCTCAAAAACGATTTCATTTTTTTCACTCACGACATCCCCTCTTGGTCCACCAGCTTATATAATTCCCTAAACGTCACCTCCTCCTCCTCTATCCCTCATGGGAAACAGCTAAAAATTCCCCCCTCGGCGTGTTTCAACGGCTCCTCACTATCTCACTCTATAACAACGATACTGTCATGATCCAAGCCAAAGACACCGGTCTCTCTCTCTTTGACCACCTCTTCCCTTCCCTACTCCCCTTCCCTGCGACGGGGTTATCCCTTGACACCTCATCTAGCTCCACCCATTACTCCTTTTCTCCTCCCCTGACCCCCCCTACACTCCTCGAGAGGCACAGGTCGACCCTCTTCCCTCCCCCTCCCCTGTGCCCTCCTCTCCCATTCTTCCCCCTCACAGTATGCCCTCCCCTTCATCACTTCAGCCTTACCTCTAGCTAATACACTCCTTGTCCAATCTGCACCGTCCTGGTACTCCAATCTCATCTCCTCCTCTAGTTAACTTTCCTTACGTTCCCCTTATTCCCTCCTCCCCTCACTATGTACCCCGATTTCTCCACAAACCCATTGCACCTCTCTCCTTCCCCCCACTCCTCCAGCAATGCTGTGCTACCCTCTTAACCCCCTTGGTAACCCTTTCCCTCCCTCGGGCCTAGCAGAACCACTTCATTTCTTCAACTTCCCCATCTCCCAACCCCCCTCACTCTGTCAGATGCCCGTTCCCTCACAGCCACCTCACCTAGCTGACAGGACCTCTCCAACCCCCTCCCCTCTTTTCCTCCCAAACCTCCTTCATTCCTATGACTCCACACATTCCTCCCCTCTCCTTCCGCCCCACCGCCTCGCTCCTCACCTATCTCCCCCTAGTTATGTCCTTAATTCCTATCCTTCTTGCAACGCCAACAAAGACAACTCTCCTTTCACCTCTGATGCACCAATGCCCTCTCTCAACCACCACCTTTCCCCACCTCTGAACCCTGTCCCTGCCTTCCACCGCCAATTGCACCCCCTCCTTTTTCCATCGAGCCACACAACATGCCGTGCTCTGCACTACTCTCTCTGTAAAATAAGCTAGGCTCTCTTAGCACCTCCATCTCTCAACTTGAAGCTACCATTTCACTTTTAAGCTCCAAGATTTCCACTTTTCCATACACCTCAATTCCTTTGGAAAAGACTCACTTTCCCACGAGATGCAACTCGCCCCCACACCACATAATAGCCAAGCATAACCTGTCGTCTGCAAACATCGCAAACTCACATAAGCCCTCGAACGCCACCCTTCTTCCACTTTCATCTCCAAGTAACTCTACTATCTACACTATTCCGACCATCTCCTCTGTCAGAACCACTCATCCACCTAAACCCTCCTGAGCACCCTCCTATAAGTACAATATCCCTATCACCCCTCATAGCCCAAGTGCCCCCATCACCAAAACACTCTCGACAGAGCTGCGCTGTCTGCTCCACAACTGCAGATCTGCAATAAAACACAAACTTGAAATCTCCGATACCATCATCCTTCACAATATTGACATGCTCTTCCTCACAGAGACCTAGTTCAACGATAGCTCTCACTCTTTGTTTGATCTCCTATTACCCACAGGCTATTCTATATTGAGAAACGACAGAATTGACAAAGTTGGGGGAGGTGTTGCAGTTATCTTTAGAAACTCCCTTCAACTTAAGGCTTTTCCTAACAGCTCCTTCCGCACTTTCGAATGCCTATCTCTTGAGCTTCAATTGCACCACCGCTCACCCCTCAGATTCCATGCCATTTACCGCCCGCCTGGTAGCGGCCCTTCGTTTATGGAGGAACTCAATGACTTCATCAGCGACCAATACTCGCGAAGTGACAATCAGATCTTCGTGGGGGACTTCAATCTCCACTGAGGCTCGCCTCAAGACTCTTTTGCGAATTTGCTGGCCACCTTCCTCTCTGCAAACGATCTTTTCCAACACTGCACAGAAACAACACACTCTAAGGGCTCAATCCTGGACCTTGTTATTTCTAAAGCAGGCATGCTTACTATCGCAACCCCAATTCATGTAGACTGGTCTGACCACCTCCTCATCCCATTCTCTCCACCTATCACACTCTATAACTCTCAGCCAACCTAAGAGGGCTACCTCCTGGTTCCGTAACACTAAAAATATTGACCTCGGTACCCTCTGCGAATCAGCTTTGCTATCACTTTCAAAACTAGACCCGAACCTAGATGTTAACAAACTCACCTCCCAATGCCTCACAGTCCTTGCAGTCGAAATCAATAACGTCGCTCCTCTCTAAAGCAAAAAGAAAAGGCTTACTCCCTCAGCACCTTGGTTCAACAAATCCCTCTATGAAGAAAGGAAATACCTAAGATTCCTTGAGAAACAATGGAGACAAGCACCCTCCACCGATAATTAGGCCACGCTTCGTTCAGCAAGATCCAAGTACCACAAGCACATCTACCTTGGAAAAGCGTCACACTTCAGAACCCTCCTCGACTCAGCCAAAAATAGACCCAAAAAACTATTTGATCTCATCAAGAATCCAAACTGCTCTCCCCCACCCTCCAAGTTGGAGGATTCTACAAAGAAAGCAGCGGAATTCGCTATATTCTTTGACGAAAAAGTGAAATCACTTGTGAATCAGGTCATTCATCCTACCCCTCCAGAGGAGCGCAAATCCTTAGCCATTTGGCAGAACTTTGACCCCATCTCTGAAGAAGCCCTCCTCAAATGCATCCTCGAAACAAAGCCCTCCAACCATTCTCTTGACCACATCCCTAGTGCCATTGTCATTGACTTCTATACCCATTCTCTTTCCTATTGGACCACTCTGGTTAACTTCTCCCTCTGTCAAGGCTCCCTTCCCGTTTCCTTCAAAACTGGGCAGGTCACCCCTCGCTTAAAAAACCCACCGCTGATGCGAACGACCTCAACAACTTACACCCCATCACAAACCTACCTTTTCTTGCGAAAATCACAGACAGATGTGTAGCGAAACAACTCTCTCGTCATATCAAGGACAATGATCTTTTTGACAATTTCCACTCCGGCTTCATTCAAAACTGCAGCACTGAAACAGCCCTGCTGCAAGTGATTGATGACGCGTTGCGGATACTCTATTCGGGGGAGTCTTGTTTTCTAATTCTTCTTGACCTTTCTGCAGCCTTTGACAGATTCAATCACAACACTCTCCTTAACACTCTTCAACAGAGAATGGGCATGGAGGGCACTGTGCTTAAATGGTTTGCTGCCTTCCTCTCTGATAGATCCCAAATGATCAAAATAGCGAACAGTCTTTCATCTCCTTTGGCAGTAGGTCAAGGTGTTCTTCAAGGCTCTATACTTGCACCCACATTGTTCAATCTCTATTTAGAACCATTGGGAAATCTCCTAAGTAAATCCAGGATCCACTATCATCTCTATGCGGACGACACTCAAATCTACCTTAAGGTGGCCTCCACTCACGATCTCTCCATCCTAAACTCTACTCTCGACTCCATTCAAAACTGGATGTTAACTCATCAACTGCTTCTGAATCCCTCCAAAACGGAATTTCTCCTCCTCACGTTCTCCTCCCCCGGTTCAAGCATGGATGGATCAGATTAATCTACTTAACAATAAACCCATCATAGTCGACAGTGCAAAATCCCTTGGTGTCATACTCGACAAAAAACTCAATCTACTCTCCCACAACAATTCCATTGCAAAGTCTGCTCGATACCAACTGCGCCTTCTTTGGGGGATTCGTCGCTTCTTCCCGGAGCAAGACCTTAAAACCCTGGTCCAATCGCTGGTTCTCTCCAGACTGGACTACTGCAATACTCTTCTTACTGGCCTCCCAAAATCCCACCTGTCCCCCCCCCCCCCCTTAAATCTGTTCTCCATTCAGCAGCTCGTTACATTTATGGGGCCAAAAGAAGCGACCACATCACACCAATTTTATCCACCCTCCGTTGGCTTCCCATCGAGACAAGATCTATCTACAAGACTGCCTGTATCACCCACAAAGCCTTGCACTCCTCCTCTCCTCTCTACCTGGTGAATAAACTGAAACTCTCTGGAGGCTCTAGACCATCACGTAATGCGGAAAATGTATTGCTTGAACCTCCCACTTTCAAGACGGAAAGATCGATGGCCCAATCCTTTTCAGGCAACGCGGTGAGAATCTGGAACTCACTTCCGCCTCAGCTCTGGACCACCACCTCTTCCCAGGTCTTCAAAACGGACCTCAAAATTCTCCTCCTTCAAAGACACTTACAAATTTAATTCACGCCCTCTCTATTATCTGAAGGAAGTCCTTCCATTATAGGAAATTCTGTTCTCCATGACTATAGAAGTGCCTTCCCGGTGTGTTCTTGTGGTTTGAGTGTCTGCCATTTATTGCAGTATTATACTTCTACTTGTATTTTGTACTCTTTTGTAACTTGCACACGTCACTTTTCCTCTTGTAACGTATCATTTGCTACCTCTTGTATTTTGTTTGCTTTTGATACATGCACAATTGCCACCATTGCCTCATGTAACGTAACGTTTGTTCTTATGTTTTGAGTGTCTGCCATTTATTGCAGTACTATACCTCTACTTGTACTTTGTACGCTTTTGTAACATGCACACGTCACTTTTTCCTCTTGTAACGCATCGTTTGCTACCTCTTGTATTTTGTTTTCTCTTGATCCATGCACAATTGTCACTATTGCCTCATGTAACGTAATGTTTGCTTTTGTAACATGCTCACTTGTAATTTTCTCCTCATGTATCATTACTGTTCCTATTGTGAAGCGCTCTGACACTTTCGGGTAAAGTCCGCGCTATATAAAAACGCATAAAATTAAATAAAATAAAATACGATCATTCCTTTTATGGAATTGCCCCTAAAGTCTAGGATTCTCTTCCTCTGGAGACCATGTGCAAAGTATTCCCATCCATCTTCAGAAAAGAAGTAAAACTTTTACTAGCCAACAGACTCCTGTCACATTGTGTCAAGAATTCCTGTCATGCGAGGGGAGGAAAACGGTAACCAGCGAAAACGGACTACATCTCCCAGGATGCTTAGCGGTTGAGAGGTTATGTAAACAGGAGAGCTGTTACATAACTCAAGGAAAACACGCCCTTATGTAAACAGGAGAGCTGTTACATAACTCAAGGAAAACCCGCCCTTATGTAAACAGGAGAGCTGTTACATAACTCAAGGAAAACACGCCCTTATGTAAACAGGAGAGCTGTTACATAACTCAAGGAAAACACGCCCTATAAAGGGAGGAACCGGGAGGTACAACGCTGTCGGATATTGCGTTTACACCGACGTACCTGCTTAGTGAAGAGCAGTGTTCCGGAGTGGTGCTCCAGTAAGGCAAGAACGGAGGTAGGTCGAGTCGTTACTCCCTGGGCCGTGTCTTGCCCCATCGTCACCTGTGAAGGACCCGGAAGCTCTACCGGATAACCATTGAGCTTCGCTTTTTGACTCGGCTGAGTCAAAGCGCAGTGGCGCTTTTGCTGGTTGGAGTCGTAACTCCCAGCCCGACCAGAGATACAGGGACTGCCAGCTGTAACGCTCACCAGGAGGTGTTTGCCACGTTACAGACTCGGAAGTCCACAGGATCGATCGAGCGGCTGCTCTCGGTTCAGTCTTCTTTGCTTGTGATTGGGGTATCGGTGACGCATCACCAGGAGGTGACTCCGCGTCCCGGTGCAGTCTGAGGAAGAGGTTGAGCGGCTGCTCCCTTCAGGTAGAGACCCCGGCTGGGTGTTTCCCTGACTCCTCGATTCTCCCCAACACTCTTCGTGCCCCTCGCAGCCTACCGATTGGCATTGTCGGCCATTTCATTTCTGCCCTCTGTTGGCATACGCCGGGATCGGCGTATATGCAGAGGACGGTTAGGACCATCCGTGCTGTGGGCTGGTAACGTACTTAGCCTGGAGGATTCCAGTGACTATAACCTTTGTTTATTCCTTGTATTATTTTTGCCTTCATTAAAATAACTAAACCTTCACAAGTGGTTGCGTTCTCATTATCGTGTCTGTTAAACGATCCTGAGACGTTCAGGGCGTTACAAAATATCCGACCTTAATAACACTAACTGTCTCCCGGTCGATAACAGACATGGCAACACTTGATGATGTGCTGGCTGCTTTAGCGACCGTGCAAATTGAATTGGCTGCCTCCAGGCAAGAAACAGCCGATGTAAAAGCCAGACTGGATGCTATCCAATTGGACCCGCTCACGCCCAGCACCTCCCTCACGAACCAGACCCCTGCGGTAGTAGTGGAAATGCCGGTAGCCGTCCCCTTGGCAACACCAGAGAGGTACAGTGGGGATCCTAACACAGTGCAGGTATTCCTCACACAAGTGGCGCTACATTTATCGTGCAAACCAAGGGCGTTCCCCACGAGTCAGGCTCGTGTGGCTTTCCTTATATCCTATTTGGCTGGAAACGCGGCACAATGGGCCGTACCTCTGGTGAGCAGGGACGACCCCATCTTATGTGATTGGGGTGCTTTTCGCGAGGAATTCCTGAAAGTCTTCGACAGAAGGGCTGACTCGTACACGGCGGACCGTGAAATGCTTGAGTTGAGACAGGGATCCAACGACCTGGTGCAGTATCTCAACGCGTTCCGAAGGCTGGTTGCGGAAACCAAGTGGCCTGTTGCTAAACAGACGGCACTCTTCCATCACGGGCTGTGCGATGAGCTCAAGGACGCCGTGGCTCATATTGACCCACAACCCAAGACATGTGAGGGCCTTATCAACCTGGTATTACGGCTGGAACATAGGCTAAGTGAAAGAAAGGGGGATCATGGGAGAAAAGGAAACTCCCTTCCATCCTATGTGACAGTGGGAAGTCCTGAAACTTCCACCGCATCCAAGGGAGAACCCATGGACATCGGCGCAATACGAGCGAGCCTCACAGCCACGGAGAAAGAGTCACGCCGTAAACAAGGATTGTGCCTATATTGTGGCAAAAAAGGCCACTACGTACGTGAATGCCCTGCCAAACCGAAGACGTCACGTTATCGGGCCAACCGGTCGGTAACAGCCATGGTGGACGTACCGGCGGAAAACTAGAGGACTCCCAGACCAAAGAAGGGGCATCTCGGAGTCACTCATCCATCCCTTCACTTTCCAACTCGGTCACTAAGGGACAACGACACCTGTTTCTCACGGTGCATGTGGGAGTGCATGACCAGTGGATACCCGTTGTGGCCATGGTGGATTCAGGGGCCACTGGCATGTTTATGGACCACAACGAGGCATGCAGGCTAGGGCTAGTGCTTCTTCCCAAAGCTGTACCCGAAGACGTCTATGCTGTAGACGGAAGGCGATTGGTGACGGGGCCCATCGGGCAGCACACGGGGGTCCTTCCGATGAGATGTGGGAGGAACCATTTGGAACAAATCGATTTTAACATCATCCGAGCGCCCCAATATGGCGTCATATTGGGATTGCCGTGGCTACAGAAACACAACCCCTCTGTGGATTGGCCAACACATCGCATAGAACTGACGTCACCGTATTGCATCCTGCATTGTGGAATAAGAACGGAATCCCTTGACGCAGATGAGAGCGGGAGTCAGACGGTGGCTACAGCGGCAGAAAAAGATGTGGCTCTCCCCCAGGCTTATCACAGTTTTGAGGATGTATTTGATGAGGTGAAGGCGGAAGTGCTACCACCACATAGACAGTTTGACTGCCAGATCGACCTGGTGCCAGGGGCCAGTGTTCCCAGCGGCAGGCTGTATGCCCTGACGGAGCCTGAAAACGTGCATCTCCGGGGGTACCTGGATAAACTCCTCAAGCTAGGATTCATCCGCCCGTCCAAGTCTCCGGCCGCCTCGCCACTCTTCTTCATCCCGAAGGCTAATGGGGAGCTGAGAGCCTGTGTGGACTTTAGGGCATTGAATGCGATAACCGTAAAGAATCGGTACCCCTTGCCTCTCATCAGTGTACTTCTGGAACAGGTCAAGAAAGCTCGTATCTACACCAAGTTGGATTTGAAAGGGGCATACCATCTGGTGCGCATGAGGGACGGAGACGAGTGGAAGACCGCCTTTAAGACCAGGTTCGGCCTTTTTGAGTACCTCGTCATGCCGTTCGGTCTGTGCAACGCCCCGGCAGCCTTTCAGTACTTTTTGAATGAGGTATTCAGAGAGGAGTTGGATATCTACGTGGTCGTATATATCGACGACATCCTCATCTATTCGTCCAGTGTGGAGGAGCACGTACACCACGTCAAAGCTGTGCTCCAAAAGCTGAGGGAAAACATGCTGTTTTGTAAACTCAGCAAGTGTGACTTCCACGTCACATCCGTGGAATTCCTCGGAGTGATGCTGAGTCCAGAGGGACAGGAGATGGCAGAACGAAAGATCAAGGCGGTGAAAGAATGGCCGGTGCCCCAAAGCGTGAAGGACGTCCAAAGTTTCATTGGCTTCGCCAACTTTTACAGGCGGTTTATAGATGGATTTTCAGGATTGGTGGCCCCAATCACACAGCTACTGAGGAAGTCCAAGGAGTTTGTCTGGTCCCCTGAAGCTAACAAAGCCTTTGAGGCCCTGAAAAGCGCCTTTGGTAAGGCGCCGGTGTTGGCTCACCCCGATCCGGATCTCCCCTACGTGGTGGAAGCGGACGCATCGGATGTGGCGCTGGGGGCTATCTTGTCCCAACGCAACCACGACACAGGGGTGCTTCATCCCGTTGCGTACATGTCCCGCAAACTCAACGACGCCGAACGCAACTACCATATTGCGGAGAAGGAGCTTCTCGCAATCAAGGACGCCTTCACCGAATGGAGGCATTGGTTGATGGGGGCAAGACATGTGGTATCGGTGTACACGGACCATCGGAACCTACAGTTCATGACGGCCACAAGACACCTTTCTCCCAGACAGCTGCGGTGGATGATCTTCTTTGCGGGGTTCAACTTCCGCATCACATATCGGCCGGGGACGGAAAACCGGAAGGCGGACGCCCTGTCCCGTCAATCTGCAGTTAAGGAACCATTGCCTGCGACCGAGCATTCCATCATTTCCCCGAGCATGGTATTGGGGGTTATCCAACCGGATACTTTCCTGAGGGGAATAAAGAGAGGGATCAGGTCATTCGCATGGCGGAGGTGGCTCCTCAGTCACAGAGAATGGCAGCTGAAGGACGGGATACCCCTGAAGGGCAGGTGCCTATTGATACCCACGACTAGGCTAAGGAAACAAGCATTCATCTGGTGCCATGACTCTCCATGCGCAGGTCATTTGGGCTTTGAAAAAACGGTGGCTAGCATGGGACGGCATTTCTGGTGGCCAACCATGAGAGTGGATGTCAGGAGGTGGGGACAGGAGTGTCCTACGTGTGCTACCATGAAGGCCGACCAAGGCCGAACCCAAGGGCTCTTACATCCACTTCCGACCCCGGATAGACCATGGGATAGCATATCACTGGACTTCGTGGTGGGCCTACCGGTAGACCAGGGGATGACGGCAATACTGGTGGTGGTGGATTACTTGACGAAAATGGGGCACTTCATCCCCTGCAAGAGAGTCCCTACGGCCGGGGAATTGGCGTCACTACTCCTAAAGAATGTGGTACGACTGCATGGATTACCTGGGGTGATCGTGTCGGACCGGGGGTCGCAGTTTACTGCGCAATTCTGGAAGACTTGGTGCACTGCGCTGCATGTTAAGACCGCCCTGTCCACCAGCTACCACCCTCAAACGGACGGCCAAACCGAGCGCCTGAACCAAACGCTCAAACAGTATCTGCGATGTTTTGTGGACCAGGGCAGGGAAGAATGGGTCGACTTGCTATGGGTTGCAGAGATAGCCTATAACAACGCCACTCACAGCTCCACACAGTCATCTCCGTTCTATAGCAACTATGGCCAACATCCCAGGTTCTTGCCATTTCTACATCCGTTCAGAGAGGACAGGATTCCCGCCACAGTGGACAGGGTGGCACACATAAAAGACACGTTTATGCGCTCAAGGGCTGTCCTAATAGAGGCCAAGAGAAGATACAAGGCTGCGGCAGACAGGAAGAGAAGGCCCGGGCCACTGTACCGCACTGGAGACTACGTCTGGATATCCACAAGAAACATGAGGTTTCGAAAGAACAGTGTGTTCCATCCCAAGTACATGGGCCCCTATCGAATTACCAAGTGTATGGGTCCCGTGAACGTGAAGGTGTGCTTGCCCCAGTCATTGCGGATACACCCTGTCTTTCATGTATCATTGCTCAAACCAGCACCCTCCAAGCCGTCTGGGACACCTAGGCCGGTATGCGTGGAGTCGGAGGTGGAGTATGAAGTGTCGGGCATACGGGCGTCCAAATGGCGCAGGGGGAAGCTGTGGTACCTGGTTGCGTGGAAAGGCTATGGCCCGGAGGAGCAGTCATGGGAACCGGCTGAAGGGGTTCATGCTCCGCGCTTGGTCTCCTTGTTCCATCGGCGTTTTCCTGCCAGCGCTGGACCCGTGGGGAGCCGCTGAGAGGGAGGATGTACTGTCAAGAATTCCTGTCATGCGAGGGGAGGAAAACGGTAACCAGCGAAAACGGACTACATCTCCCAGGATGCTTAGCGGTTGAGAGGTTATGTAAACAGGAGAGCTGTTACATAACTCAAGGAAAACACGCCCTTATGTAAACAGGAGAGCTGTTGCATAACTCAAGGAAAACACGCCCTTATGTAAACAGGAGAGCTGTTACATAACTCAAGGAAAACCCGCCCTTATGTAAACAGGAGAGCTGTTACATAACTCAAGGAAAACACGCCCTATAAAGGGAGGAACCGGGAGGTACAACGCTGTCGGATATTGTGTTTACACCGACGTACCTGCTTAGTGAAGAGCAGTGTTCCGGAGTGGTGCTCCAGTAAGGCAAGAACGGAGGTAGGTCGAGTCGTTACTCCCTGGGCCGTGTCTTGCCCCATCGTCACCTGTGAAGGACCCGGAAGCTCTACCGGATAACCATTGAGCTTCGCTTTTTGACTCGGCTGAGTCAAAGCGCAGTGGCGCTTTTGCTGGTTGGAGTCGTAACTCCCAGCCCGACCAGAGATACAGGGACTGCCAGCTGTAACGCTCACCAGGAGGTGTTTGCCGCGTTACAGACTCGGAAGTCCACAGGATCGATCGAGCAGCTGCTCTCGGTTCAGTCTTCTTTGCTTGTGATTGGGGTATCGGTGACGCATCACCAGGAGGTGACTCCGCGTCCCGGTGCAGTCTGAGGAAGAGGTTGAGCGGCTGCTCCCTTCAGGTAGAGACCCCGGCTGGGTGTTTCCCTGACTCCTCGATTCTCCCCAACACTCTTCGTGCCCCTCGCAGCCTACCGATTGGCATTGTCGGCCATTTCATTTCTGCCCTCTGTTGGCATACGCCGGGATCGGCGTATATGCAGAGGACGGTTAGGACCATCCGTGCTGTGGGCTGGTAACGTACTTAGCCTGGAGGATTCCAGTGACTATAACCTTTGTTTATTCCTTGTATTATTTTTGCCTTCATTAAAATAACTAACCCTTCACAAGTGGTTGCGTCCTCATTATCGTGTCTGTTAAACGATCCTGAGACGTTCAGGGCGTTACACATTGAGGTCATACCTCTCTTCCCCATGCACGACAGATACCTGCCTGTTTGACGTTTTATGTATCATGCCTTCATCCACATCACCGAGATCCGTGCTGTTTTTCAGTTTCCCAATCATCTACACACCACCCTGACACCTATCGGACTCTGCCCATGCCAACATTTTGAATGACTATGTATTGCTGTCTGTTGTTCTTATTTGCTTAGGCAACTTTTGCTTACATGACCTATACCATTTATATGTATATTGCTTATCTTTTGTATAATAACTTCCTTTTGTTATTACTGTAAAACGCTCTGTCACCCGAAAGGTTTTTGTTTGTGCTATATAAAAATCTTTATATAAATAAAAGAAGCCTACCGCCCCAGCCCCCGCGTTTATTGAGAAGGTAAATTTCACATGGTGGACGAAGTGTCACAATTTAGTGTGAAAAATCTTCTGATGTGGTTACATGTATACCAACTTATTCCAAGCCCATGATAATTACAAGATTATTAAAGTGAAGAAGAATGTTGTGGGCCTAGTGAATGGCAAAGCATGGGGTATACCTAGATCAAGCAAAATTGAACCTGTGCTGCAAAATGAGGATGTTAACATGGGAAACAGAGTGAAGAAAAGAGGAAGATATTCGCAAGATAACACCAACTATGGGATAGATTATTCAATTGATTGATTTCACTACATTAATGAGTTAGAATGGTTATGTAAGCACTTGCTTATGTTCTATCTTTTCAGTTTCTTTTGTAAATCTATATAGAATGAGGATGTGGAATGATGTGATATTTTCCCTGTTTACGTAATTGGCCTGGATGTTAACAATTATTCTTCACTTTCTTCTATGGGTTCTTCTCTTGGCAGAATTAACAGTTGTGTTTGCCAAGGCAGGACAATATTTATTGGTGATGATTTGTAACCTATTAAAGGATGCAAATAATAAAGCTTAATGGAATCAATAAAAACCCTTCAGTTTTCAGGAGACCGAGTTCTAAGTTCTACTCACTGGGCACAGTGAGGAAGTAAAATGTTACTTACCCTGTGAGAATCTGTTTATGGCATGTATTGCTGTATATACATATGTGCATACTCCTGCCATCTAGTGTTGAGCTCTAATGTGTTTTTCTTCAAAGAAGTCTTTTGAGTCATGAGGTATAAGTGATTCCACCGATTGCTGGTATTGCAGACGGGCATCAGCTCCATAGTTAGATTGTTTTTGTCACAGCTCTTGGTCGACGCCGCTTGGTGTTGTCCCAAGGCCCATTTGGATCCTCCAGATTCAGTGTTTACAATTGGTGCGTCTACTCCTCATTTTGAAGTGTTGCACATGCCTTGTTGGGCACCACGACTTTTAATGACACGCTCAGGAGTTCATCTGTTGCTCGATGCCTGAGAATGTTCAGTTCGAAATGGAAAGAACTCTGTTCTGGTACTGCCTGATGTGTCGAGACAAGTATCCGTGGACAGACCTCCATCAGGAGTGTAACCTTTGTCTTTCTCTGGAACACAATGAGGCCTCCTGCTCAGCATGCCTCGCCTGCAGGAATCAAAAGTGTCTCTTAGCTGAGCCTCCTCCCAAAGTAAAGGACTCTGTTCCTCACAAGAGGAAACTTACTTTTGAGGAAGCGCTTAACACACCACTGGAGCCGGCACTAAGAAGCCTCAGTGCCATGACAGAAGCTCCTCTCCACCTCCTGCTCCATACAGGTACACATGCTACAAATATAATTCTATGTTTAGGAAAAATGTGCTCTTAATTCACAAGAAACAGAGGTATTGAACAATATGCCATTATTATACTCTAAATATGCCTAAATGGTTTTTTGAGCAATCCTCAGGAAGGATTGCTCTTTCATGGAGCAGTACATGTGAGGGAATAATTCAAACATACAGGGAAGCAACTTTCTAGCAGCAAAGTCTGCACTTAATGGGTGAAAGAAATTAAATGGAAATTAAAATGGAACATAAGGGAAATGTAACCCATGAAGACAATAAAAAAGGGCTATTGATGCATTAGAATGTTAGATCCTCATATAAAAACGATAATATGATATAAATGCACATACTCTTGGGAATTTTATAAACCACAAAGGATCAGGAGAGAAGCTAACGATGCAAGCTGTAGTGCAACTGTAAGTAAAATAGTGCTGCAGGTATGTTTATGAATTAAGGTTCTGTTAATGACAAAATTGGATTATGTGTACCCAATAACCTGTGTGGACAGTGTTTGTGGCTGAATCATGGTGAAGAGCATTGGGAGTAACTGCCCATTCTTGCAAATAAACGTATAGATGGCGTGGAGGCCCTAGTAGATATGAACCATAGGTCACCAAGCTTATATCCAAGTACTAGCATGATGCATGTCATCATGATAGTTATCCTGGGCTCTACAAATGATCAAAAGAAAACAAAGTGAGATCTAGGTTCCAAGACTTGGGCCTAATAACCGCTAAACGATTGATAACAAGAGATGGAAACATAAAGACCCTCCAGAGGCACCCCATTGGTTGAAATCCCTAGAGGTCTGGGCGCAGGCGGAGAGCATTATTCTGCATAGGGAGGAAACGGCAGGGCTGCGCAAATTCCCCATCGCGCAGGCCTGGGATGAACTTTTAAAAACTCTCATACAAGCTAATACTACGCCACATACGCCTCCTACGCAGCAGGCGGAGGTGGATGCCTAACAAGTAGTCTGGGTAAGAATGGGCGGGCTGTGCATGCAAGACGTCTAAGTCACAGCTGTCAAGTTCAGTAATAACCCCACATTCCATCACGGTGATCCATAGACAAAACTCCAGATACACGACACCTCATTGCCTGTATGCCCTCACACAACAAAGGAAGAGCATCTCATATCCGCTATGCACACATGACTCTTGGCACAACCCTACTCGGAAGGCGCAAAACCCGGCATATACACGCTCTGTTAGATAATTGATGTCTCTCATTCTCTTTTTATTTATTTATTATTTTTATATACATTTATCTTCCTTCCGTTAGTTGTGGTTCAAATGTTATAAACAAAGATATCTTGTAATGCATTGAGATGGTAACTGTTTATCGCCCATGCACCAATGTTTACTGTGATTTTAAAACAGCATTACGTATGAGTCACGCACCCCTAAAATAACTGACGTCGCTGTACATGGTTCATTGTCATTATGGGGACACGTAAGAGGTAGATGGACCCTGGCCCCCTGATAGGAAGTGACAGTCCGAATGAGATGCAGACTCCCACAACAATCGGTACATTTGTTAACACTTGCGCCACAGACGTTACCTGTGCCATGGCTGTTAGACGGCAAATGCTTGGAACAATATTAATAATGGCATAGCGAAAATGATTCTGTTACAGCATAAAGAAAAGAGGGGGACAAACACAGGGGTAAAAAGTGGAAAATGTAACACTGTTTAGCTTGGCTGTATTAGGAAAACTGACAAATGTAATAAAGATATTTAAAAAAAAAAAAAATGATAGTTCTCCTGGTATACAGCCCGTCTAAAAGTAGGAGCTGTATATTTCATGTTAAGAAAAGGTTGATGATCATCATAACAGTGGGAAATTGAGAACCTGTCTTGGGAAGAGAATATCCCCTGCCTGGTTTTGCGAACATGCACCCCTGCTTTCAATTAATTTAATGCAAGTCTTTACTGTGTTTTTGAACTTTCAAAGCTCAGCTCACATGACGATCATGGGTGTATGCTTAGGGCTGTAGGGCTGCTTAGAACAGGTCATATCAAGAGCGGAGCTCTGTGGTTTAGAGGGCCACACCAAGCGCAACTTCCTTATCAAGAGAACAACGGATACCTTGTCGGCTGACATGACCTTGGCAGTGGTAGAAGCATCTTTTTTTCTTTTTAAATCACAGGTGCAAAGTAGGCATTGTCCATGTATTTTGCATGGGGCGAGTGACCTATTTCGCCTCACCTCTCTAATCTTCTAAGTCTTATGTGACCAGGTCACTTGTTGCATCTCATGCATTTGTAGATAGTAGTATGTGCTTGTGCAGTGTATGCACTGTATGACTGTTAGTCCATTAAATCAATCTTGGATTGCCACTGCAATCATGCTATGTAAGATGGCAGTCAGAAGTAGCCTGTCAAACTAGCATTGTGCATTTCTGAGGTTTTTGTATGGCAACACACTAAGAAGTGAGAAGATGGAGACAGGATTACCTTTAAATATGCACAAGTCACTTCTGGCTGCATCCGGTCTTTCTTTAGGCTCTGCGGCATTTTCATGTGCTAAGATAGAGGGCCTGGAGACAGCGGTCTCGTACGAAGAAAATGGCTAGCCTTTGTCAGGGCCTATCAACTTTGTTCCCCCGCAGAGGTGCTTCTCCAAAATGGATAATGGGTGTCAGGTGTGAAAGCTTTTCTTCTATTTGCGCACATGTTGTAGGTTTTACCCCAGTGGAGAAACCCATCCTCACTGCCTGCCATCACCTGCAACCAAAGAGGATCTACTGTGAAAGAAAAGGGATGAAAAAAGTGAAGAAACTATGCTGAACTCCAAAACAGCCAACATGAATATACACACAGCATTTCTAATAAGGGAGTATAAGAAAAGGAGTGAGACTGCCAGTCAGTGTTCTAGAACTTCTCATTGACCTATGTAGTTGACACTATGCAGGGACTGTATCCAGCCGCCTAGTGGTGAGGGGGCCTCATTTGAAGACGTCTACAACTATCTACTGGAAGACATTGCAAGTCTGCCTTGATAAAGGAATCTGCCTGGCCGGCTGAGAAAGGGATGCTGGACGTATCCCTGTAGGAATAATCAGCCCTGAGAAAGAAACGCAGCTGTAGCTTCCTGATGAAGGAGCAGCCTAGAGGAGTAGACTAACTCCGTGAATGAACTGCCAACTCGTACTAAAAACAAGACAGGCACTGAGCGGACCTGTTGAGAGCGCTCTGCCACTGAATAATGTGCCCTCAGTTACCCTCATTAAGCTTCAAGGAATTTCTCGGAATCTCTTCCTGGCCTAGGAGCAGTGGTAGCCGGCATATTGCAGGAGCTGCATTTGGCGTGATAGAAGCCTGCCTCTCTGTCCACCTGCATGATATGTGCTTTACAAAGAAGTTTGAATAAATCCAGTTGTTGCAGCTGGGAAACTGAATTTGTCAGCAGTGCCACATGGGACATGCAGGCTCTGCAGTGGGATTTGAAGTTTCAAAACCAGTGCTTAATTTGTAAAATATTAAGTGCCAAGGCTCTGACAAGGAGGCCACTACAGCTTGCAACACCCATCCCCCTAGTCATTGCTGCAAAATAACTACTAACCATCTCTCTCGCATGTAAATGCGACAGTTCAGATTATTTCAGGTCCCCAAAGTTAAAGGAATGGCTGGGGAGGCAGGTATTAGCAAGTGTGGTGTTGACATTTAGGTGCCAGTGCTCAGCACCGGCTCAAATTAAGCACTGTTCAAAACTGGCCGATGCCATCCAGGTCCTGGAGGAGATGGCTTGAGATATGCAGTGATGGAGGTGACTTGGGGGAGGTGGAAATCTGGGATCGCTGTTCTTGAGGAGGAGGGCCAGCTCCACATCCATGTGCTGACTGTTAAGATCTTTCAGCAGTCCATTAAGGGGAGCCTGGTGCAAATGTTCACGGACAACACCACCACAATGTGATACTGCAACAGCAGGGAAGAATGGGATCCTGGGTCCTGTATCAGTAGGTTCCGTGCCTCTGTTGGTGATTGATCACAAAACACCTGGCAGGGTCCCTTCATGCCAGAACAGACCCATAATGCAACTGAACAGCTTGTGTCTGTGTACCTTGGGAAATGATCTGTACGGTGAGGTAAGAACTCCAAGACAACCAAGATTCTTTAGAAAAAAACAGCTTCTTTCATTCAAAGTAAAAACGGAGCCCACAGTACGCGTTCCTTGGCTTCAGGGGTTAGACAGCAACGACTTAACTGAAGCCGCTGCCGCATATATGTCCACACAACATTTCAAATAAATCCAGACCTAGCTAGAGGATGCAACTTTGAAGAATACAACCTAACAGACATGTTTATGATTGAGTTAAGCCTCATGGTTGGTATGCTTTTCCCCTTTTTGCTTCTGACCTCCTGATTTTTGACTGTGTGCTGAATTTCGTTTTGCTGGTTTTAGAACTCTGCAAACTTAACCACTGCTGATCAGTGCTAAAGTGCAAGTACTCCAGGTGTAAACTGTGATTGTGATTGGTTATCCATGATTGGCATATTTGATTTACTGGTAAGTCCCTAGTAAAGTGCACTGTGTGTGCCCAGGGCCTGTAAATCAAATGCCACTAGTGGGCCTGCAACACTGATTGTGCCACCTACATGAGTAGCCCTGCAACCATGTCTCAGACGTGCCACTGCAGTGTCTATACGAGCAGTTTTAAACTGCCATGTCGACTTGGCAAGTGCACCTACTTGCCAGGCCCTCACCTTCCCTTTTACTACATGTAAGGCACTCCTAAGGTAGGCACACGTTACCCCCATTGGGCAGGGGATATGAAAGGTAGGACATGTACACGTGTGTTTTACATGTCCTGACAGTGAAATACTGCCAATTTCGTGTTTCACTTTTGTAAGAAATAGCTCGCCGATAGGCTATCATTGGAGCAGCCTTGTAACATTTTACAAGTGTATCTTTCAATTGGGAACAGCCAAAAATGTGGAGTTTGGTCTCCCTGAGCTCAGGATTGAAAAATACATCTTTTAGTGAAGTGGGTTTTTGAATTATGTGTTTGAAAATGCCACTTTTAGATAGTGGGCATTTTCTTGTCTAACCATCCTGTGCCTCTGCTTGCCTGTAGAATCCACATTTGGTTTAGACTGACAGTGGCTTGTTTGTACATTCACTCTAGACAGTCACACAAACGAAGTTGAGGTGTGCCCTGTATATCCTGATGGCCCATCACCAGGCTGGTGGGCCTTCTTGAGCTAGAGTGGTGGGAGGAGTTGTCGCTGATACCTGAACAGGGTTGTGCCTGTCCTTTCACAATGCTGTCTCCACCCCCGTAGTGTGTCTGAGGCCAGATCAAGGCAAGGCAGGATCTGTGCACTACAAGGACTATCCTTTGAACTATGCCTACTTCAAAGGCCAAAAGGGGTATAAGTATTGGACCTAAAACCCCAGACTTTTATAATACTTCTGGATCAGGAGGAGACTCTGCCAAGGAGAAGAGCTGAGGAGCTGTGAAAAGGAGTACTGCCCCTTTGCTGTGTATTGCTTTGCTGGGTTGGCCGGCAGTTGCTTCTTCTACTTTTGAAAGGAAAAGGACTGGACTTTGCTTTGTCTCCTGCTTATGAAGTTCCTCCAAGTGCTCCTGTTAAGAAGTCTCAGGGATATCAAAGACTTAACCTGCAGCATCCCTGAACTCCACTGCTGGGAGTTCTGACCTGCCAAGTGGTGTCAATTCCAGTTCTAGGTCCTTGGAGGTTGTTCCTGCTACAAAAAGCTGCAAAAGACTTAAAAATCGATGCATCGCCCGTCCAGCATCTGTTTTTTCCATACAGCACCGCCATGAGGCTGAAGAAATTTGATGCAGCACTTGCCCGTGGCCTAAGAATCTGCTGCAGCCCGAGTTCAGCGCACCGGGTCTCCAAAATCCCCTGCACTGACTCTGGCCCTGCTGTGCGGCTGAAAGAATCGACGCATAGCGGGACCCCGGTGGAAGAATCGACGCTGCGCCGCATCGACTCCAGGGTGTCTGGATTACCCACGTATCGCAACCGTGCACCAAGTCTACAGAGATAGTGGGCTTCAGTAAGGAACCGAACCGCGTGTGACCGGAGAGACGACGTATCACCTCCACACGCAGTAAGAAACTGACTCATCACCACCTCGAACAGTAAGGAACTGACAAATCACCTCCCCTGCGTAGCAGTATGCAACTGGCGCATACCCTCCCCTGGGAGCTAGGAACCGATGCACCACCTTCCCTGCGTGTAAGGAACCAGCGCATCGCTTTGCTTTCCAGCATTTCACCTCCCATGCGCCTATTTTCGTCTTGTGATTTCCACACATGCCAGGTACTTTGTGCTCAAAGTGACGCATCCATAGTTCTATATGGACTGACCTGTTTTAAACCTTTTTAAAGGGATATATTGATGTACATATGTTGGATTTTGACATTTTGGTCTTGTTTGGTTAAGATAAAGATTGGTTGTTTTTCTAAATGGGTGTGGTGTCCATTTGTAGTGTTTTCACTGTAGAACTGCTTTACACATTGCCTCCTACTAAGCTACCAAGGGGGTGATCAGGGGTTATCTTAGCTGTGTAATCCCTTTACCCTGACTAGAAAGAAGGGTCCCTACCTGGACACGGTGCAAACCACTGCCAACTAGAGCACCCCCATATCTAACACTGAAAAACAAAGATAAAGTGTCCTTCCAATTTCAGGAAGGGTGTGGATGAAAGAGAACTAGGCTTTAATGGTACTTCAATTTAGGCACCATTATGAGAAGTGCAGTATTCCCATTCTATATTTTTTATTGGAAAGTAAATCTCATGTGTTGTGAAAGAAAACGAAATCCTAATCAGGAATACAAATTTGCACAAAAAAACAACACTCAATTATCCTGTGATTCCTGCTGTATATTCCAAAACTCGAAGGAAAGGCCACCTAACCACTCTCTGAGCTGTGCCCATTTTTATCTCTACTGTAGTTCATAACTGGATACAAGTCCTCCAATGACGCACAGTCTTTTTCATTTTTAAAATCCATATGAAGTATATGGAAAGGTTTGCACAAGCTCCTAGTAAGCCTGCCTCCAACAGTGGTGGAAGGGAAAACTGTACAAAGGTTTTCTAATTATCTCTCCTTCTGGTCCCGTCTTTCCATACATCTGCCGAGCTACGGTGTCGGAATGCTGGCAATTTTGGTAATTCAGTACAGCAGTATCAAAAACAAAATCAATAAGGCACTAATGTCTTTCTTTGATCACTAGCATACTCCATAGCACAGTTCTACAGCATATGCACACATGATTAAGTTATCTCCATAGTCATATTACATAGGTATGTTTCACATGAAATATCACAACATCTGGTGTGAGAGATACATTACATGTGTAAAACCTTCCCTCTTTTCCAGATGTGCAGTGTAACAATACTGCCTTCCTAAAATGGGGGATCTATTTGTTTATTTACTTATAAAACAGCAATGGAAGCACCTTGATAAAAAAGGCCGCATGAGTCACAGTACATGTCATGAACAGTTTATGTGAATAACAAACAGGATTGCCGTGATGGTAAACAGTGTGTAAGTCCCAGTACAGGAAATCACAGACATTTCTCTCAACTAGCATTTATAAAGGGACAGCATTGAAAACATGGTGGAATGGATGCAGAATGGGGTGCTGGTGCTTTCATTTTTAGGTCTCGCCTGATCCAGCGCATGCGCTGGTATGGCGAGACTTATTGAGAGGGCTCCAAAAAGTGCTACCAGGCCAGCCTAGAGCTACAGTGCATGTGCGCGGGCGCGCGCGCCACTCTTTACCGTGATTACTTTCACTTTAGCGGCCACACGCCGCTTTGATGTTTGATCGCGATCGCAATCACTTTCGCGGCCGCTTTGCATAGCCAATAGGTCTCGCTTTTGGGACCTTATAAGTATTTAGTTATGCAACTGTTGCATGGCTAAACACTTATAAGGTCCCAAATGCGAGACCTATTGGCTATGCCAATGCTTGTTATATGAGCAGATGTGTTTTAGAGGAGTCTTTAAAGTGGGCTGTGAAGAGATGGCAGGTCAATGACTGGGAGAGGAGTGCAGTATTCCTGTGTAAGCTTTAAGGCTCTGCAAGGTGATTAGAGTGCGTTAGAAAGTACTTGCATGCTCACTGAAGAACTTAGGGAAATATGTACCAAGCAAGGATTTCAGGCAACTAGTTGTAGGGTTAATCCTAGCACAGTTTTGAAGACAAAGATTTGTAACTTGTATTGAGCTCTGTTTTGGGGAAAAGTAAAACCTTTACCAAGGTGAAAATGAATGTCAGGGGAGACCTACAAGTAGACTTACAAAGTGCAGATATCGTTTTTTTGCACTATGGTAGGCAATATTAGTTCAGATTTTATGTATGTTCAGTAATTGGCACCTGGTAGTGGTGGATTTGGAAATTACAAAAGACTTCATGTGCCTTAGAGGGTTAAAATAAACATCAAGGTTAAATCTCAAGGTTTTTAATCCAATGATGTAGGTTTGAAAGTGTCAGGTGGGGAGACCATGGGCTGTGTAATAGATATAAGGGCTCAACAGGCGTCCATCGCCGTGTCAGATGGGTGTGAAGTACTTGGTGACCAAAGAATGAAGACAGAGGTTGAAGGTCCAAAACGAAAAGGGGGAGTATTTACATAGAGATAACAGAATCCAAAGGAGGAAACGTTACACCCTCAAATGACCGCCTTTATATATGGGGAAACAGCCCGCTGCTAATTGCTCCTCTCATCAGTTATACCTATGATGCACTTATTATATAACATTTGCACTTATGATATAACATTTTTATATACAATTGGAGCCACAAAAGCAAACACTTATATCATTGAAACCTAAAGAAAAGCAATCTGACAAAATAATTCTTTCTTGTATAATAATCTTGTGTTTCATCTGTTCATGCCATAAAAAAGTTCATTAAGTTGCCATGGGGCTTGGGTTAAGTTGACAACATGGGTCCCTCATACCTGAATGAGAGGATCAAGGAGTGCAGACCTGGAAGGTAGCTACGCTCCAGTAGGGCTGGCTTGTTAACAATCCTCCATTTAGAAAAACAACGGAAAGGGGGGTCCTCCTTGCCGGTCCGGGCAGCAAGCATGTGGATCCAGATGCTTGGTCAACTGAGATCAATAACCGAGAAAACAACCTTCAAAAAAGCACTGAAAACGTATCTTTTTAAACTTTAGGGATTTTTAACACCCATCGGTTCCTGCCTCTCCTTACCGGTTCTTTGATGCCGAGTGCCGGGACACTCACCGAGTAGCTGTGCACTATACAAAAGCCACTCGTTCATTCATGACTTCTTCAACTGAAAATATTTCGATCATGAGTGTTGTTTTTTTTAGTAGGATTAGAACAATTATGAAAGGTTCTCCCAAAATTATCTTTAACAAACCGAGCAGATTTCATCATCATCTTTATGATACCCAGCATTTGTTTCATGAGCTAACACCACTTCATCAAAACAGCAATATTATTAATATCAATGAAATCTTATCAATAACAATGTATAGTTTGTAACCTAATCCCTATAGAACAGAGAAAAATCACTTTCTAGTTTCAATCATATACAGGAAATGCAATGCCCTTATTCATTTTTAAAACCTTTACTTAGGCTACAATGTTTATTCTTAGTGCACTTGCTAATACATAATATCCAAATACCTATATATAATCAGTTATACCCACACATTACAAGTGCCATATTAGCAAAGACACTGCAATCTATTCATTCTTAGTACATTTACTTTTAGAGAGAGTCCTATGTTCTATACTTATTTGTTTGTAACCACACATTACAGTCAGTATATTAGGCTGTGCATAGAGGTGATACAGTGCGAGATCAAAAGAACAGAAAAAATGCTGTTAACTATATTGAGTCAACTAGATTTAAAGACTGGGTATAGTAATAGCGATAATATCAAAAAGTTACCTTATAAAAAAACTTTATAAATTTGCAACACCAGATTATAGCCTTTGCTGGTCCCTGGTTGAGGGGATCATCTCTGAATCTTGTTAAGTTGGATATAATATATCAATCTAGTATATGATTATCCTGTGGAAAGAAATAAGATTTGAATCATATCTTATTGTGTTTTGTGTTTATTTTTAAGCAATATTTTGATGTATGAAAACCTGTTAAATCTAATTTAATTTGGGTATATGAAAATAGCTGAATCCAAATTAAAATTTGAATTCTCAGTTTTCAATTTTGATATTTTTTCAATCTATTTACAATTTGCCATGTACCATATTTCAGTATGAAAGATAAAATCTTTAAAAATGTTTTTTAAAACTTTTATTCAAATATCTGTGTTATCCATAGTCGTCCTGATTGTCTACATAGGAACCATGTGTTGACATCTTTTCCCTTGATTTATTTTTTTAGCTCTCTATTAGAAGGGATAGTGCTCATCTACAAAGCATTACACACATACTCTATCTCTACTTTGTTAATTATTATCTATGTCATACCCTTTAATTATATACACAACACGTTACAAATGATTTTGGTGTTATCTGTGGCATGGGATTTTGAAATCTGTGGCACTGGATTTTGTTATGAATCAAAAACCCATGATACGTTCTGTCTGTAGGGAAGAGAGAGAGAGAGAGATAGGAAGGGGTAGAGAGGGAGAGGGAGAGGGAGAGAGGGAGAGAGGGAGAGAGAGAGAGAGAGATAGGAAGGGGTAGAGGGAGAGAGGGAGAGAGGGAGAGAGAGAGAGAGAGAGAGAGAGAGAGAGAGAGAGAGA